>NW_020273045.1:2150005-2199487 GCF_003268045.1 Sipha flava
GGGGGGGGGGGGGGGGAGAAACGAGCTGTACCTAATATATTTGTACGTTATAATACGTGTTTACGAGAAGATGATCGGACCGCGATGTGTTACGGAACGCCGCGGCGGTGCGCATTACCTGATTTTCTCGTCAAGTAGGTGTGTACGAGGTGCGATAACAAGAGGGCGTTAAGCCCCTCGGAAACATAGTCCGGATTAAACGATAGGTAAAAAAGCAACGCTGTTCGGTGTAACTGTTGTTAAAACATATTCTTTTCGATTTTTTTATTCGTTCGTAGTTAGCGCTTCGCTCGTTTGGCTGTACCAACACACGCTTTCAAATCCACGATAATATCCACGGAAGTCGTAAGTCAAGAAAAGTGTTTTTTTTTTTTTACGAAGTTTTACCTACGGACGTGAAACACAACGAAATAGGAAGGAATGACGGGAGATGTATCCCCCCGTGGGCATTTTTTTTTTTTTTTTTTAGTCTTAAACGATTAAAAACGTATTCGAGAAATACGACGGGGCAGTCGTGGTTGAATGGATTGCGTTAATGACATTCCGTTATCTGCAGAACAAATTATCGATGAATTTAATGTTAAAAGCCGGTAGGCCGAGTTCCCGCCATGATTGAATGTTTTTAATAAAAGAATAGGAATCGAAAATAATACATTCCTCGGTGCGACATCCCCCTCCCATAACAAATTCCTGCGCACGCTGCCGATGGTCATTAGCATTTTTTAGTCCGTTATCGCCCTCGCACGCGTTGTCGGCCAGTACTAAACAGGCACCATCTCGTTGTTTAGGATTCGAAACGGATTTCACGGCGGACTTAATAACAGCGCGCGCATCGAGTCCATACTGGTCAACGGCCGACCACGTACGAAAGTATAGTGAGCAGTACAAGTATCAGCGTGTGATTTTTGTGTGCGTACAGCGCTGTGTTCACCAAAGCATTGTTTTTTTTCTTTTTCTCGTAACAATAAATAAAATATTACGTCTACGCGCACGCGAAAAAAATCTGTAGGCGATTCGGTCGATCGGCGGTTTACGGTAGGATCGCCGCAAGAGTAGGCCGAACGCGTGGGAGTGAACGGCGGGCGCACGGGTTATTCGGCTGCCTTCGGATTTAATATCGTCTAAGTAGTGACCGATCACACGGTGTTCAGCGGTTTTCCATAGGCTTCGAAAAATAAAACAAATCAACTTTCACCGGTCTCGCGTTAGATTCCGACGTACGATATTATGCTAATTGAAAATTTTAACAAATACCTCACGCTGTACACGGTGCGCACGTTCAGCCGATACCCCGGATGCCCGCGAAACACTAAATCGTTACGGAATGTTAATGTTGCGCTGTTGCTGCGCTGCACTGTCAACCGAATGTTATTCGACTGCAGGTGCTGCTCGTGTACACACGGATATTGGATCTCACCGATAGTGGCCGCTCGCGCGCGTCAATGTTACGACTGTTCGAAACCCGATGGCGATTCATTTCGTGTGGGTGGTCATTTAAAACCAATTGTTCGAGTTACACGATATCGCAGTAACGCTATAACTGTAAACCGAAATTAAACTTCCCGCCGAAGATAAATTGCGAATTTCTATTTTCGAATTACTATGTTTAATGGTAATAACAATATTATCCTATTGCTGTGCGTTTATGGACTCGAACGGAGAATTCGATTTTGAACAACTCGCAAAGAAACTGCGATTGGTACACCACACGCTTACACGCACACACGCGCGCGCGCCTGGTAGGTATATTTACGCCGATAACATTTTGGCCGCAAACTGTGCACGGTACGTATGGGAGAACTTCGACTTATAATTTTGTTGAAATGGCACTCTAAACCGCCACGCGCCGGTCAATAAACACTTCTCGATGAAGTAATATAATAATAATTACAAAGTCGTTCGGCGATCGTTTTGCACTATGAGCTAACGCTTTGGTGTCATTCCGCACAAGGTATGGCTTCCAGTGAGAAAACAAAAAGCGAAAAAAAAAAAAATACCGTTGGTAAATTACTAGCAATAAATTATCGATACCCGTTTTTCCATTAACAGCCGTAATATAGGCGATAGAACGAGACGGGCATCGAAAGAAAGACAGAAAAACGCGCATTAATATATATTATTATTATTCCGGAAAGTTGCTGCAGTTTCGGTATCTCGAAACCAACGACACATGTACGTACGCGTACGTACACCCGGGTGAAAGGCGTGGGCGTCCGGGCAGAGCCTACGGGCTCGCAGTGACCACAAAACCCGTTTTCCAATATATATATATATATATATATATTACTTTTTTTTTTTTTCAAATCATAATTATTGTACAGCTCTCGTTCTTAATATATTTTTAAATGTAGACGGACATGGAAATCGGACCGGTCTAGAAATTAGGTAATTGATTTTTTTTCCTTTTCGTCTACAATATCGTACATATATTATATCGATTTGAACCCAAAAGGTCAATAGTTGTGAAAGAAGCATATAAATAAATACGATCGGTCGCAAAATATAGAGTTTCTAGTTCGGTTGTAGCGGAGGGAGAAAGTTGTAAAATTAAATAGTGAACTTATGAAACAATACTGCGGTGGCGTACAAACAAATATATAGCGTACATGTGGATACTTACCATCGAGTGGCCCAAGTATTCAGCAGCGTTGTCCGATATGTATAGGAGCTTGCCGTTTTGGGTCATCATCATCAAAAACCCGCTGAGCGCCTGAAATAAAACAATTTCCTATTAGAAAGAAAAAATCGTACATTTATGAATATTTATGCAAATCACTCTTGCGGCAACACACACTATAATTGGAAATCACAGGTCGTGTGATGATGTGTTTTCATATTTTTATTTTTTATTTCATGTCCAAATCGTACACATGTTCATAAAAAGCTAAAGGGGTCACGGAGACCTTTGTGCTCTCACATGGTCGTCGAATGTCCCCGTTCGAGGTCGAAATTGGTGTTCGTGAATAGATAACGCGGTAATGTCAATAATACATTTGCAGCGAATACATGAAAATAAGTACTCCCATGTTGTAGGCCAATGTCTTCGATCATTAATTGTTGTGAAACATTCAATAATTTTGATTACAAACCGATAATACGCGTCGACGGGTCGACGTGTAATACGTGTATTATACTACCAACGCAAATGAAAACGTTAAATAAATCACAACAATTAAATAAGAATAAAAATGTAAGCGATTTAAGCGATTAAGAACGTATAAAAAAAACCGAATAACGTATAATAATGTAGTGCTCGCGTTGCAGTGAATGTATGTATGAGTGTCAAAGGTTTAACTTATACCTTTACACATTGTTGGGGGGGGGGCTGAAATTAATGAATATAAAATGACAGATTTTACTCGAAAACAAATGAAATTTGTGTATTATATTACAATAAAGTAAAGATTTTTAATTTTGTTGAAAATGATATCTAATGTTTAAGCGTGTAAATGATATAACAATACATGATATTTATGATGAACAAAAATGAAAACCAATTATTATGTGGAAACACAATCTCCAATAGGTAGAGTGTTAGCCCCATACGCTTATCGAGCCTATTAATGGGAAAAATAAAACGGATTGCGATTTTTTTCGGTCCTACCAAATTTTCAAAAGCCCCCACCAAGATAAAATTCCTGGCACCGCCATTGAGTTTACACGCCTTCGCGTACAATCTTGACATCGTAATAATACTGCAAAAACGCACACGTACATTTCTACCCATTTTACGCAAATTCATTTCTAAAGCTTATGATCACGGAGTAAGATGAAATATTAAAAAAAAAAAAAGAAACCGTTAACCGTTTATACGGTCGTCATCTCTAGTGCGTAGGGATTTCGTTGATCGTACGCGTACGTAAACATTTGTATAAACATAAGTATACGCACGGTAAAATAATCCCGAGACGAACGAGAGTGCACTATAATATATTTCGTTGTACGCATTGCCGAATGCGGTCGGCCCATCGGAACGTCGTCGGAGAGACGTCTCATTTTCGGATCATCTTCCTCGTACACACGTAGGTAATACTGTGGTACGGCGTCGGCAGGACTTGACAGGTCGCGGCGGTGGCGGTGGAGGCGAATCGAAGCGGTCGGACCACTTTCGTCGTCGTAACCCGTAACGATGCGTACGTACATTTAGATGAAAATACCGCGCGAACCGTACCGTAGTACAAAAAGAAAAAAATCAGTGTACAAGTTACGTGTACCGTAACAGGACGCGCGCCACAGGTCAGATCCGTTTCCTCTGTTACGCGTATCGGCACAGGATTTCCGATGTCACGGCTGTACTGTTACGGGAACGTACTTAGACCTTCTTCTATGGGAGGAGGTGGAGGCCGATTCAAATTTTTTCTTAGATTCAGGTTCAAAATTTATTAGTAAAATTTTTGGTAACGTTTAAATCCGGCGAATCTTTAATGCACGTGGTTTTTTTTTTTTTTTAATACAATGCCGGTTATCCACTTAGAATCGACTTCTGTGTAGTTCTCTTTTAACACCTGTCTGTGTTTTGAAAGTTACGCTTGTGTTTCATTTGATTTTTCACTAAGCACGGACCCGACAAAACACCGAATCCAGTGTTCACAGCCACGCGTGATTTGATTTCGTTATAAAACGATCAACGTTAAAAAAAATTTGAAACGTGTACCTCACGTATAATCGATTCCTTAAATTCGGATTCAGAGGGGCGGGGGGAATGATCGCCTCTTCACCCCTTCCTGACGAGCGGTAGAAATAATTATCATGTCCAGTGAAAACGCCCCGCGGACACGGCGTTCCGGGACGAATCGGTGGCGAGGGCAGGGTCGGCAGCCCAGAGAAACGAATGGTTAAGAACGCGTCCGAGCGTCAATATGCACGTTATCTCGCATCTCTCGCATTTTTAATCGCACCACTGCCACCTACCCGCGCGAAACCGCCCACGTAACGAGATTATATTATTTTTCATCGCTTTCCGGTTTTACATCATCGGTACTCTGTACGTCCGTCATCGTCGTCTGCACAACAACGTGTTACGTGCGCCTATGAATATATAACAACTACATGTGCGTTATGTACCTACATACGGTGTCGTAATGACCGGCACTAAAAGCGGTGAAATACGCGCATGCACTTATTTGATGAAATCAACGTATCGTTAAACGTGAGAAATAATTCGAAACACACACCCCGGTCATCTCCTGATAACTGTAGATAACCGGTACCCGGGCACCATTGGGTGGTATTACTTTGAACGCGATTGTGTACGTGTACGCTTACGAAAATATTGAATTTATAATGGAATAAAAATAAATAAAATGAAGATACCTCGTCGTGTTTACAATAAAATTAAACTCCCGCCGTATTGTACGATTAAGATTTCTTAATGGTTTTTATGTTTTAATAATAACTGTTTATGGACTAGGTAAAAAAATATACGATAAAAAAACGTTAAGAAACGGTAAAGTGTATTCGTAATATCTGCACTGCCGTGTGTAACACACGCAAAGTGAAATTCTATGATTGGAATGGCGTGGACTGTAGAAATGGACGTGTTTCTCGCTAATTTCGAAATCCGAATAGAACGCTTACTTAAGAGAAATATATAGCCGCAAGGGCGAAGGGGCAATCGCACCTCCCCTCGAATCCGTATTCGACGAATCGATTATGCGTGAGATACATGTTTCAAAGTTGTTTTAACGTGAATCATTTTATAACGAAATCGTATTACGCGTGGCTGTGAACACCGAATTCGGCTTTTTGTCGGGTCCATACTTGGTGAAAAATCAAATAAACACAGACAGGTGTTAAAAAAGAATTACACAAAAGTCGATTCTAAATGGATCCGGTATTACATTAAAAAAAAACCACAAATATTAGGGACTCACCAGATTTAAATATTACCAACAATTTTACTTGTACATTTTGAGCCTAAATTAAAAAAAAAAAAAATGTAAGTCACTCCTCCCCCTTCTTTAGGTAAGTCGAAATACCTATACAGTGGCGTAGGAAGACTAGCTAGCGACCTTGGCAAACTTAGATAAAAACGCTTTCTAACCAATAAAAATTTAATGTTAGGTTAATTTTTTTAAACCTTTTATTTTACTAATTTTTGAAAGCATACAACTTATATTTATAAGTTATTATTACAGTGTTAATTTTAAACTTTGACAATTTGCTTTTCTCGCTTTATGACCAGCGAGTTCATCGATAAATTCTTCATATGAAATTTTTTATTCAAATGCCCTTGTGCTACTTTCGCAATTTCATCATTAAATTTACTCGTAATGTGTACGAACGGAAAACATCTACATACTGATTCAAAAAGTATAACGGAAAAATTTCGATTTTACTGCAGGATAAAAATACGGATTTTACACGATTTCGCGCTCCTTTGCAATTCACGCCCCCGGCGTACGCACGGTTCGCCATACCGTTGCTTCGCCGCTGCCCTTGTACAGCCGTGGTTTTAACATGAACTCGAACGGTTATTATTGTTATTATAATTTTTGTTTTACTAAATATATACTTTTTCCGTCGTTGCCGTTCAGACGTCGCACATTCGACGGAGAACCGAGACCAAACGAAACCGACGGTAACGTATTACGGTATAATGTAATAAATACGATATCGTAATAACAACGCGCGTCGCGGCGGCATCGGACACCGCATTCAACGTCGCACATTGACGACCGCGATCTTGGAACAACGCCAGCCAGTCTCGTGTTTTCCTATTTCGTTGTAGTATTTTTTCCTCTTATTTTTTTTTTCTTTCGTTTATATTTATACGCTACGGAAACGGGATAAAACACGCGCGGTCGTACGTTTCAGGAAGAAAACATTTAACACACTCGCACAGATTTCATATAGTAGGTACAATATTTCGCTCGCCGCGGTTTCAACCTTGTCCCCGCCGACACAACACTCGTACGGCATGAAATAAACGCAAATCACCGTGTCACCTGCAGGGGCGGGTTTTACCTCCACTCACCAAAAGGGGGGGGGGGGGGGGGGCTAGTGGAGGTTCAAGACTTTGGTTAGTTGTTTTTATAAATCCGTATAAAATTTTCAATTACAGAACATGTTATCGAGTCCCTCGTAAGTAAGTAATTTTTCTACAAAATAGTTACATAATCGGTATCGATTTCAATCTGAAACCATTTTGAAAATATAGGTATACACATATATTTAACAACAAAAACAAGCTATTTATTTATAGAAAAATGTGCAAAATAGGTACCATGTTCATCAATGACGATTGACGATATTTTATAATAAATCATAATACTTGGCTTCGTAAAACGGTTACCTTAGTCCCGATGGGAGGGAGGGGGCTTTTAACCTTTTAGCCACCCCATCAAACCCGCCCCTGGTCAACTGCAGTCCGAGACAAGATTTCCACCGGTGGTTGTCAAAGCGTGATTATACGAAAACGCGGCAAGGACGAATCCCAGAACTTGATGGGTCGCGATCAAATCGAATTGCATGTAATATAATGCGGACTGTTAAACTGTTAGTATATCATTGGCTCTAGACCAGTTACGTTCATGAGGCGACGTCGATCGTTACCGGGGAAAACGAGAACGTATATAACTATTGAACATCCGTAAGGATAAAAACGATCGATATAAAAAAATCCACCGATAAGTAGGGTACGATTTGCTTGCATATGTCGTACGGACCGAGCGGAAATATATTTTGCAGCACAAGTAGATTTTTAAGAGTAAACCGTCGACCCAGTAATTCTCCTTCGGAGAGCCAATCATAGCTATTCGTTTGTCGGAACACGCTCGTTGCTGTTTTGAACGATCGAAAACGGCGAGTGTAAACGACTGTCGCGAAAACCCAGCTTGTTGCAAACTAAAATTGCAAAAAAAAAAAAAAAATCAAATAAAACAGCACCCTCGATGGTTTTACAATTTTTATGGAACACGAGAAATTTTACGTGCATGTGTGTACACTACGTCGCACGTGCCTGTTGGCAGTGCACTCGTTTCGCTGCGACACCGCCGCCGTCGCGTTATTTGATCCGACCCGAAGTATACGCTGTCCCATTATATCCGTTTTAACGGTATCCGTACGCAAGCGCAGCGGCGAAATGTTGCACGCGATTGCGATACAAGAGTGCCGAAGAACGAACGTCGAATCTCCGACGTGGATTGTTTTCACTCGTTGAGGTGCGCACGGGCGAACACACGTACAGCACAATATCCTTATGCAATCATATCGACCGGACGGACGATAATAATCGTTTCGGGATCGCGGCTAAAAGCATTACACGTAAGTGCAACAATAATATTGGTATATCACAGCGGCCGGTAGTGGTGGTGATGACGACGACGTTTTGACATCGGTCCGCCGTATGTATGATTGATGGTCGCGCACCCGTCCCTCAGGGCGACCGTAATAATAATAATAATAATAATAATAATAAACAAGAGCGCCTCCAGACGCGCGTACACGTGGTGCAGTGTTATATCAAGAGTACGAGTAGAAATTCGTCGTGAGCAGTTACGCGAACGGAATACACGTCGAGACAACGGATTGCGTCGCCGCGGCGACCGGTCGCGTGCCGGCGAACTTTGAACTACATATCGCCCGGCCGATGTGTGACACGTAAGTATAAATCGGCCGATATAATAGGCAGTGCGCCCCGCAGCGGCACTTGGCCCCGGACAATACCCGTAAATCACACCGGGTACGTGCGTGCCCGCGGAGGAAAACACCTCCGGGGTCGTGCGGGGTGACCCCTTTTAGAAAAAGGTCCGTTTAATTGCCCGGCCATTAACGTGTAGTTTATTGCAAACCGATTTCTCTCTCTCTCTCTCTCTCTCTTATTACTCAGGTTTTTTTTTTTTTACGTACGTGTACGAGTTTATTTTTTATCCTTTTCCTTGTGCGACTGTGGTGATCGTCTGTTTATTTATTATTTTTAATGAGGCCCGCGCGACGTGATGAGTTTTTAGCTGGTGGTTGGACGATTTATGACCGAAGCAAAGGATCGGCAGGAAAACGTTTTAACAACCATCGTATATCGTGTGCGTACGAGAACAAATGACCACAAGGCTTCCCCGAGAACGATACACACCGCGGCCGCTGTCACCTTCCGCCGGTGCTGCAGCTAATACGGACCGAGTACAACGAATATATTTGTACGTACAAATGCGGTATACACAGCGATAATAATTGGATCTACATTTAAACCGACGCCCGTATAATATAAATACAACTATATACATATCGTGTGCATCGATTGAGGAGGTATATTTATCACTGCAGTTTTAATAGTTAATTTAAAAATAAAAAAAAAAAACAACATAATGTAAAATCTACAGAAATAACAGTTCGTACTGTGCATAAATTATGATGCAATATCCGTCGCACATAGTTTTACGTTTTACTCGAATAGCGCGTTCGGTTTCGTGAGCCTAAACCGTGATAGCGGCGACATTGGCTCTAGGTAAATATGACTATGGTGCACATACGGGGCATCGTGGCATTGTCGTATTTATTATTAAAGACCAGAGAAAAAATACGCGGCCATGGATCGGTCGGGTCGTCGGGTAATAACCGATGATTGAGGTTTGTTAAAAATAAACCAGTAAAAGTAATAAAACAGAAATTAAAATAAAAACTATTAGTGGGGAAAAAAAAAAAAACGTATTTTCTCCACGAACCGGTTAGCGGTGCCAGTGTCAAAGAGTTATACATATATATAAATATATAATTAGCGTAATAATCATAATAATGAAGGTATACGCGCGCGCGATCATTGTGCCTGTGCCGGCCGCGTATAAAATTATACGTACAGTATAGTGCGCTGAACATAATAATAATAATAATAATATTATCATTATTGTTATATTATACCGAAATTGAATGTACGGGGCCGTACGTTTGCGGTGGTCATCGATGGCGAACAGTAAATATCTTCGAGACGTACTTTGGCGCGTGTATAACCTTTCGGAATTCTCGTCATCAATGCACACGTGCATAGTAATATTATACTCGTATCGTATACCTAGTCGAAATTGGTACCTATGGCATTGCGTTGATTGTGATCCTGAAATCGGGGATCAGGATCCATCCCCATCATTTTACCGAAGTATTGTTATTTTTTATTAACAATACCGTTTATAGAATCGGCTCGCAAACTGTGAGTCTAAAATCTTGACGACCAGTGATCACTGCCGCACTACATAAGCTCATGCCAGACGGAAGATATCGTCCACGAAATGCAAGTACATATGAATTCTAAATATTGTCGTTCGATGACTTTAACGATTCGACATTAGAGTAACGGATCATGACCATCGTGCATAGGTATAAAGGCAAATAGTGAACCATCGTGTTTTTTTATTTTACCATAATATAAAGCTTCGTTGTGTTCCCATGTTATTGTGTAAGAAAAAAAAAACCTTTTCCATCTGTGCTCATTGTATCAATTATGTGTCTAGATCACGTAAATCGAAAAAAAAAATAAATACTATAAAGCCTACAACGAAAAAATGAAAAACACGATAACTCATTCAGCAATAACTCTCGGTTTTACCAGACTCGCTTATATTAAAGCGTTAATACATTTGTTTTTTTATACATAGCATAAAACTACGAATTTGGCAATTAAGATTAAAAACTTGGAATACATAAGCCCTAGGTTCTGGGTGAATTTATTCTGTTTTGCATATATTTATATATAAATATATGTGTCGTAAGTTTATAGTCAACTCGGGCATTTTACTAAATGTCCAGGTAAGTAGTTAAGAAATTTAATTTTTATGCAATTATACTATCACCCAAGACATCAAGTCAAATGTATCGTAATTTAATTAAATCTTTAGACGTTTAACTAAATACCTACTTCAAGTCAGGTAAATAATGAAACGTTAATATTATATTTATTTATGTTACATTTATACATTTATATATATATTATTGTATATATTACGTATTTATATTATATCATTTATAGAAGACCAGATGTTAAATCAAATGTCTAGAGGGATAGAAAAATTGCGTAAAAATTAAGTTCTTCGCCCAGGCATTTAGTAAAACGCTCGATTCGAACTATATGTTTACGACATATATTCGTGTATCGAGAAACGCGGTCACGGTTCGACCATAACAAAAGCGTATAACATATTTGACGGGGACGAGGACGACAAATAATAATTATTATTATACATGCTGACCGTAGTGACCATTATCTTACAACGTGTGAACATTGTATAATAATATGTTATGGAAACGATTGCCGAGCAGGTACGGGTTGGGTTAGGTTTGGTCGGCGGCGGGGGGGATATTCATTAGGTTACACGCGCGCCCATAACCGACACGGCAATGCTTCTTGAGGACTTTGATAGTAATAATAATTGTTCAGAAAGATAAAAAACGTCGTGTCCGCGACAATATGCGCGTGCGCATGTACAGTATACGAATATATTATAATTTTTATATGAGATTAGACGCATTGGCAACACCGTCGTCGAGAGCGATCGCACATTCCGACGACGATAACGGATCTCCGGCCGTTTGTCGTAATGAGCTACTCGGTTTCGGTTTTCGCACCGTATACAAGTATATGTATACGACATCCGAGGAACATTTCCGGTTTTCCAATAAACGCATAAGGCGTCCTCATACTTTTATTCGTCTGTTATTGTATAAGCAGAGCCGGATTATAGTTTTTAGGGCCGTAAGCACTTTCATATAAATGGCCTACACATAATTTTCATACACTTAAAAAAATTAATTTTATTTACAATTATTCATTAGGTATCACAAATAAAATTAAAATAATTATAATTTACGTTTGAATCTACATTTAAAATTTTGAATTCTTATATTAATTTTCTTTATTATCAAATTATTTTATTATTAATTCTATATATATATATATATATATATGTATATATTAAATATCATCATTATTATAATTTTGTTTATTTAATATTATTTTTAGGAAAACCCCGGAGTCGCGATAGTATTAAACTAGTAAACTTCTGAGTACTGATCACATCATAAAGGTAAATTAATATTATGAAATATTTTTGGAACATTAATTGGAATAACGAAATAATTGATACAAATCACAGTTACAAGTTTACAACAAATTTGATGACCATAATATTAAATTATTTATGATATAAAATCATAAACTCATAACTACTCATGAGAAAAAAATTCTTAAATTTTATTTTTAATATATATAAATTTGATTTTAAAAATTATGGGCCGAATTTTTTTTTGGGCCGTAAGCAATTGCTTATTTTGCCCACCCTTTAATTCGGCCCTGTGTATAAGAATACATATTTTTATCGCGAGCACAAGACGCGTTCACTACAGGCATCTGTAGCTGCGCGCACGTCTAGTAAAAATTGCGACGGAGCCGCAGCGATACGGCACAGCTGTAACCTTCAGTGCACGTATAAAGGTTCTAATTAGGTATTTATTGATATTTATTTTATACTGTATACCAGTGGGGTGCCTAACCCGCGGTCCGCTGTCCACGAATATAATCAATGTGACCCGTTACAATTTTTTTTTTTTTTAAATAAAACAAAGTGTTAAAAAAAAAAAAAAAGAGTAAAATCATTATAAAATACGATTTTTTTTTTAATTTGTCGATTATGTTTTCGAATACTTTCCAATAGAAATCTTTCGATATAACCCGTGCACTTAGAATAACGTACTGATCAAATTAATGTGTACCTACAGTGTGTACCTCAATCTGTAATCTTTTCAGTTGGTAATCAATAAAATATTCGAAATCAAATTCAATACGTACCTACGCGTAGACCTACTATGTGTGACAAAAGAACATTATCAGATTAATATCGATATTATTCGTACTTTTGTATTCGGTGGCCCGCTCTAAGATAACTGTTTACCGAAGTGGCCAGCCGAGGAAAAAAGGTTGGACATTCATGCTGTATACGTCACGTATACCTCGATCAGTAACGATTAAAATCAACGCGTACCGAACAAAACAAAATATTTCCCAGGTAACCGGAAAGTGAAGAATATTTAGTAAAAAACTGTTTCGACCGTTAAAAATACGTTTTTCGTTAAAATCCCTTCTCGTTGCACGTCCACAGCCATAAGAGGAACCGCTATGCCGAATTTCAATCTCGTACGTTTTGGGTTAATACATTATTACGGAATACACGGCGTATCGGGCACTGCCAAGGAAAGGTTTCTTCGATCTGCTCCTATCCTGGACATTGAATAGCGTCGCCGACGAAATATTGCAATTCTATTGTTTTCAAGATAAATGCGCGCGATGAAACGCACTCGGGACGACGTGTAACGAGAGGATTCCGGAATTTTCAATTTCTCACAAGCTAGGTTACGAACCCTAGGTGTATCATATATGTTTGTTTCTAGTCCGATTTCGATTGTTTTACTAGTAATTATGTTTCACCCGTCGTATCGAAATAACGATTTGCGCTATAAATTATAAACCGATCGTCATTGTTGTTTGTATTATTTACAACACGATGTACATTGGTATTATTATACAGTGGCGTAACTGGGAAAAAAATCTAAGGGGGTCAATATAATATATTTATTGTTACCAAAACCCTGACACACCTCCTCCTCACCAGCTAAAACATATTTTTATTGTATGTATTTTATACAGTATATCTAATTGTTTGATTTTACATAAGTCTTTTAACTCATTTCGTGGTTTAAACTAACATAAATTGTAGGTAGCAGATACTAGGTACCAATATTGTTAAATAATACCGATATTAGTTCATTAATAAAAGGTGCTATTTGTACTGTTGGATTATCTGAGGGGGCAAAATTATACCTTTATCTCTCAAAAAATTGTCAGAGGGCACTTCCTTCTCCTTGCCCCCCACAATCATGCCACTGTTATTATATATATATATATATATATATATATATATAGCGATCACCCCCATCCTGAATAAATATTTAAGGAATCGATTTTATACGAGTGTGTGAGATGCACGTGACAAATTTTTTTAATGCGGATCATTTTATAATGAAATCGAATCACACGTGTCTGAGAATACTGAATCGGGTTTTTTGTCAGGTCTATACTTAGTGAAAAATCAAATAAAACGCAAGCGTAACTTTCAAGACACAGACAGGTTTTAAACAAGAACCACGCAAAAGTCGATTGCAAGTATATTCGACATTAGATTGAAAAAAAAAATCCACAAACATTAAGGATTCACCCGGTTTAAATATTAGCAAAATTTGAGTTGAAAATTTTGAGCCGGAAGCAAAGAGAAAATTCGAGTCGCCTTTAGAAGTAAAACCGAACGCGTCCCTGAACCGAGCGCAAAATCGGTAACGATGTGTATATGTGCATAGGCGTGCGCAGGGGGTTTGCAGGGTATGCCACTGCATATCCTAAACATAGAGCCTTCTTTCTAAAATTACAAAAAAAAAAATAAAAATTGTAGCATATTTGGTCTTATGTATATTATGTGATTTTTTATTACATTATGATTTTTATATTCAGTCCCAGACAGTTAAATTTATTTTTGAAACACAAATCATATGCTATAATAACGATTTAATATGTAAAACTCAAACCGTTTCGAGTGTTATGCATTTAATTTATTTTAAATTTTAACTATGAATACAGTTTTAACGGTTAAGAAATGACTGCTCAGTCACTTTTTTCGGGAAAAAAAATTAAAAATTTTTAAATCAAATAGTTATTAAGACCAGGATTTCGAACGCTCAAATTAATTTTCAGCCTTGGGGGGTAGGGTAGGCAGTGGCGGCCTTTTGCGTACCCTGAAAAAGAGGTCTGCCTCTATGTGTATACCGTGTTGCGGGCGTCGGTCGTCGTGCGCCGTGCGTCCTCCGCATGATGTTTGTGCGCAAAAGCGAACGTACACACGATAATACTTTACGTGCGCGCGCGCGTCTAACCTACGGCCGCGCGGGACCGGGGGCGACGGCGGGAGAGAGTAAAAAAACAAAAACGAAAAAAATGAATAATGACCCGCAGCGTCGTCGTCGCGCAGTCCGTCGGCCGTGCGTCGTGTTCCTCTGCCCGGGACAATAAATCCAGAACCGTGAGAACTGTATCCACCCACCGGGCAGCGGTACCGCCGCCGCTCCTGCTCCTGCTGCCGTTGCGCTCCTTGTACACATCCGTGTTACACACGGCTGTGCTGCTCTTCCGACGACAACGACTTGCGCGTAACGTACATGCTGCGATCGCTGTACGCGGATTTACGCGACCGCAAACACGAGAAACATCATGATTAATCGTAACGAAACGAAATGCGATCGCGCGTAAGGAGGATACGTTTCGCGTGAAATCCTATTCGAAATCGTTTATAAACCGTTGCGATGTCCGGGGCCGCAGATCTCACGTACACAAAACGTGCGACCGGCAGGCGTTCCGGACAAGCGGTTCCCGAGGAACATTTTTTTTTTTTTTTTTTTTTACTGCAGGTCAGGTTGGAGAAATACGTTTTTCCGCCGATTCGTTTTAAACCGTTTTAACGAAACGCACGGTGAACGGTGCGTCACGTTAATAATAATCAATGCGGTTCCGTGACAAAATCGGGAAGAGCGCAGCGTCCAATCGTAAAAATAACAAGACTACCGTCAAAACGTCAATTTGTCACTATCATAATTTTAGTGTTCGCATTCGTCAAACGATCGCCGCACTCGTTTTCGTTCGGTTCGAATCAAACGAGAGAACAGAGTTTACTCTTCACCGTTCGTCTCGGTAGACACTTGTACGCGTCGCCGCGCGTATTATTTCGTCCACGCGCGCGTCGTGAATTGTATTTTTTAACGATCGCAACACGGTTAGACCGTTGTTGACGTGTGCACCTAGTCGCCTCTATGCTTGAATATCGTGTTCGCCAAGTAGATATGTACGTGTACGGTTCAAAGGCGAAACAAATAAATAAGAATGAAAAAACTAACCTTACGCAATAAGTACGTACTGGTCGCGGTACACTACAGTTGTAAAGTAAAAAAAAAAAAAAAAAACAAAATTTATGTCAACGTGTGTAACGGATTGTTGCACGTGTAAACATGTTAAACAAACGCGGCATAATAATTTATAAACCGTACACTAATCAAAACGGTCAGCACAAAAATTATTGTTACAGTCGACGCGTCTAAAAAAAACATAATTTTCAAAACGATTTTCAAGTATTTTCTCGGACGAGGGATCAAATTTAAAAATACTAAAATCTATCGAATGTACAGTGTTGGACGGTAACGTAACGGAAAGCAACGCGATTTTTTTACGGTGACGTGTTACGTAATTTTATTATAATTTTTACCGTACGACTGAAACGTAATGGAAATTATTTTATAACAGTAATTGTCTATGGCAGGGGTCGGCAACTTTTTGAACCACGCGGATCATATTTTTTTTCAAACGTTTATCATGGGCCACATTAAAAAAAAATTCTTACATATGATATACACTAATAATTGTATTGCTATTACATTTGATTATTTTACATAGAAATATGAGTGTAAAAAATATGAATGTTACTGGAAAAAATTGCTTTTAAGAAAAAATTTAATTTTTGACAAATTAAATATAACGGCTTACCTTTGTTCTCGACGAAAA
Organism: Sipha flava; assembly: GCF_003268045.1. Lineage (NCBI taxonomy): Eukaryota > Metazoa > Arthropoda > Insecta > Hemiptera > Aphididae > Sipha > Sipha flava. Next base: position 2,166,585 of record NW_020273045.1, read on the forward strand.
AGTATAAATCAACCCGAGAATTATTAAAAAAAAAAAAAACGATGTTCATCACAAATTTTTTCTTTTTTTTAGTCGCCATAACGTTTGGATTTACTTGTAAAATGAAACTATTACAAACGCAAACAGTCGCGCGTACAAGCGTAATCACGGTGCAATATTAACTGCTACAAACGCAAAGTAACTATGACCATAGATTAAATATATTAGATACATATGTATTGAATACATAGATTAAATATATTTATTAATTTATCCTATGACTGAGCAGTGCAGCCATCATTATCTTCGACTCCGACTAGATAACAATAACAATTTTATGGATTAAACTGACCATATAGAATAAACATTAAAAGAAAAAAAAGAATTGAATAGTATTGAAAACGGTATGAAAAATTTTATTGAACAAAAATAAAACACAAAAATTAACCATCTTTGTGCGGGCCATAAAAAATTGCTTCACGGGTTGCCGACCCCTGGTCTATGGTAAAACGCGTTACGATTAATTCGCACTATCAGTGCAAAAGGGTCTTTTTTTTTTTTTTTTAGAGTGGCGCGATACATGTAATTATATTTTTATTTTTAAATCGTCGGTTATACGAATAAACCTATTGCACTGAGACAGATCGACGGGTAGCAGAAAACGATAAAGCCGTAATACGAAAAATGCGACCCGATACTTGTCGATAACAATATTACGAGAAAATGTCTGGTCTAGTTAGTCGTACTGACGTTTAGCAGAACAAAAATTACGAATCGCTATAAATTGTCGAACATAAGAAATGCACTTCCGTGCAATTTAATATTTTTGACGTACGGCCTTCTTGCACTGAAAGTGCGAGTATTGTCTACGGTGCAAAAAATTTTTAAACCGCGATGCGTTCGGTAAAACTCATCGTCTTACGCGTTGCCAACAGCAACAACAATGGTTGGACAGTCCGAACGCGACCTCGGGCCGAAGAAGAATCCGAGCGTAGAAGAGATACGCGGATCCGCCGCGTACCCGCGTGCAGTCGCCCCGAGGCGAGCGGCCAAACCAGATCGACCCGTAAATCGTTGTTGTGGGCGAAACAATACTTTAACGCGTACGTGTTTATCGGGCCACACGGTGTCGTACGCGCTCGTCCCGGACAGAAAACCTCGACCGATACCGATCGCTCCGGAAAAACGGCTGCGCGCGTGCAATCCGATTTCGATTGATTTATCGGTCGGCGGTGCAACGGCCGTTTATTATTTCGATGTCGAACGGTGTATTTCAAACAGTTTATTTTTTTTTTCCAATCGTTTTCCTTCTCACCGCACTCGCGCGTACATCGTCTGCAGCACCGCGCGAACGCGTCGTAAAAACGCACCTGTAAACGGTGCACGTACGACGGGCCGAAACGGAGAACCCGCGCGACGTTTGAACTTTTCGGAATCCGAAGCGGCACGTGTTGTTTCGCGGTCGTTCGCGCGCGAGAAATCGCCGTCGTCTCAAGAGGATTCCGGTGAATCCGCCTCGGTCGAAGTGCGTAAACTTTGCGCACGCGGTGCAGTTCAAAAAAAAAAAAAAAAGTAACGAACGATAGTAAAAATTATAGAACAGACCGCGCACATCGACACGGCGAACTCGAAAAACCGTTGAAGCGGACCAGCGTTTAAGTCGTACAGCACCCGTAGACGTTGACTGCATTAAGAATCGTTTTTTTTTTTTTTTTCAATCGGTGTCTATTGGGTCTGTGATTTCTCGCACTGCACAATCGTATCACTCGTTCGCCAATCTCACCCGATCATCTGTTTGCCGGTGTACGCTCCGCACCGCATACGTTAACCAGCGTTTTCCGAAGCGTATGTTCGCGCAGCGGCGTGTATATGTGATGGGGGGGGGGGTAGGGGTCCCCACCCCCCCCCCCACCCGAAATGTTTTAAAAAACTTAAAAACTATTTCAAACGTATGTTATATTTTAACGGTGCTTTATGCTTGTTTAGATATTGCGTCCAACGTCAAATCGTTTTTGGGACGTTCTGTAAACGAAATATAGATAAGCACCTTAACCGTAAACGCGCACAAGTGTTGCACCCAGGGCCGTGTTTAGGAATTTGACACCAGTGGGCAACAATAAAAAACGCTTCATTACGCCGAATACAAATTTCTACGGGTCGAAAAAGATATCTTTCTGAAGAACAATTCGTTGCTGGTGTACACAAAAACATTCTAAGTGCAACGTCAACATAGATTGCTTGTAAATCCTTGGATCTATCAACAGTACTCGAACGTTACCAAATATGTGCGTGTGTGTGTGTGTCGTGACGTCGTGATTGGCGATATATATATTTTTTTTTTGAGTTACACTTTAATATTTTGTAAAAAAATTCACTTCAAAAGTATTAAACCCCATTAAACATGGAAAATATAAAAAAAAAATTAGCCGCCCTCTCATATGCAGCCGCCCGGTGCAACAGCACCCTGTAGCTCCTACCTAAACTTACCTATCCCAATCTAAATACGTTACGCGCACGGGGTGAAAACGCTGATTGACCGCGAAAACTCCTCTGCGACAGCCGCGGCCGCGGGCACAACGTCCGTTTGACGGACAACCGACGACGACAAAGACAGCGTGTGCGAGGAGATAATTTTTTATTCGTTTTCTTCGCCGCGTGACGTTGACGGACACGGCGGCCGATTGTAATTGTTCTGTCCACCGGCCCCGTTACTATTTACCACCGGCATTTTATTCGCCGGACAATAATAACGCGCGCGCGCGCGCTCGCCCGATGAGCCCAGTCAGATAAGACGCGGACGGCCGACGAACGCGTTTAACGACCGACCGCCATCGTACCGATCGCGCGGCCGACCGCGTATTCAGTCACTTATCAGCAGCTGTCGCCGGACGGACGTGCCGGGGAATATTTTTTTATTTTTTTTTCCCCGTTTGACGCGCGCGAGCTCTCCGCGAAGCGGTCCGAAACAAACGGACGGCCGCCGTACATAACTCGTGTTCGTTTATTTCTCGTTTCAATCGTCCCGTCCCACCGTCCGACTGATACGTATACGCAGTGCCCGTGGCGTGCCCGACCGACACACCCGCACGGGGTGGAGGGTTACCGAGAGAGTTTCCGTCGATCCCTGCCGAAGAACGGATAACCTCTAGTTGGGTCCTAAATTTCAAAAACGCTATGAACTGGGTCCGAACGTATTTTATTTTGTACACGAGTTCGGCCCCCATGTATTGTATCGACTACATGATTTGGGTTGTTATTAAAATATTAATATTATTATTTAATTAGATTTTTTTTTTTTTTAGGAGCGTATGATCATTGGCTTGGTTTTAGATCAAATTTTAATTTGTTTTTAACTTTTATCACTAACAGTTTATTTATAATTATATAGTTCAAACTACGAAAGAAATTTAAAACACACATCTTTCACTGGGAAAACTTGAGTTGGATAGTTATGATAACAACAAGATAAAAATCAACCGAGGACTCGATTCACGTATTATCAAGCGTGACCGCGGACCCGACTCGTGATTTTTTTTAAGCAATCAAATATCTCGGGACCCAACTCAAGAGTTCCCCGAAAAACGTGTTGACCGATTGCATGGGCACGAGAGTAATTTAATCATTCGCAAAGGACGGCGGTACCTTTTCCGTTTTTCCAAACACTGCGTTTATCGACCGAAACGTTTCGGTTGTCTTATCAACTCGTCTTGCCGTATGGTGACTTTTGAAAGTGCACTGTTATCCCATGAGTCTTAGAGTACGTGATAAATATTTAGATTTATTATTTTAGACGATGTGAATCTCTGATGTAAAAATACAAACACCCATTTGTTCATTCGAGACACGTTTACGTGAAATACCCGATTTCAATGATAAAAACAACAGCTACCTTGTCGGATTACACCAATAATTGTGTATATATTAATTTATTATGCATTTCGAATGTGCTGACGTACAATATTAATATCGAAAACAACCTTGAGTTGTAATGCAATAATGTGTGTGTGTGTACGTATGTACAGACGTTACCTTGTGATCGTCTATCTCTATACCGCGATTATGGTATACTATGGTCAACGATGATTATTACTTTTCCAAATTAAAAACAAACGAAAGATTGCGAAATCCTCGTCACTTCAATACGATTGCAATCTTTAGAAAATCGTACACGCCAAGTAGGAAAGACAAAGAGGAAGCAACAGGAGAAACCTATACCGATTATTTTTTTCCAAGAACGACGAAAAGTTGGATTTATACAATCGAATAACACACATACGTCGTCGTCGAGATCGACAAACATTAAACTTTGTCCGCGCGATTATCACTAACCGAACAAGCGTAATAAACTACAGAATCGTTAGTATTGGTTACAACCGTCATCACCTACCCACTGCGGAAAACTCCCTAAAATGCGAAAGAATCCGACGCAAACAGTCCCACGTTGTTACATCACTAGAGCTTCGTGAATACATCATTCACAAACATTTACAGGCGATTCCGAGGAAACGTCACACATCGGATGCTCACTGCGGCGATGACGCGCGCGCCTTACCGACGTCTAAAATTAACAATTATTGCATCATCCGGAGACTTACAGTTTTCGACTAACCTGCGCGCCGAAACCGATCGCATTCGGTATAACGTTTACACGGTCGAAAACCGCTTTCGAAAAAAACCACGCGAAAACGTGAATAAATATTTTTTTTCATTTACAAACAATCGTCCGCATCGTTATTGAATCGCACCTGTCGTACCGCCCTAATGGTTGTCCTGTCTATCGTATACACGTCACCACTGGCTCCGACTAATCTCTCCGTACGCGTCTACTTTATGCGTAAACATTAACGTTAAACAATATTAAACAATCGAAAAACGCACGCGCCGTTACGCACATTATACCCATTGTGCACTCGAAGTTTATAGATTTTACCCGTACACACGCGCGCGTATACGTACGTCACACAGGCCGCCGGCTACCAAGCGATTTCCGCGCCCTAGTAAACGGATCGCACACGACACGACACGCCGTCGTCTCGTTGTTTTCGTTTTCCGATTTATGGCGGTGACCGACTCGTGGGAGAATACGTACGAGGGAACCGATTGAATTTTACAATCGTAAAATGCGGCCGTACACGTTTGCCGGTCTCACGCACGCGGTATGCGGCCCCGGAGCCGCCGTTCGTCGTCGAGTAATACATAAACCGTCCGTTTTTCAGGTGCACCGATCCGATTTATGGGCCAAGATAACAAAACACCGCGGTCCGAGTTGACGAGAATGTGATTTGTGTAGCTCGGAGCAGAGGACAATGTGACGTACGCACACCCGCACTAACCGAGCACACGCGCGACGACGATTTACGCGCGACGGAGCTCATCGTAATGCGTATGGCCAATCGTAGACGACGGGCGCGCATGAAAACGGAAGAAAAACATCCGTTTATAATACGTGCGAGTCAGTCGTATCGTGAAGGAAAAAAAAAAAAAAAACCGATAAGAGAACTGCGCGGCCAAGATAAGGAACGCGCGGTAGGCGCAGGATGGTTTTTATTGCGTTTCGATTTATATAAAGCTAAGCTGTAAGCGCGGTGAATTCGTCGTCGGTAAAAACGGATTTTTCGAAACGCAATACGAACGGGACGAGGGGGCGAGGAGAACAGTGGAGCGTGCGGGATTCGGGTGTGTTCGTCGCAGGACCGGGCGGACGAGCCGGGGTACGGGTGGATATCGCGAGAGAGACGACCGGCGGGAGATAAACGTGACGGAAGGCGACGAACGTTGTGGACGGTTTTGCGGTACACGTGAACGGGCTGTCGACGGGAAGCATATTAGCATTCTGGGGTCAGTCTCGGCACCGGTTATCATTTTAGCTTTCTGATTGGTCGTTTGATTTTGCCACGCTTTTTAAAAAACTGTTATCTGGTATTATGTGTTATTTAATATTATCACGTTGCAACGCATATTTACTATTTTTTTATAATGTGTGAATACAGTTAATCTTTAAAAGGGTTTTTACTTTTTACTTTTTGTAGGTAGCTTTTTAAGTAAAATATTATAAGTCGAAAAGTTTCTTAAAATGTTTAAATTAGTGGAATTTGATGATAATTCATTTCATTCCAATATGTTTTCACACACCAGCTTGTAATAGTATTTTTACCATGAATACTAATCCAGTTACAAATATCTTGTTCGGAAAACTTATTAGAATAAAATGAACTATTATCATTATTATCCATTAATTTAAACATTTTAAAATACTTTTTGACTCATAATATTTTATTTGAAAAGCTACCTAGAAACATTCAAAAGTAAAAACCCTTTTAAAGATTATTTATATTCGTACTTTATAATAGTATCATAAATAATAAATAGGCATTGCAATTTGATAATATTAAATAACACATGATACTGGATAACAAGGTTATAGGGTAACAGTTTTTAAAAAGCGCGGCCAAACCAAACGAGACCAATCAGAAAGCTAAAATGATAACCGGTGCCGAGACCGACCCCGGAATGCTAATATGCCGACGGGGAAACACCGCGGCACAATCGGTTCGTGTTTCGCGACGGAAAAACTCGTAACGGGTGTGATGCGTCGACGAGGACCGAGGACTGCGGACGACGCGCTGGAACGCGACGGACACAGCGTATCCAGGATGATATACCTAACCCGCGAGTTCGGTTCGTGCGTCCAAAACCGCAGTGCGGTGCGTGTGCGCGGGGCGCGGGTGACCCGGAGCAGACGCGAAAAACGCGTGTGACGTAGTGACACGAGCGGAGCCGATGTGTGGCGACGAACGGTCCGGGAAGAAACCGTCGCGGTACGACGGCGATGCGCCGCAACGTTATCGTTCGGTTCGTTACAGTTATTCGCGCTGCACGTCGACAGGAGGAATCGCAAGCGAGACAATAAAAACGGTATCGGGTCGTTCGCGGTTCGTGCATGCGTTTTACTCGGCGCGCGCGATCATTGTTTCTCGCTCTCGAAAGCCGTCCCCGCTTGCGAACCGCGAGAAGATACCGCGCGTCCTTTCGTCGCGCGGCACTGCGCGCGCCGGCGCGTCACGTCCTACGCGTACTGACCTATCTCCGCACGGTACGCGGCTAACGTGTGTGTCGGGTCGATCTACCAACATCAACCGCGTAAACCAAATCGGTACCGCGGGAGAGGGGAGCCCCATCATACGTCGGACCGGCTTGCCGCTCCGAATACGATGCCCCTCAAAGGTCGAGGTGCCTGCCTCGGCTGAAACGTGGTGGTCGCGGGACCGGCGCTGGACAGTAACAGAACCCTCACCCGGCGGTAACCTGACGGGTCAACAGGCTCCGAACGGGTACGGCTTGGGCCGGTGCTGGTGGTCCTTATGACGACCCGGTTAGCGAAAGTTAACCGAACAAACCTGACCCCGTAAGCAGTTGCCCGGAACTAATAAACGGTGTCCGCTTGAAAGGCGAAAGCCATCCTAAAACTTGGTACGCGGCTACGCGCGCTCGGTCCGATTGATAACACCGATACGACACGCTGAACGCGCACACGTTACGCGGTCGCGATAGATCTTATTACTGTCGCGCGTACGAGCACGCCGTCAACGTGGCGGGAGTCTTGTGTGCACGAATAATAAGAAAACCGAGTAGAACAAATAATAAATAATAACAATAAAAAACCGTCTTGGATTTCATATGTCTGAACGCGTGCGACGTCGGACGCACCGGACTGCCAACGCCGAGCGGACTCCGTTCAGCGAACGTGTACACGCGTGTCGTAGATTATTTTATCGCGTTCCGCTGCCGCGTCGCACACGCGCGTATTTTTATACATGTACATTGGACGTGGCCCAGTTCGAGCGGCCGCGGTAGCCGATAAATCATCCGGCGAATATGTTTGCGCGCGAGGGCGGTGGACGATCGTTAGCAGGTTGCAACAGCTACGGACGCGATTTATTTTTATTTTTATCCGTACAACGATGTCCCGGCAACGGCTACCACGCGTACGCATACGATACGGCTACAGTCGTCGTCGTCACCCGCCGCGTGATATATTGGCGCGCGAAAAAGACGAGTCTGCCGCGGCGCAGGAGACGAACCTCGACCTTCGGCCGCCGCGTTCTGTACGTGTTGCCCGCGCGAACGAGAAAGGATATACTTGTACCGGCGAACGCCGCGCCGTCGGTTTACGATTTCATGCGCGCACGGCAATAACAATAATATATCATGCGTTCGTGTTATTTGTTCGTACGCAGGTCAGTCTGACGCCGTCACGTCGTGCATCGGGCGCGGGCTTGTGCGACAGCAAAGTCGCTGCGCGCACTTCGCGCATCCGATTCCAACGCGTCTTCAATGCTGTTCGTGTTGTGGTTTCGAACCTTTTAAACTATGATTATTCTCACGAGGTCTCGGGGACTTGACCTTGGTGTGCGATACTTGCGCAGTGGTTACCTCGATATAAAACACTCGAAACCGCGTACGGTTACGATTTAGAACTCATCAAACCTACAGTACATTTATATTTACGACACAACCGGGGCGAAGTCCGTGGATGTGGTTGACGACGAAAGGTGGTCCTCCGATGTTGTCGAAACACTCGCTTCCAGGGATCACCGCATACTACTGCACGCCGAAAAACCTTGGTCGGCAATCGCACGTCGATTCCACTTGCCGTTCCTCGCCATCGACAATATTAGCCGTTCTCTACTTAACGACCGATGTACGGTGTCGATAGACAGCCCGTGTCTCCGAATGTGTAACGGTAAACGTACGGTGCGCAAACAGCGGACGTCAAATTGTTGACTCGCAGCCATTCGTGTGAAACGATCGGTACACGGTGACGGATGGGAGGAACATCGTTACGTCTTCGTCGCGCCGCCTCGCATTGTCGATAAACACCGTAACTGGAGCGCACCGAAAGGGAACGGGTGCAGTCGGAAAACACGCAATGGAAAATACGACTCATGCTGAGTGTGTACCTGTCAAAAGTCTTGGCGGAAGCGTTAGAAGGGACGGCGAAAAAAATATCCATATTTCGATATTTTTCGAAAAAAAAAAATTCGAAATTTTGGTATCCATACTTTCCCATCGATATTTTACGTTTCCGATACATCGTTTACCGATATATCTAAATCACTGTTGACGGGCCCCTCGATCTTATACACTTTCCGAGGGAATATTGTCGTTTGCCGGAAAGCGACGAAAAACGCGACAACTATACATAGTTTCTCTCCTGAGTGTGTACTTGTCATAAGCACGTGCGAAATGAGTCCGACAAAACAGAATTCGCAAACGAATCTTGCACATTAAGTTTGATATTTAGTGTACGTCTGAAGGTACCGGTCGAATAAAAACGTGATGGATGATCGTGAAATGTTTATGATTACACGCGTAGAGAGAAGCGCACGGCATAAAGGTCAGGTACAGGCTTACAACTATTTGCGCTACGCTCATAAGTTCTGTCGTCGAGTATCGAGTAAACGTATAGCCGTATTACGAAATGTGAACGATAGAAATAAACATAAAAATAAATCATCATGAAATATAAATGTGCGGAAAAAAAAAACGCATTACAAGTACGCTAACAGATAAAGATCCAAGATAATAATGTAGCTTCGGGTACCAAGGATAGGTCAACTTTTTCGTTATTTAAAGACAAATGTCGCATTGTTTATGTTCGTTCGGCCGTGTACGTCAAGGCGTAATGATTTTAATTAGCTGACCCGTTCGTGACCCCGACGAACCGTATTTCACACAAGACCCTACGACCCGGTACCGTAGCATTGTTTGAAAAAACTCACGGATCCGACGTCCAAAGACCGCGCGCGCCGTGGTGCACCTTAAACAAATATCCAGGCTTTATTTTTTTGTACGAAACGCGTCCACTAAAATAACAGTACACGTTCAAAACGTGCTCATTAGCTCGATCCAATGGAAAATAATGTCTGTAGATGCGTGTATTTGTCTACGTTTAAACCGTCACATTTAGTTAACACGTCGATCTATGCGCATTTGAAATAAGAATATATGCGTGCGCGTATAAACTATCGCCGACCTCAAACGTTTATTATTTAATTGCGGTTTAAAGTATGAAAAATCAATACCGTTTAAATAGGTATGCGTTCGAACGTAATTAAAGGGTTCGCGTGTTTTTTTTTCCCCCGTATAATAATAGTTTTGCGATCGTATCGATTTCAAAATTCGTGGGAAAATAATTTTAATTGTAAGACCAGTTCAGGATTATTTTAAATCGGCTGCTGATTTTCTAAACGTATCGTGATAGTTACCGATGAGTATAGGGCGGAAAAATTCACATGTATAACATACGCATACATACGAGTATGTATATAAATATTGTGTAATTGATGGTTATTATAGTGTAATAGTTACAGCTGTACGTTGCCATAACAGTTGTAAATCATGAAATTATAAATAATTTCAAGTTAATTCGAAGCGATTAGATTATAAATATGATGTTTTAAAATATGTATATTTCTAAACTTATGTACTAGTGATTTTCAAATAAATTGTTCAAGCGCGAGAGAAACGACGTGTATAAATATTTTTCGTAAAAAGGAGTTTAAATGTAAAAAAAAAAAAAAAAGAGTTCGAAACCGAACTACTAAATACAGTGAACATAATATGTTTAACAATTATTATTATGCAATATACGTTCTTGGAACAATAACTATTGGCTTTAACGAATCCAAACGCCTGGAAAGGTTTACTTCATCCGCTCGGCTAACGCAAAGAAAAATAACAACGGTGTTATTTAACACTGACGCGTGTGTATAACTAAAACCAAATAAATGATTAACGAATTCCGCGCACAATTCGATCGTGATCTTAGAAACGGACACTTTCTATCATCGACTGCAGTTTGTGCTGAACACGGTAACAGAAAAAATTATCTGTTACACAAAAACAATCCACCCTCACTTTACGTCCGTTTGTCTAACGGTGCGATTTTTATTCCGCATTATTTTTCTTTTTTCCGAATTACGAGTGACAATTTTTTTTTTTTTTTTTAAATTTCAAGCGTCTACTATCGTCGTTACGTTTACACGTGCCGCGCCCGGTGTTGTTTTACGTCCTTTCCATTAAACCCCACCGACGGAACACGAACGCACACGTGCCCCGGTCGTCTCGTCATTATGATATAAATCGAGATTTATTCTTTTTCGATACGTTTCTACTCGTGCCGGGACGCGCGAATCGTACGGATAAACGTTTACGCGCGCGTTCACTCGCACGGCGGGCAGTCTCGCAGTCGTGGGAATGGAAAATAGAAAAAAAAATCACGTCGTCCCGAAAACGACGGATACGAATGTTTAACGAGGCGTCGGCGGAACACGACGGCGGCGAGGCATCGGCTGTTAATTCGATTGTTGTTTGGCGCGTTCCCCGTTCCATGGCTCGGGCGACGACGAAGACGACGGCCGCGGCCGGTCCCGTTCACGACCCGAGCACGCGATCCTTCTCGCGCGGTAGCTGCCGCGTTTTCGGACCCGATCACGACTGGGGCGCGTGTGGGCGCGTTCCGTACACACACACACACACACGTTATACATAATGGATATACCGTAAACGTAAACACGCGCGCGCGAGGTCATGAGAAAGTGTCCGGGCAACCGCGCGGTGTGTTTGTAGGACACGCACACCCACTACGAATATATGGACACGTAAGCGCGCGCGCGCGAGCCGTATAATACTTAACCGATTTACCGATATGTCACCTGACTGCATGCACAATCGCAAACTACCGGTGTTCACGGCGCGTACGACAGGGTGGTCCAACCCGCGGCCCTTGATGCCTTTTTTTTTTTTTTTACTCCTCCCCACGGTTAAACCGATTATTTGTTTTATTAAATAAAAATCAAAGTCACAGCGCAATATTTTAACGAAAACGCGTGATCGATATGATCGTCTTACGTTTTATATTTATAGTTTATGGCGTTTACGCTAGAAAACGTAGGAATGCGACGGGAGTTCCCGCGATGAGACGCCATGGACGGCGCGTGAATTCCGTTCACAGTCGCCAGCGTCAATAACGTATAATAATGTGCGCGTAATATAAAATCATAAGATGAAATATAAACAGACGAGATATGATTTTTTTCTTCTTCTTCCTGCGGCCCCCCGGTGCGTTTAAGAAAGTGTAAATCGGCTCGCGAACCACAAAATGTTGGACCACCCCGGCGTACGATGTATGCGTTCAACGGTGTCGAAAACCGTATCGCGATGCGGTTGCTCGCGTTTGCCCGCGTGCACCTATACCGCGCAAACCGCGCGGAATACGGACGCGCGAGCGATTTTTAACTCCGCCGGAGTATCGGTATGAATACGAAAAACTTATAAAAGGTCCTAACGTAAACCGCGCCAGTGTTTTTTTTCTTTGTATTTTCCCGTGAATCCTTTTGTAACGATTGTTACGTATAATTAATGTCTACTCATATAATATGGATATTGTTGATTAAACATTACGTGCCAACTATGGCATATATATAACAATTGTAAAACCAACGGCGATGCAAAATATGTAAGTCGCGGAAGTTCGGACGCCACGTCCATCAGCTGCACTCCGATACTCGTAAGTTGTTTCACGTATATGTATGTATTAAATCTCAATAATTATTTGAACCGATCTACGTTTATTCGCAACATTAAAATCCGTTTCTTTTATGCTCCCGAAATACGGTTAAATGTATTCCAAAGGACCGGAAAACTTTTCCTGAAAATCATATATTTAACTGGTCGTCCCCGGCCACGTTACACGTTCGTAGTCATCGCCGAGAAATTAATTTTATGAAATTCAACGGAATGTTCATATTATTAGTTAAGTTCTAATCGGATTTCAAACAAAGTTAAAAAATTCGATAAAAAAAAAAAAAGAAAAGCGTTACAGGACGCTACAAATAGGTACACCGATGGAGTGATATTTACGAATTGTATTCGGTTTACATACATGACATAATTACATATTTTCGGACCATTAAGTATAACGATTATTTATTATGATTTTTTTACTACAATTTAAACGATATTATATTATATTATAAATTTTTTTTTTTTAATAATGTATCATGTTTATAATACTACTTGATTTTCTTCGATGGCGGAGTGTGCACGAACTCAATTTTACCCGATTTTTTTCGGTGACGGTAAAAAAAGGTACTTGTGGCGGGGCTTACATGCGGCCCGAACACGCAAAGTATACGCGTGCACGCGTATTATTTTGTTTTCAACGTTACGTACATCGACTGTATACGTACACCGCACACGTATACTATGACCGTACGTCTGCAGGAATCTGGGGCGGACGGTACAAATATTCGAGGCGTAGACGTTTTTTCGGGTTAAGGAAACTTGCGCTTGGATCCGATTGAAAGTAGATAGGTTAGCGGTGCGTCGTACACACGAGCAATGAATAGTGTTCGTGCACGGGAAATCAAAAACTGTTGTACTCGTAATAAACGAGAACAATAATAAAACGATGATTTTATAATAATAACTCATGATAAAACGAGAAGCCTCCAATCGGTTCGAAAACGGTTGAATGATTTATTTTTTTTTGTCTGTTCGAAAAATGCTTTTGATAAATAAATTATGACGACCGAAAAAACGATTCCGAACGAAAGCCGGTGTACGAATGATATCTGCATGACATGTCTGCGGAGAGTTCGATCGAAAATTCGTTATTCCAAATCGCTACCTCAGTGTGAAACACTACCGTGAGATACTTCTAAATGCTTTTAGCGTAGGATTCCAATCAAATAATAGGATCAATGAAAATGAAATCATACGTCTACTTGAAAACTAAATCAAAATCTATCATCGTCTGGGAACGATCAGTTCTACATCTTCAATGTTAAACATTTTGAAGGAGTGAATGGTGATTTATTTATTTATATTCGGTTATCATTATTTTATTCGAACCCGTTTCGCGTTACAAGCAATGCATAACAATATCATTACGACACCGCAATAAGTTGATGGGACGTGTTTTTTTTCTTATGGAAATCATGTGGACTACAGAGTAACGAATAACTATTATAATATTTTAAAACTCTTATCGGCGGTAAAATAAAGATGCAATTTTTTAATTGTTGTGATTTGCTCTTACCTTTGAAAATCCGTAACTAGGCGTCGGTAGGCAATGGTGGTGCAGACACTCGTGTCGTTTGAACGCTGAAAAAAATAAAAAAAAAAGTCTAAGTCAATGCAAATAAATAAAAATAAATTATTTACGACAACGTCACACTTGTTTGTATACACGTGTGCAAGTGTGTATACACCATTCAACAGCGATATTATTTTCACATGATTTAAAATAATAAATTAATAATTTTTTTCCCGACAGATAGATACAAGGTTGGACTTTGCGTTGACGGCTGTAAAAAATATTAGCTTTTAAAACTGTGTTTTCTCTTCGGGGCCAAGCACATAACATCGCATACCCGTACCGCATGCGTTGGAACGTTTGTCACTTCGCATGTTGTTCTTGTGCGGTATTTATTACGACCGTTTTACAGCCAACGATTTTTTTTACCGCGTTTACAGCTTCATTATCAATACGATGTTTCCTGTACACGCGATCGTTCAATAACATATTATTTTACGCCAGTGATTATGATTATTATTGTGTCGCAATATTTTACGATCGAATTTATCGTTCCGAAACGTTACGAACGCAACGAGTAAATCTTGTTCTTCTGACAGTAAGCGTACGAAGTTCATGATTTTTTATCGAATTCGTTTCGATTGACCGCACGATAATATGTATAATATGTACACGGGAAAACGGAAACGTGTCAACAATGGGGTTGTTGGGATTATTAATGTTTTCGAATGATGGCGCGCGCGCAGCAACATAACCTAGCTGCAAAACGAAACGCGGCAATTCTTATTATTCGTCGGGAACGTTTCGACGAAAACTATAATGCGTGTATATAAAACGTTCGATGTGACAATATAAATGGTTTGTAATTATGATTCAGCAATAAGTTTGAATGAATAATGAACTGTTATAAATTGCACCAAAACGTTTAGTAATTATATATATATATATATACGCACATACGGATAATACATTATGTATTCTTTGTACTCGCCGTACGCGTCGCATTCGGTATTTCTCGTACACCGTTTTAATATCGAAGGTGTATTTCTTGTGTGTACAAATACACGGTATTTTAATTTTTAGCTTACGTAACGATTCGAATCTTCAGAAACATAGAGGTCAAGTGTGGAAAATTCCGTCGATGATTAGAACGTTTGACGTTTGAGTACACTTGAAACGTACAAGTATTATTTGTTGCATCATGATGGTGTAGAGCAATGAAAAAAAACTTCGAAGAGGATTTGCTCTTTGGAATACGCGCGCGCATACCGATTCGAAAACGAAACGTTATGTACACAATTTAAACGGTGACGTTTTACGAGTCTTATTTTTGGGCGCCTGGAGACGAATTCTAGTCGGAACTTAAGAATTGGTTTTTTTTTTTTTTTTTTTTTTTTAATTTTTCCTTCTTATTATTTTCCGTACGGGCAGCGGTGTCGAACTTTTTTTATATCACTGGGGTAAACCCTACTCATGGGTACCCATCTACTCATCGAAAAATCATAAATAGCAAGTATTGTATACCTGTGAGCTACGAGTACTTTCTACACATCTAGTCATTACATAATAATACTATGGGATATTTTACCGTACAATAATACATCTAACACTCATTACGTCTAACCACTCACCCACCACCTAAACAAGTTCTGAGGTATTTACCCCGCTCGCCATACGTTTTCGGCGCCACTGCGTACAGATATACCGCCTACGCGACGGATAATTTACACCGACGTGAAAATCAATTACCGTAGCGCGACAAAGAACACGCACGCGTCGCATTTCGCAAACGACTATTTTAACTATTGTCTTTCCGCGCGTAAGAAATGTCGATTGATTCCAGATGTTCTCGGTCCACGACGAACATTGTACATCGTAACTCGACTCACGGGACGACGAAAGTGTTTTTTTCTTTCTTTTTTCCAGACAAAACGCTGCAGGTCGACTCGGTTCAAAGCGGTATAATGTCGCGTTGTTATTTAACGGTCGCGCGAAGAAAGAAAGTTCTTTTGTATGAAATCGCGTCGTATACAATACGCGTAAATGCTTTTACAATGTTTCCGCAGTCGATCACACACACACCATTACGCGTTAATTAGTTAAGGCGAGACGAGACGACATACCGAACCGTTTATCCTTATAGGTACTCGCAGCAACGACGCGAGCAATTTTAATTCCATCCGATACCGAAGAACTGCAGGCCTGAAGAAATTCAAAAATAAATGCACGCACGTGCGCATGCGTACGACGTTTCATAAACAGTAAATCGGTCACTAAACACGGACTATTAGGCTAAATGCGTATCTCAACTGTGATTAGACCCGACGAGAATTTTCGTCGACTCGTCCGCAGAAGAACCGATCGTAGGGATCGTAATATTAATGTTGTCAGTGGCGGATACAAGATTTTCTTTTGGAGGGGGGGGGGGGTTCAAAAATGTTTTCCCTTGTGATATTTTTTATAACATTGCTGTTTGTGATTGATAATGAATTAAGATAATAGTGAATAATATAATACATTAGTCGTTAAATCTAAGACTACTATTTTTATGTATGAATAAAAATACGAATTATATACTTTCCCTCATACTTTGAAAAAAAAAAAAAAATCTTTTTCTTAATTCATAAAATTATTTGATTTTCAGTGTATATTTTTCTTGATTTTGGGGGGGATCCCCTTGGATCCGCCACTGAATGTTGAATACGTGTTTTATAGTTATTGACCTTTTTTCATATATCACCCGATAAGCACGCCGTATACGTTACTCGTGTGTTACGCAATACGCCGCCGCCGCGTGCGCCTATTATAAAATACGTACGCTGTTCGTGCACGTATTTCCACAGTAATTCATCTGCGTTTAACTTTTCAGAACCGCTCACGTACGAATAATGATACGCTTCGAGTACACATAGGTATATTGTACTTAAACAAAGATCTGGAAAGCTTGGGAACGACAACAACTGAGGATACGGATGATCGGAAGCTGTCAGAGGACGTGGTAAAAGCGGCGAAAGGCCTTGTAAACCAGAAAAAAAAAAAAATATTTTACCTAGAAGGATGTACATGCGTGCGTGTATACTCGCGTAATAACTCCCTCGGGAGGGCGAGTTCTAATTTCCCCCGCTCGCCAACACCACGAGCGACCATCATTCGAACCCCTTTGCCTTACGGGGATTTGCCGTTCACTCTTTATTATTACTATTCAGTGTTGACTATTTCGTACAAACATGATACACACACATACACGCATACGCATATGTATACTCTTCCTGTTCGAATCGTTCACCCTCTGTCGACTTCGGCACGTTCCCAATCGGTCGAAACGGTATTGATATACATCGCACGTCATCGTCGTCGACGATAATCGTCGAGATCCGATCGCGGCACGACCCCCCGTCGTAATCGGCCGAGTGCGTGTGCCGCGTGCGACATTTGTCAGGTTTCTCGTTAGTAACAAGACATCCACACGACGACTGTACTACGGACTCGGTCCATCTTGTTTCCCTCACCGTCACCTGGTATACCGCAGCAAAGATCGCACGCATCGGATATTATTTCGTATGCCGAAAGCGTAAAACACTTGCGAAAACAACACCAAAAAAAAAAAAAAAAAAAAAAATAATCGATTCGAACGACAATGGATGACAACTGTTTTCCATCAAAGCGATCATATATACTAGCGCATAATGCGCATGCACAATTCGATGCACCGGTCACGATGATGCGACACGCGTGAAAAGTACAAATTGTTTATAAAATTAAAACGTGTGGCTATACAGTTGTTTTTATCTATTGTTATCGTCATTGCCGGATACACCTTACCAAAAAAAAAAAAAGACGTAAATTAAGCAGTTATCGGCAAAACTGTTTTACAACTATTTTATTTTATTTTTCATAACTAATCAAACCGATGAATAATATGGCATATAAAATGATCGTACCGTGAAATGCGAGATATTACCGTACGCATACGTAATACTATAAGTGGTCGTAACGTTTCTTAAATAAGATTAATAAAAACTTCGTGAAAATTGAATCTCAGTAGATTGACCTGTCAACACGAATCGCTGTGGTCGCACAATCTCAATGCACTACATTATACGGTCAGCCGAGCGTTCGAATCGAATGGACAGACTCATTCCACAGTCATTGACTGTATAAATACTCGTCTCGTATCAGGTAATAATATTTGGTTTCTTAACTCGGATCAATTATGAACGTTCTTAATTTCGACGATCGTACGACCGAACGACTATTGAATTTAATTGATAATTTATTCTATCTGATACGAATGACTAAACGTTTTTAAATAACGTTTAGCGAGATCAAAATATCGAATGTGTTAACATCACGCCACGCGTGTACATATAATCTTTTAATATATTCAAATGTCAATACATCGGAACTGACGTTTAAATATATTTTTTGATTTTTGAATTAAAACAGTAGATATTTCAACGAGTATTTTCCGAGTTTAATCGAAATATCACATACGTATAGTTATTTTATATATGTTTATTTATTTATTTTTTTTTTTTTTTACGTATAAAGTGGTTTCATCTATAATAACATTTATTGGATTGATAGTTTTATAAATTTTACGTGTAATTTATCTAATCCCGAATATTTTTATTTTTTTACTGCAATTAAGTACTTCCTGATTGTACAAATAGACCACACGCTCAATTGGCCGAGTCGAATATCGATTTGAAGCTAATAGTATAATATAATAGACGATTAATATACGCACCTTTGGCTATTCCACCTACGCGAATTCAATAATAATTCGATCACGACTCGTAGAACAATGAATGTAAATTGATACACCAATTTGATGTTAATTTTACTATACTTTTCATTCGAGCACTCGTAAATTTTACAACCCACATGAACAATTTCGCTGCGCAAAGCGACGGATACTCTTCCGTACGTAAAGCCAAAGTTCACATTTTTAATGATATACTTAGAGATGTAGCATTGAAATCATCGCACGATACATTCGGTAACGGGTCGGACAAAGGTACGCAAAGTATTATTATTATAAATTACATTTCGATATAGATACATAACAATTAACAATACGGTATGAAATATCCTGACCCACTGTGTTATTTGTAAAAAAAAAAAAAAAAACAGATTTTCTGCGACTTTCACGAGAACCGAGAATGAATACACGCGGACGGGCGTAATGAATCGTAGGTACATTTCTTATTATTATCTCTCGACGTATTTGCCAAATTATACAAAACACGTGTATAATCTTCGAAGTGATGAAGTGTTTTAAAAGAATGCTGTGTACGTGTGCTGGGCAATAAGACGAATTAACCGAAAAATCGTCGGCTACACTTCTATCACTTGCCGTACAATGCGTTATAAGTACACCTGCACTAGTAATATAATGTATTACGGTTTTATTAAAAAAAAAAAAAAAAAAAAAAATCACGACCGTTAAAATCTCTGGAGTGTATAGTATAACGTTCTACGCGATCCGTAATCGTATACCCGATTTATTCGTTTACGCACAACATATAATATTTCATATGCGTAACATTAGTTATGTTACAACTTACAACGTTTGAACACGTGTAATGCGTGCGCGTGAATCGTACACTTTTACACGTTTAGTGTCGTTCCCCGTCCAATCGCTCAGTAACACGCGTCGTGTCGTATGCGTAGATTTTTTCGAAAATCGTTCCCCGCGATAAGTGTTGGCTAGCGATCGGGCCCGGGGCAAGGGAAGGACGACCGGTGCGCTATTACCTGCACCGTGGTCACGTTACACTTCCATACATGCATTTCTGTACGGGCTCTCGTCCGCGTACCACTAACGTATCATTAAGCCCGCGTGAATCGGCCAAGCTTAATAGAATTAATTTCTCGTCGTGGATAATAACGTTACAGCGCATAATACGTAAACACGTAAATCATCCCCGTCTTCGGTCACCGTCACCGCCATGCGATGATGATGATAATAATGATAATATTATCGTGGGCTCAAAATAGGTTCACACGTTTCACGTCGTTAATATTGTTGCGCCACACCGTCCGCCGCCGATGCAGTTGCGCAGTTATACGGATTATACGGATTATTATATCATCGACATCGATAATCGTTCCGACATTGCTGACGGGTGAAAAAAAAAAAAAAATGAAACACCGTGGACACGGCTGCCGCGGAAACATTCTAATCGCGTAGGATTCGAGGAAATCGAGGATTCGCTAATCGCCGTACGATACGGTTAAGTTCACGTCATCTCTGCGCGCGGTCGTTCGAATGGCAATCGTTAATTCGCCCTACACGTACAGATGAAGGGGGCATTCGTTCCCCCCATGGCTCGTATTTTTTTTTATTTTTTTTTGAATATAATACGTTGATTTATTCAAAAAATGTAATGTATATACGATTAAGAATATAAATTACTAGCCCAAAAATATGTTATCGTTATTGCGCGAGCTGTAGGTGATGATGAACCGTAAATTATTCTTAAGTTTGTACCGAAGAAAAATCAGTTTCGTCCTCCCCCCCCCCCCGCCAGGGCCTCAACTCGAATACGCCCAACGCGTACGGAACGGCATAGAAAACGCGCGTAAAGGTTCGGTCGTCGTTTGGCCGCGAAATAACGTCTCGAGTTCTGCAGCGATCAACGAACGGTTCACCGAGGTGTTATCGAGTGTTACGGCCTTGTACCGCAAACAACTACCCGTTGTCGTGCTTGCGCGACGAAAACCTAATAAACATCGATGTTTACGTGTACGCGCAGCTGTAAATATCGTACGAGCCGCACACGTCTGTAATGATTTAAAAATTGAAGTATTAACGTATTAATTTATGAGCGAAGTATTTATCTGTCTTTTTAAATCATTACTTATTATATTAAAAAATGTTTAATATTTCCTATCCGATGATTGTGTCGGTCTGCTTCTTGACAACCGTAGTTGACTCTTCAGGTATGGAATAAGGTGACCAATTTATATTTTAAAATGACAATAACATACTTTTCTAACTCATTTGTATTAATTTTATTTAAATTACTTACACACACATTAATTACACATTTTTTAAACTTTTACTGAACGTTTTACAATTAATTACATCTTTCTGCATAGACGATCTCCGTAGTCTTTTACACTCGCCTTTGACCGTCTATACAAAAGGACAACTGGAACGCGTCTCCTTCGCGTTCGAAAATTTCGCTCCTTATATTTAACGTCGCCTGTGCGCGCGCGCGTTAGTAAACACATACGTGTGTGTGTGTGTGTGTCATATTTTATCTTTAGTACTTATGACGTGTTCTTATGTTTAACGCGTACCGATCGTTATGGTTATTTGATTGTACGTTCGATTCTTCGTAAAAACATATGAATGCTTGGGCGCATATCGTGACACGTCGGAGTTTAAAATCGCGCGCGGGAAAACGTTCGTTTAAACGTCCGAACGGAACCCGAACAGAACGGGTCCTCGTAAAGGCTCGGTCAAACAGAACGCGGGCACTGTATTATCTTTGATCGCGTCATCGTGGTTAAAAATAGCGCGGGCTACCGCGGCGGACTGCTGTCGACGGCAGCGGGCAGCGGTCTAGTCGTAATAATTTACAGTGATCGCGGCGGTCAAAAGTTATTTGATTATAATATTATACACAATTTGTTTAATTGTAAGTTTTAAATTTTTAATATTTAATATTTCAATTTAAAATTATTCGTTTATTTATTTTATTAATTATAATATTATTATTAATGTTATATAATATGGCAGATGAGACTGAAAAATTAATCGATCTCGTACATAACTGTCCATGTTTATACGATACCAGTGGTTGCGAGTGCAAAAACATTGCGACAAAAGCAGAGAAACGGAATGATACCGCCTGGTACGTGCCCGGTATCGCCTGTAACGAACTGCTACCGGATGTCATTTTTCACAGTTTCAAATTAGACAGTCGTCATCGTACGGTTAAAAGTTTGTACCAGAACGAAAAACGGTGTAACGAACGTGTACAACACGAACGGTGGAACGCGCGAGATCGCCCGCGCGTTGTTCGACGCCGCAGATCGCGCGGCGGGCGGCGGCCCGCGTTCTGTTCGACCGAGCCTTAAACGCGCTGCGCGCGTCGCCGGTACCGTTTTTATACCCGTGAACCGGCGCGAACCGGAGACGCGTAGAAAGTTTGCGCGCGCAACGAGCAACGCGCGGACGGTCGCGCCGTTCGGGGCGGAGTGTCGGTCGCGCTTTCACCCGCGCCCGCGAACAATAAGGCCGTTGTCGCCCCGTGCGCGCCAAACGACGTCACGTTGTAAAGCTCGTGTACACGTACGGATATACGTGCGCGAGCGCGAACACCGGACGGCGGTGCAACGCGTTACAAAAAAAAAAAAAAAAAAATACGGGGGGGACCAGTCCGGGGTTAGGGGGCGGGGGGGGTTGGGTGGGGCGGGGAGGTTACGAACTTCTCGGCCCGCCGACGAAACGGCAATAAAATGTTCCGCCGCGTACGTTTGCCCTTATACGGTCGTCCCGTTGTCGGGCACGTGTACGCACACCTGTACACGCGTGCACGGACACGTATTCGCACCGGCGGTTCACTCGTTGCGGTCACGGTTGTTCCGCGCCGCTCGTGTGTCCCCGGCGGTCGCTCCGGGGACGCGGAACCGGCCGCGCGGCGTGAAAACAATTATGACGACCGCGCGCGCGTCCGTCGACGACGGTCGAAAACGGAGAAAAACATCGATCCGTGTTCGAACGCGCGCTCGAGTACGGAACATCTGCGCGGCGCGTGCGCGTACGCGCAAACGCGTAACACACCCGCACGCGCGCGCACGTTTTCGGGTTTGAAAAGAATTTCGAGCGTTGCGACCCGCTGCGGTGTTCGCAGTGTTTCTCGTACGCGGTCGACATCCCAACGCGCAAACAGCAGACCCTCCTCTGCGTTGTACCGCGCGCACGGTACAACGTAACGACTGTTACGCATTGTTGACGTCTACTCGTGTAATATGGACATTGCCGAGCGGACATCGCGTTGATTCGCATGTTTACGATGTTATTTACATTAAGTCGCGGCATTTCTGCCACGACGTTCTTCCGACGCAGCTACATCCCATCGTATCGTAAGTCATATTTACACATGTGTACGTCGAACAATAATAACTAAACCGAACCGATCCGCGTTCATTTGTAATATCAAGATCTTTCCGTTTTTACGCTCCCGTGCTACGGCATAATATGTTCACGAGGACTGGAAAACCTTCCCTGAATATCATATATTTAACCGGTCATCCCCGACCGCGTTACAACACTGTATACGTTTCGTTACGAATGCACACGAGCGGGCGTGTACACCGAGAGATACGGAAAACCGTGTTTTACCCATATTTTTACCGCGCGCTGCAAACGTGATACTTTATCGTGCGCATCGCAAAAAATAAATACATTCCTCGCTATCATGTATAATATATCGGATGCTTAAACGAGGGACGTTTAAAGGGTTCAGCCATATCCTACCGGAATTCAATAATCGAATGTGTTTTTATAGAGTAAAAGTGCTTTACATAAGTATGGATTTAAGGTTTCCAAAATATTTTTGTGAACGATTATATTTTGCTGGTACGTTGTTAATGTCTTAAGACAGTTTTACAGATTCCTTTTTTGTCGAGTTATATCAAAAGATATTTTTATACGAGTAAATAATGAAAATAATAATAATAATGTTTAAGATACCTGCGCACCGAACCATTTTTTTTTTCCGTAGAATACCTCTAGCTTAGTCAAAGTAGTGTATATAATACCAAGATCACTCTAACAGATGCCTTATTAACTCTAGCTACACCAACAAACTCTCGTTAGACTGAACAATAAACAGTGTACATGGAGATAGGTCTAGTTCAACATGTTAAATAGAGTGCAAGAAAATATCCTTGTACAATACGAATAGTCGGTATCGATATAATTGTATCATGTACAGTAAAGTACATCGAACAGTTGTTTTCATTGTTTCCTTGACCTGAATAAAATGAAATAGTATATTTATAAATTATTGTTATTTATTATTATTTTTTTTTTTTATATTTTTTCTAAGGTGCGGGACTAAAAGAAAACTATTCAATTAATAACAGTGGTCGAATTGTTACTTTTGGATTGATAACTGAAAGAATATCGTGACAGAACATTAAAGGAAAAATTTATAGAGACCATTATTGTTATAACATTTTCCAGAAGATCTTCGAAATCAGTTTTGGAAATTCGTATGAAATTTTTATACGAAAATACTCTTCTACACTGATTTCTTTCAACAATTATGCATGCACTTCTTCGTCATCTATTTTTGAAACTTTATTTCATGCCTAAAACTTCTTCGTTCTTCTTTTTTTTTATATTAAACAATATACAACAGTTGCAGATGCAGTACGTTTTCGGTCCGATATGTTTCGGACGAAGTCTTGTAATTAATCAACTACGCCCGAAATACTCGAGAGAGAAATATCATGAAGAAATGTACACGGACTATAAACTGATCTACATAAATTGACTCGACGCGTTCTTAGAGACGGTTATATTTAGAAATAATTTTTTAAATTTGTAAACGCACAACCAGTGCATGGTAGCTAGACTTTTCTCTATAGTAAACCTTTATAAAATACAGGTAGAAAAATGTGTTGAAAAGATAACGAACGGTGCGTGTCGAAAAGAATAAATGAACGCTACCGATAATGTGATACTATGGATTAAAAATAATGTTGGACAAAACTCAAAATTCAATAGACCTCTGTAAACAAGAACCGACTGAAGAAAAATCGTCAGGATTTATTCGTTGTTGTCATTATGCGATAATGTTAAAAGTTGATAATGTAATCCGTTCTCATTTTCAGATGTAAAAAACGTCTTGTCCTATTGAAGACATAAAAAAAAAAAAAAATAAATGAATAAATAAAAAAAGACCAATGGTTTGACCGAAACCAGGTATTATATGGGACCGAAACCGACGAGCTCGTAAAGGTTCCAGTTTCCGGTACGCACGTGCCCGTAAGTCGACGAATCGCGTGAAATCCGATTCCGCCCCCCGGCGCTGACGCGCGCGCGCGTCAATTGCTCGGAAAACCACCCCGTCCGCGTAACATTATGCGTACCGAACACGACTGCCTCCGTGCGCGCGTACGCAACTCACGCGGATCATTTTTTTATTTTTCTTCTTCTCATTGTGTTCACTTGCGCGGATGATTTCGGCACGACCGCCGCCATTTTATTTTTCCGGTTCACACGGTTATGGTACAATACGCGCGCTCATAACTGTATTCAGCCGGTAACGTCACGCGGGCGTATTATATTATTCACACGTACTCCGGGTGAGAGGGGGAAGGGGGGGGAAAGCCGCACCACCGTGACCGAATATGGCGGACGCGCAGTAATTATATCGCGGTTTGCTCGTATACCGTGCTGTTGTCGTACACCGCGTTATATGTGTGTAAAAAAAAAAAAAAAAAAAAAACCGTTCTTCGGGATGTGGCGCGGCGCGACGAATCGCACACGACCAAAAGGTATTGTTCGACGCATCGGACACACGAAAACTTCCTGACTTCCAGACGTACGAGCGCGAGCGAATGACGAGGCGGACTCGTGTGGGACCAGGGCGCTCCGTTGACACGACCCGTCCGAAACACGGTTCTGGTCGAGGTGGACATGGAATACGTGGAATGCCCACGTTTGATGAGTGCGGATCGGAATAGAGCACTCGTTCGCCCCGTCCGGTATCCAAATTCGCGCTCGTAACCGTCCTGACACACGAACCCTAAACGCGGATGAAATGGAAACCCGAGGTAAACGACACGCTCGAGCACAAGCTGAGGACACGGCGGTTTCGGGAAACGACCGGAAACGCGCGAAAGCGGGTCCGCCTGCTACGCCACGGTGCTCCGCTATAATACGGCTATAATACGCGCACAAACATTTACATCTACATACGTATACAGGCGAACGCGAAACCCGTTCCGCGCGAACGCGGGTTTCTTCCTGAAACCTTTTTTCGTTATGTTATCATAATTTTTAATTCCAATCATAAATAACGCACGTACGTATAAATATATAATGTTATACGTGCGCACGCGACACGCCTCCTTATTTATCCTTTTATCCTTTAATTAATTAGTGAGCGCGCGTCATTTCAATTAATTTAGTCGGCCAACCGCGCGCGTAGATCGTTACCATATCATATACGTACATATATATATACATGATATTTTCGAACCGGTAACTAGATTTTCGACCAGCGTATAAACGCGTTACATATTACTATTATTACTATTATTGTTATTAGGTAAATGTACGCGACCAATTTGTTTAATTATAAATGCGCGCGATCAAAACGCGGCCGAATCGATTATAGAAAACGAAAAAAACATTTAATACCGAAACGAACGTACACACTTGTATATCATATCCATACAAATGTATACTACATATAATATAACAAGCGTGTGTCCGTCGATGGATCATATTTTCACGTGACGCGTCTCGGCGGAAAAAAAAAAATTATACTAATATATATTTATACGTACACTTATAAACATGTATACACACACACACACACATACAACGTATACGTGCATATACATATATATGTATATGTATATTTATATGGGTTATATGCGTATCATATACATCGAACGCGTGCGCGCGCGCGCCCCGCCGTCTCTTAAGCAATTTAAATGTAAATCGGCGGCCTCCGTCCGGGTCATCTCCCGCAGGGTGCCCCCTCGGGTAGTACTATCGTTCACAGTCTCTCTCGGTCTTACCGTTCCTTAACGCCGGACGAACGCTTATCGACCTCCGACCCGGAAAACGGTGTGCACCGCGTGACCATAATATTATACATATATGTATTTCGTATATGTTTATGCGCGTAATGTGTACGTATATTATAATAACACGATGCCACCTCAGAAAAAAAAACATACAAAAGACGAATTTTACTTTTTTTTTTTTTTTTACATAACCCGTTCAATCCCTTCCACCTCTGCCGTCGCTAGACATCCATCATATCGGATTACGACCACGACGACGATAGTAAATTTATATTTTTTTTATGTGGCGCGGCACGCGCGCGAAACACGTCGGATTTATATTATACACTATCCGTACGACAGCAATAATCCGCGGCCACGTATACGCACCTGAACGCATCGCAGTACACTGCAATATTATCTACACAGCGGGACCGTAAATATACTCACATAATAATTTGTGTGAAAAAAATCGATTTTTAAATTTTTCAAACGTTTATTGTACGTACGGTCACGAGAATTATACATGTAGGTGACTTTTTAATGCACGATGTTTTTCACGTCAGCTACGTCGTGGGTAAAACGATCGAGTTTACTCATACAATAAAATGGTGTACACCGTTCGCGGTACAATAATATTTATACATTTGTAAGTAATTTGTCTCGAGAATGAACATACGTACAAGCACACGCGCGCGTTTTATTGCAAAGAAAAAAAGAAACGATTAATAAGTATCGATGTGTCGGGGGGTAAAAAAAAAAAATCACCTGAGGTATATCTTATACGTACATGATGTTTATGCGTATGGTAATGTATGTTACAACGTTTCGCATATAAAAAAATAATGTTGTTTTAGCACGAAGATTTCGAATTACATTTATTACCACTAAATTACCGTTTTCTATACGTTTACGAGGGATCAAATATTTGTGCGATGTTTACTCATACACACACACACACACACATACACACTCGGTGCAAGTGTATCAAACACGCATATATTATGACGGAAGAAATTGCATCGATATAAAATGGTGATTAGAAACGCCTTGTTAGATATACAATACGAAGACACTTGTGGATATCACAACATAATATTATTGATGTGTGTACCGAACACTCCCCTCTCCCTCCGATATTTTTTAAATGGGGTCCTACAGTTCAAGTCTAAGAGTAAGGGACCCGTTTTTCAACCGATGTTGCTCAAATCAAATGTAATTTATTCTATTTGATAAAAAATAAACGATGTTTTCTATTAGAGAAAATAAAATATAATTTTCCAAATTTTCGTGCAAAGATTTTTTGACGATAATAATACAGCTACGATCGACTACAAAAGTACAAACCATGAGTAATCGAAACTGTTTGAGAAAAATATACGAGATTCAAAGAAAACATATTAATTTCGTCTAGTGTACCGCAATTTACACGAAATGAAAAATTGAAGCGATGTTCGTTTAATTATTTATACATTACAATATCGTTAGATATGTTTACACGTATTTTGTTAAAATAGAGCCCAAAAATACTGTAGGCGCCCCCTGAAACACAGGTCTGCGCACGCATATAGTACTCGTACGCAGTATCGTATTCCGAACGAGCGCGACAGAGGATCCACGTCGATTCTCACACGTCCTCGTGTTACGGACGAATAATCCTTTTCCAGCGAAGCATGTATGTAATCGCGTTTATAATCGCTGCGCGGTCGTAAAGTTTGCGATCGGTGTGCAACCATTCTACAGCGGCACCATCTTTGCGGCGTGCTGTTTCGAAACACGTGATCTCGTCCGGTGGGTACGTAACAATCAAACGCTACGCAGATAAACATCACGTATACACCGTTGTTGGTGGTGTTCGTTTTGAAACCAATTACCGGGTGAAAAGTATACTGCACATGCGCGTATGCACAGTACGGCGACGATCGTTACCGCATCGCGGTGACATAATACAACGCGTATGTGTAAGCACGGGCGGGTGTAAAATTCGTTTTAGATCGTATTGGCGATGCGAAAATTTGCTCTTCAAGCCTGTTGACGAAATGCACTTTTACGGCGCGCATCGTTTCGCGCGCAGGTATAGTCCGACGTATCCGTCACACGACGATAACTCTAAATAGGATCACCTATCGACGAAACGCAAACCAAACGTTGGGCCGATGTACGGTCTACACGTGCGTCGATCACGGACCGATTAGTCTAGAGCGTGTTGCTGTAGGCGCGTTCGGAACTGATTTGTTGAGTTCACATCGAAAGTTTCGTGATGTTTTCACGTCACCAACAACGTTTTTGGGCGGAGAACGCAGTTTTTTATAGTACCATCACGGTGTCCCATCGCGAGA
Source organism: Sipha flava (assembly GCF_003268045.1). NCBI lineage: Eukaryota > Metazoa > Arthropoda > Insecta > Hemiptera > Aphididae > Sipha > Sipha flava. The sequence continues at coordinate 2,195,772 of NW_020273045.1, forward strand.
TTTCTCGTTTCCGGAGAGTTTCCCGCTACGCAACAACAACGTATTGTGATGGTATAACAGCGCGATCGAACGACTGAAGTTTTTTACCGGCCACGCTGCGTACCGACGTTTATACGTACGTAAATCGCGTTCTCGTCGCGTACGCCTCGACGATAAAAAAATATGTGCGCGCGCGCGTTGTCGCGTCGTCGTCAGGTGTTCGTGTTCCAGAAACGTGTTTGAACTTACTTATACGAGGGGGGGGGGGGGGCTAAAATGTTTTCTTTAATTCAGGCTCAAAATGTGCAAGTAAAATGTTAGGTAATATTTAAATCAGGTGAATCCTTAATATTTGTGGTTTTTTTATTTTTTTTTTTAATCTAATCCCACTTAGAAACGAATTCCGCGCAGTTCTTTCTGAACGCCTGTCTGTGTTTCGAAAGTTACGTTCGTGTCTCATTAGATTTTTCACCAAGTATGTGGACCCGCAAAAGAAGCCCGATTCGGTTTTCACAGCCACGCGTGATTTGATTTCGTTATAAAACGATCCGCATTAAAAATAAACTCGGAATACGTATCTCACGCGCATAATCTGTTCCTTAAATACGGTTTTAGGGGGGGGGGGGGGGGGCGATCGCCACTTCTCCCCACCACCTAAAACACTCCCGTGAGTAGTATAATTAATATAATTCGTACAGGACGCGCGCGTGGAGCGTACGGAAGGCTCCGGAGGAGCGTTATTCGTTGGAATTCCGATTGGAAAAAAATAGAGAAAAGAAATACAGAACGCGGGTACGGAGTTCGCGCGCGCATCGCAGCAGAGCAATGGTAACGCCGCGGTGGCGGCAGGTCGTAATCATCGGCCAGGTATCGTAAAACATACGCACCGATAATAACGATAATCCTCCGCCCACGAACGGACACCGCGAGTTATACCCGTACACCGTTTTTGTGTATTATTGTATACCGCGTGCACGTACGTACACGCAATACGCGCGCGGGAAATATCCGAGTACCGTGCACTCGGGTGTACGTAACGCACACGGTTGTCTCTGCGCGCAGGAATGCTGAAGTATTAAATGCACGCGCGAGCGGGTGGTAACGGTGAACGGGTAATAACGCAATATTTCCGACTTTGGGCACCGCCCTATCGCCCGGCTAATATACCCGTGGCATTATTATTTGTGCGCGCGTGTACAATACGCGCGAGAGATTCTCTTCTGTCCGTGTTCCAACCTGTGCGCGCGTCGTCCAAATCGACTGTGGAAATGTTTAAAGACCGGTTTTCGTTATTTTATTATTATGATTATTTTTCCTTTTCCTTAACTTTTTTATTATTTCTTTTTTTTTTATTTTCTTCGTGTTTTAAGGTCACGGAATTGACGCGCCAATATGCGTCATGAACGCGTACGGTTGATGCGATACGTATTTCATGCTCGTGAGTTTATTTATTTTACAACGAAAACGCACTGCGCGGAGTTACGTACGTGCGTGCGTTATCGCGCGTGCCTGTTGCGGTTTGACGGCAAATTTTCAATTTTCGTTGTTCCACCATAATCGGATTTATTGAAAAGCAGGCACGAGGTTTCCGTTTTAGAGACACGACGGATACGAATCAATATTCACCACGAATATGTTGGTGCGATTGCACTGTTAGAGACGCGACGGTAAATTGTAAACGGTGGCACACGCGTTACCCCGAAAAAGAACCTTTCAAACTCGCGGTACGAAGAACGTAGTGGCGATATCACGGACATGTTCATCATCGATGTGCAATGCGCTTTCCAAGCCTAGTCAGTGTTTCTGCGTTGATAAATGTTTTATGATCCGTTTAAATGATCGTTCCGACAAAATACAAGTTAAATACGGTTTGAAAATCAACTGCGGACGTTTATTTACCTCGGACAATATTATTCTTGTTCATGTTTGTTTGTACGGATTGTTTTTAACGACGTTTGACGGTGCGCTATAATACTGTCAGTAAAATGTACCCGGTATCGGATGAATGAACGTTTTATGCGTGATCAGAATCGGCACAAGTCTACGAGACTCATGTTTTGCCGATCTTAATGGCTGTAATAGGAATAAAATAATCCTGTTCCATTATATAGTGTTAGATCGCCGTGCAATTTAATATGTTTAGATAGAAAGGTTCGATATGCTCTGTCCATATGTAACAATAACAAAACTATAAAGAAGTTATAAAAACACAACAAATTAAATATTATATGCGTTTGCGTCTATGTATAACGCGCATATATGTGTTCTTTTCCATTAAGACGCGCAAGACTTTGATGTGCTATATACTTAAAAAATAAATCGAAATAAGCGTACGCAGATAGACATAGTCATTTTAGGTAGCACCAGACAAGAAATTACCCAAACTACAACTGAATTGTTGGAAGCAAGTAAAAATATGGGGCTATGTGTAAATCAAGAGAGTAATTCTATATTTATGGTTCTTTCCAGGGGCAATGAAAATCAGCCCGCTTTACAAGTAAATAATTTAACCTTTTAAAAAGTGGAGAGTTTCAAATACTTGGGGGTGAACATAAACAGTAAACATGAAATGCACCAATAAATAAGTAAAAGAATAACTAGTGGAAACCGATGTTATCATGGTAAGTTACTAAAATCTAAATTACCATCAAGAAAATCAAAATTTTTGGTCTATACAACCTATCTGAGGTCAATAATTATGCATATGAATCATGCATATGCATGTGAAACATGGTCTTCAACGAAAGGTGATAACAACATACTAGCAATATTCGAAAGAAAGGTACTAAAAATTATTTTTAACCCGGTATATAACTCAGAGTTAGGAATATTTGAAAGAAGAAAAAATGATGACCTATTGAAATGTATGGAAAACCTAATATACTAATATTTATATAAAAATTAAGAGAATGGAATCATTCGAGCATGTTGGGTATGTATCAGAATTATCAGTAGATATGAAATTAAACAGAGAAAAGTGGAGAGGATTACTTGTGGCAGCTCAGGTTCTACAAGAACCGTTAAACTAAAAAAGAAGAAGAAGAAAGAACTTGATTAATTAATGACACTCAACCAGTGGCGGATCCAGGATTTTCTTTTTTCTTTTTTTTGGGGTGGGGGAATTGAAAAATGTTTTTCCTTGTGATATTTTTCATAACATTGCAGTCAGTGATTGATAATGGATTAAGATAATAGTAAGTAATTTAATACATTAATTTAAATCTAAGGCTATTATTTTCTTGTATGAATAAAAATACAAATTATATACTTTCCCACATATTTTTGAAAAAAAAAAAAAAATCTTTTTCTTAATCCATAAAATTATTGATTTTCAGTATATTTTTTTTTGGGAGGGGGGTTAATCTTCCCCCCTGGATCCGTTACTGCTCTCCAAGATCGGTACACGTAAGCCGTAAACAATATTATTTGTGCAACCTATTGCGAAACAGGAATGAAAAACAACGCACGTTATCCACGATCATCGTATAACGTGCTCATTGACATGTTCCATTATACATATACGTACACATTCGTATAATAATGTACGCGATCGATATCGAAAGCAATATTATTGTGTACACGGCGTATCTCTTAGCAGAAAACACTTCACAGTAACGTTACACTGGAATACGTTATCTTAAATAAGCCACGATATTTACATGTTCTAAAATGTTACCCGGTAACAAGGTGGTAGTAGTAGTAGTAGTAGTAGTAGTAGTAGTAGTAGTAGTAGTAGT
>NW_020273045.1:2199497-2254406 GCF_003268045.1 Sipha flava
TAGTAGTAGTAGTAGTAGTAGTAGTAGTAGTAGTAGTAGTAGTAGTAGTCTTAGTAATGGTTTGTCGTTTTATATACTTATATAGATACATATTTTTTATACGGTATTATTTTCTTATTGTGAGTACAACTGCAGTTTCTTATATATCTTTTAGCGCAATCTGCGAGAAACTGTCCCCTCTACCGAACCGACTACTCTGCCGTGACAACATAACGCGCGTACTACACGCGAGCATTTTTACGCGCGTATAATCATTTTTGAATCGCTACGTACACGGTCATAACACTTGTTCATGTTATGCGAACATTCTGTACAACATTCGTCCGGGCACAATGAAAACTGACGATCGATCTAACAAGTACAGTACGACTGTATAGCATTGTGTTGGCAAAACTAATTTTACCGCGGCACTGCGCACCGATCGAAAGATTGATCCGTCCAACCGTTTTGTCCTCGTTCGGCTTACCGTTCGGTACCCGCTATGAAGGTGACGTTTTTTTTTTTTTTTTTTTTGTAATATTGTCTAACGTCCGTGCGAGCTTACACCGTAACAGCAATAACGGTGATAATAATATCTGTTGCACCGGACGCCGGTGTCGGGTGCACGTCGTTCTTGCTTTGTGATAATATTATTTTATGCGGATCCTCCGGAGAATCGTTTAATCGTCTCGGAACAGCGAAAACAGCACCTCCGGTGGAATTGAAATCGTTGTGTTGTTCCTGCACGCGAGTCTCGTCCATTGTATGTAAATGGTTCGCGGACGAGCATAGTGCACACGCGAAAAAGTATAAAGGGAAAAAAAAAAAAAATCGAAGGAAAAAATTCATTTTCATTGTGTTTCGGAACGGGTCTTCTCGTCTGTGGCGCGGAGAGGGGATGAAGAGCGCATTTTAACCGTACAAGATCACCGTACGGATAACGAACAATATGTTATTGTGTGTGTGTGTGTGTGTGTGTGTGTGTGTGTGTACGTATTTTGTATTCTACACTTTTTTTACTTTATTTTTCGTGCCATGTTTTGTGTACGCCACGCTCGACCGTTGTTTTAGAGAAGAAGACGCCTCGAGGGGACCTATGTATACGTATAAGTGTATAATAGAACACGGCGACACGGGGTGAGCTCCGGGCGGCAGCATTTACATATAATAATACGCGCGAGACGGTTGACCCCTTTGGGGCGGAGCTTCGAAACGCCACCCAAGTACGATGGTCCGGCGACGGAGTGCATTATCGTGTAATCGTGCACACGCGAGTAACGCTGTCTCGCGAAAACGTTACATATTTCTCTATGCGATGAGATACGCATTCGTTCGGAGCGTCGACGGTTGGGAACCGCGTGCGGCATGACGGCGGTGACGGTCTAGGTGTTTCTCTCGCGTACATGTTATCATAACAACACGAATTTGTCACCGGTACCGTATTTCGTATTCCGTTTACACGATACGGTTGCGTATTATTCCGGTTTAAGCTAATTGCTCGAATAGAATCTCTCGTCGTCCCGTCCGTTTTTCGCCGCCCGCGAGTATGTCTACCGGTATTTTTACACTGCCATTGCACAACGAAATCGTCAACGGTTTTTTTCCCCCTTTTGTTCTTCTCGCGGCACCGGTCGGACCCAGAAATCCGTCCGGTCCGCGATTTAGATGTACGCCGCGCACACGATCCACTTAATAGAGCGGACCGGAGTGCAGGTATTGGCATACGCGAGACAAAACACACGACCGGTTGTGCGGCGTCGAGGAGCGGTTAAAATATAATGGATTTCACTTAACAAATAAGAAATAAACCGAATACGTGTATAATCGATATGGTACGACAAGTCACGTTAGAGTACAATTATAATGTACTTAAATCCTTTATTTAAGTGACAACGGTTATAAAATAAATTATTCGAGCGTCCGAAACTAATTTTGGGTACCGAAAAACAAAAAAAAAAAAAAAAAACGCTACGCGACATCAGATGGATTTGAACAGCAATTATAAATTGTAAACAAACGCGCTCCGTGACACGTTATACATACACACACTCGTATATGTACGGTTTATCATTTTGACACTAATATTGGATTCGAAGATTGATTTATACAAGTGTATAATGGTTTGAATTTGCGAAAAAAAAAACCCTCAGCGATAACGATGTGCGGCGTCTCGTCGTTTTCGACGGTTTGAAACATAAAACACCGAGTGGTAAAAACGTGTTTCATTCAACTAGATGACAGGGCCAAAGTTAGTGAAAAAAAAAATGTGGGTTCACAAATAATGTATAACAATAATTACAATAATAATAATAATAAATATGATTTTTCGAGTCATTTAGCTCGTATCGTACCGCGCCGCGACGTGATCTCGCATATTGTATCCACGCATATACACGGAACACAATTTTATTATTATTAGAGGTACGACGAGATGACGACGATGTTTGCTCGCGTCTGGAACGGCATAATTATCTTCTTATTCAATTAGACCGAGGCCGTTTTTCTGTTTTCCTCTCCTACTCAACACCACTCCGCGTCGGCTACAGATCTCTCTCTCTCTCTCTCTCTCACTCTTTACCATTTTTCCCCCGAGGCTTACACGGTCATTAGGCCAGTCATTATTGAATCAAACACGGGCCAAAACCATCATCAATCAACGGTGGACCGATGAAGACGTATTTTTTCTCCGTCACAGCAATATACGCGTCGTCCGTGTGAATCCCCTTGTCAACGATATTGCTTTTTAAATCATTTTTTTTTTCTGGTTAACCACGAACGTTTATATACGTACAATGCGGTCTCGCGGGAAAACATCCGTCTAGATACTTTAATCAGACCCGGATTTCGATGACGTACCCACGATGGGCTGTTGCAAATGTCCGAACACATTCGTCTGTCACCGGGGAATTGATGATGTACGAATAATAATTATAACCGTGTACCGCGTTCAACGTTAAAACAGAGAACCAACCAAATCCCATGCGTTATGTCCAATACGTGCGCACATAGACCACGAGTAATATCGACGGACAAAAAATTCCTAGGCATGTTTACGAATTGTTCGAACACAATGAATTTGCAACGGAGATATGTGCCCGTACAGTTATAAGTTATAATGAATCGTTATAATTTATAACGGTTTAAGATAACAATAGCCGATAACTCTAAATGTTTTGCGCGTTAAATTGTTGTTTTTCAAACTTTCTATAGTCATATTGTCGCATTCATTCGGGGTCGGTCTAAAAACGTTACGCATATACGGGTACATTGAAAGTTTGATTTACGTACACTTAATGTTCGACCGCGGCGAAATAAGAAAAACACGATTGCGAAGATTTCATAAGACCGTACGCAACAGACACTATACAAACACGTCAACTCTTTTCCACGTTTGTGTTTATCATTTAACAACAAACAACGGGGTTTTTTTTTTTAATTATTATTCGTATTTCTATTATTAATCACGATATTGTATCGCATTTACTCGTGCGAGCCACACGGTCGTCCGGTGACGACAGATGCTGTACACGTGAACCGCTACAGACGTTTCGCCGTTATCGCGCGCATCCTAATACAACCGAGAGCCGCAGGAGTGCACCGGTGTTTCGCTGGTACGGACATAAATCCCGTTCGGACCGCGCGCGTTCGACGCGAATATACTATTATGCACCGGCCCGACAATAACAAGACCGTGCGGCGCATCCGAGTGCATCTTCGAAAAAAAATGCACACGAAAAGAATGCGTAATTGACGTCGTCGGACACACGACCCGTATACACGCGCAGATAACCGCTTTTGAAATACGTATTGCCGCCGAGACGTATATACAATGTGTGTACGCGGTAACAGCAACGATGTGCGCGAACGTTGTTTCAATGGGACCGAGATGCCGTTTCAGTAGACCGACATATGGTTCGGTTCGCCCAACTTATGAGGTACGCGCGTATGTTTATGCGACCAACAGTTTGTGCAAAACGTACACCAACAGACGGTGTGCACCGCTGCAGCGGACAGTGTTGGTCGAACGAAACACGGTTGATCTCTCTCGTTGAACGCGATCCCCGCACATCCCCGTTTCTCTGTTGGTCGTACGCATGTTTGTAAGTGTAATATTATTTATGTACCTCAACGTCGAAACCGTTCGAAACTCGTATTTTTAAATTTGGAAAAGTAACACATAATATTTAATGGTAACCAACAATATGGCTGAAAACTATTTGAATCGTTTTGAATCATTTGAAAAAAAAAGAAAAAACGGAAAAATTCAAATCATTAAGTATAATATTATAAATATCGATATATATATATATATATATCATATAATCGTACGGTATGTCATTAATAATTCAAACAAAACATTTCAATGGGTCTTCTCGCGTGCGGATACTATTGTAAAATAAATTTTCCATACGATCTCGTCGAAACCGTACCACTGTTGAATACATGATTTGACGGAAAAATAGTGGTGAGATACGAATTAATATTTCATTTAAATAATGTCTGTTAACCGTACGTACGTACAATACTGTTGTGTATTTTACCTGTGCGCGGTAACGTTACGTAATATTATTCCAATCATACACCGAATAACAAAGAGATGTGTACATCGATCGGAAAATAATATAAATTTATATACGTTTTCGGTACCTATTTATATAAATGAGGTGAATATAATTGGGACACGTTTACCATATAAATGTGCGTATTACGCGTATTGTTTGATATCGACACACGCACGTGTTATATGGATGATACCGTATTTAATATTCCGTATCATTTTTTGGCTCGTGTCGACGACGAGCGTTGCCCCGGCATTACAATCACCGAAATTACGGAAAACACGGACTGTTCGAAGAGAACAATATCGTGGAATCGTGACTGCAATACGCGTCTCGCGCCGGACACCGAGAAATATTATAACGCACACAATAACGTTTATCACACCGCGTGGACAACAATGACTAAATTAAAACGATATTTAAATCGTTCCGGTTTTGTTTTTCGGGGTCCCGAGACGCGCGCGGACGTGGGCGGAATATTATTGTTTTCGGGATCGGGATTCCACATATTTGCGGTTGACCGCGGATAAGTCGCGGGGACCGGTTCGGCGCGCGATCAAACGCGCGAGCGCCGAAACAACAACACCACCCCGGCCCGTAAATCGTAGTTGTAATAATAATAAAACAAAAATAATAACATCTCGGGCTGCGCACGCCGCGCGCATCGTATTATTATAATACACATCCAATGATAAAATTATCATAGGAAATAAAAAAAAAAAAAAAAAAATGCGATTATACCTATACATGTATATAAATTACGTATACGCGCGTGCACGTATAAAAAAAATATGTGTATACGTTTAAATGGAAAGGGGCGGGGGGGGGGGGGAACAGAAAAACCGAAAACAAATTTGCCTACACGCGTATAATACAAACACGGTGGTGCTAATGGGTTGTAAAAAGAACACGAACGTAGGGCTACCGAACGCTGTGACGGGCGCGCGCCAGCTCGGGCATCAGGTAGGTAAACGGCGCGTGGGACTCGTGGGAACCACTCGTGGCGATACGTACCAAGGTCGCGAACGTTTGTTGCGATACGTGCGAGCGAGTGTACGTATGTCCGGGTTAGGTTACCCCGCGCACATACGGATACACGCGCACGCGCGCGAAAACGGTCAGCGAAATATTTCTCTGCGAGTCGTTTTTAGGGGGTTCCAGTTGGTAATTTTCTAAGGACTAAGGAATCAGACAAATTATGTAGCAGGTCAGTGGCGGATCCAGGAATTTTTTTTTTTTTTTTTGGGGGGGGGGGGGGATTTGAAAATATTGTAATATAATACATTCATTTAAATCCGGCACTACTGATTTCTTGTACGAATACAAATCATACACTTTTTCTTATACTTAAAAAAAAAAATCTTTTTCTTAGTTCATGATATTGTTGATTTTTAATGTATATTTTTCTTTATTATTCAGGAAATTATTGTTGTTAACACCTCCTCTAGAGGACGGTCGAGGAATTTTTTAGAAATACATATTGCTTCAAGAAAATATGATCGAAGTAAAATGTTTTAAAAACAGAAATTCCCATAACAGCGTGAGAAGTTCAGACTTAAAAAAAGTGCATCGACGGTTCTCTAAAGAGATGTCCAGGTATCTTATAATTTTTACCGATCTAAAATCGGATAACCCAAAGTCTCGCAGTCTCGTCACTGCAGAGAGTCTGAAAACGATTTTTTTCTTGCCGACTAGAACCCCCAACCCTAAAGGCCCCGGAGCGTAGGAGCGGCGGCGGTATCGCACGCTCATCTGAAACGTTATTAGCGATTCATATTACAAAAACAGCGCACGAGCATTTACCGCTCCAATATAAGCATTATTTTTTTTATTTATTTTTTTTTAATTTTATTATTCCGATATTTTTTTGTTTTACCCATTCGAATTATTCGGTGAGGTCGTAACATGGTTTTCATTCCTACGTCAAAGATTTATTATCATATCCCGTAACGAACGCTACAAATCTAATACGGTACATATACTTCAACCGCGCGCGGCAGTGTTTTGGTAACGCGAGGTCGTCATTATTTTTCTATGTCCGCCACACGAATGGGTTTTAATTGTTTTACACGGACGGAGTGCCTCCCCGCCAACTCCCAAACGTTATAGGTATACGCGACCGGATATGGGCTGTACGTGTAATCTTACCTACGGCTATTATACGGTAATGTAAACGACGATTGTCGTCTGTGTGTTGATCATATCGCCGAATCACCATCGTATAACAAACGCGCCAGTTATGCACATCGCAAGCTCCTGCGTTCGCCGTACACACCGGTCCCAGTCAATTCAATAAGAGTTTATCGAAATATTTTAAATGGCGCCAAAGGTGTTGCGTTTTACAAGCCCGATTTTTCAACCTGAACCCCTGGTAAACTGTAAAAGCTGCACGTCGGATAACAGGCGGAGCCGCCGCGCGCGTGAAGCGATTTGTTTCGTTTTTCCCACAGCTAATCAGCCGACGACCGTAACTGGACATTTCCGGACGGCTCGCGCACGGAAAGAAATCATTGAATTGCGTTGGAAAGGAAAAATAGATGTGCAAAACGAGGTCCGCGATGCGCGGCGAACGCGTGCGATCGGTGGCGCGCGAAAAGGTTCTCGCAAAAGGGGGTTCTAGACGCCCGTTTACGCGGCGGAGCGGGCACGGGAATAAATGTCCTTAAAAGCGGCCGGGCCGGGCCGGAGCGGGCCGACCCCGTAAACGTGTGCCCGGGAACGACGTGCTGCGAGGCGAGCGTGCACGGTCGAACGTGAAGGCTCATTACGGGCCGAAGATTTATCGGCGGCCGGGCACGTACCGCGGCCGCCGCGTCAAACCGTTGATTAATCACGACCGGGGACCCGTGTTGTGGCGGCCGCGGCGGCTCTTCTTCCTCTTCGCCCGCCGCCTACGCGGTCCCGCCGCGGCACCGGTGAAACGGTTTTCGACCGTTGTGCGCACGCCGTACGTACCCCGTTACGCGCGTACTACATCCGTATTGTTGCGCGACGGTGAAGACCGCTCGGCGAAAACGGCACTCGCGCCGGACAAATACGATTCCGAACGCCGGGCGGTGGGGTGTTTACGCTGTCGGAACGTTCGAACGCGACGGACGCGCCTCCGGTCCTCCGGACGAAACGTTCGCGGGCGCGCGGGTCAACTGAACCGTACGTCCAGTCATCTTGACCGGAGTCGGCCGGGCCCCGGCAAGAGACCGCGGTCGCCGGACAACGCCTAATACAGTTGTCAAACGTTCGACCGGTACGGGAAAACGATTGAAACCCGGTCGAGAATCCGTTTTGGTTTCTCGCGAGCGCCGCACCGCCCCCGCCCCCTCCCGGTATCGCATACGACTGGTGGTATCGCGTGCGGCGACGCGCGTTTCGCGCTCGGACAGCAATGCGAATACGATTGCGGTTTACCTTGCTGGAAATAGTTGGCCTTCCGCACGTACACGCACACGAGGGCCATGAGTTGTAGCTGCGACAGTCGTTGCCTGGTCGACGGCGGCAACGGCAACAGATCCCTGAGGTTCGCGATTTCCGCGTTGATCAGGTCCCTTCGTAGTTTGCTCGCCCCTTTCGTCGACTTGGTCGCGTCGAACCTGCACACACACACACGCAAGAAACACGGTTTATTTACTTATTCATAACACAATAACGGTACACCGCGCGATCACATCACGCGGTACAACGCACGAGGCGGCATTAAACACGTGCAGCTAAAAGTCGAATGTCCATTGCAACACATTTGCCGGAGCACTACCGCGGTACCAAGAGGATGCCTCATGCTTTAGGTGTTATGCTTTGTCTACGATATACTTACGAGTACACAGTTCCAATCAGGAATAGTAACCTATGCGAAAACGAATCGTTAAAACCGGACGAGTTTGTAGATAAATGTTCTCTAAGACGATGGAACACGTTGGGTGACTTATACAACTCAAAAGACGACTTGCGTATTTTGTAATACGTGATTGATAGAGATTTCAACACACGTATGCACTCGTACAGACCTCGTTTACGGTGCCTATGATTTTATTATTTTAAAAGTGCAAATGAATAATCCACGAGGCGCGGTGCTAAATGTAAAATTGTTATAAATATATCACCGTCTATTTTCAGTTACACGTTATACTTATGATGCTTAAGAATCGAATAAAATATGTTCGTATGCTCGACCGTTAATTTTTTGGGATTCGTTCTGAATTATTGAACGGTAAAAATGACTAGTGTTTTATTTTATGTGCTTATGATAAATATTTAAAATTATTTTATATTCATATACGTACTCGTATGTTTCGCACCGCGAAACGTTTGTTTCACGAGAAGAATGCTGTTCTTGTTACCTTTTATTCGGTATCTCTTATCACACGATAAAATTGTATTTTGAAAAAATTAGCCAGTTTTCGTAAATCACATATATTTGTGAATTTTTTTTTTTTATGTAAATATATATATATAAAAGAGAAAACAAAAACAACCTGATTAAGTTTTATAGACACATAAACGAACAATACGAAATCGATATGATCATAATGCAGATCGATGTACCAACGCGCACATTTTTGTTTAACGTAATAAAATAATCGTCGTCACAAAGTACGCCTACGATCTACACATTGTGTGCGTGTATGTTTATATACTCGTATTATATGTGTAACGTCTTAATTAAATCCTCCCCCTACAGGCGGCGGCGAGTTCGTAATTTATCGATTGATATACGGTTGTTTGTATATATATATTGCATTGTATAAAACGCATATATCGTATGCGTACACCGTGAACATAACGTTATATTATTCCTGCTGTCGGGCCGGGGCCACCGCCGTTGGCTGGTTTTTATGCGAGCGCGTGCGACGACCGACGACGGACGTGCACATTATCCGCGCGACCCACGCGTCAGTCCGGTATCTTTAGTGCCCCTCCGTCTCTTTCCAAGCGGACTAATAATATCTACCGAGATTATATAGGCCGTGGTCGATTAATAGCTCACGATAACAATATTACACCGCGAAGCGCCGACGGCGTGCGATAAAAAAAATATATTTATATACATATATATATATATATATATATATATAAAAAAACACATCCCGTGGAAAGTTTTGCGACTCCGCGGTGTTTTATTGTTGTTTTTATACGCGCACGAGCGAGTGATTCGTCCGTAGGTGAAAAAAAGGAGAAGAAAAAAAAAAAAAACCGTAAGAAAAAAACGACATCCGCATAATCGAATTTGAATATTAACTAGACGCGCGCCAGTCGATTATAATTTAAATCGCCGCATCGGACGAGATTACGTTTTCTCGCACAAAAGTATCGCATCGAGCGTAGAGGTATAACGTTTTATACGAAAATTATATTAATTTAATACGTTCCCCGTCAACTCGGTCCAAAGGTCATAGGTACACACTCGTCAACATCGTTTAGTGTCGAGTTCTTAATGCCGTACACAACGGCGCGCGACGTAAACATACGAATATGTTTATTTTTTATTTCTCTCTGTTTTTGTTTATATTTGTTACACGTATTTGTTGCGTATATTATACGCGCGCACGTGCGATACACAAAGTTTTACGAAAGCAGAACCGTGCCGGAACATTATTCGGTTCCGTACACTCTTAGATTTACGAATTTGCACCTAAAGGCGCGTTCTCGTGAGTCAAGTTCAGTTGACCGACAAATAGTTGATCAACGAAAATTGAATAAAATCAGTAGTGAGAACCTTTGTTTCAATAGAATTGAACAACTAATTAGTTGATCAAAAAAAGTTTGACTCGGTCAAACTTTATCGTTCAAGTACCGAGTTGTTTATCAATCCCTTTCTAGTTTAAACCCGTCTTGACGCGTGAGAACAACCTACACTGCAGTTGATTCAAGTTGAACTTCAGTTTGTTTTCAACCAGTGGGCAGTCACACGTGCATTTTATGTTTTATTTTGTCAGTTGTGTTTTTTTTTTCATTTTTAACGTATTAAATATTATTAATTTTAAAAATCAGCCTCCAGTGGTCTGAAAGCGTGATGCTAAGATTCTTAGAACTTTATCATAAGCATGACACTTGGTGTCAACTACGTGTCGACCGTGGTTTTTCCACCGAGTTCAAAATAAAATTGAAACATGTTCTGTTGAAATGTGTGAACAAAAACTGATTCAGCTTATGTTCAATTTTTGTTGATCAACTATAATCGGTCAACTAAACTTGACCCATGAGAACGCGCCTTAACCGAAGTTTGAACAATTTGTTTTATAACACCCATGGTATACGTTACGGTGCGTAATCACGATAATGGGAACTCTTGAGTTGGGTCCCGAGATATTTGATCGCTTAAAAAAAAAAAAACACGTGTTGGGTCCTCGGTGTTATTTAATAATACTCGAATTGGGTCCACGGTCACATTTGATAATACGTGAATTGGGTCCACGGTTGATTTTATCTTGTTTTTATCTTAATAACCCAACTCAAGTTTTCCCAGTGAAAGATGTGTGTTTTAAATTTCTTCCGTAATTTTAACTATATAACAAACAGTGTTAAAAGTAAAAACAAATAAAAATTTAATCAAAAAATCGAGCCGATTCAATAATAATTTTTCACACACAAAAAAAAAAAAAATTCTAATTGAACAATAATTTTAATATTTTAATAATGTTTACGTCAAACCGTTACCAATGTATAACAAAAAACCATATTTTTTGGAAGATTTTCCAGCCCACCTCCGCACGGTGTCTTCTGCGTAACGCTGATAGGCTGGATCCAACCCATGTAGTCGATAAAATGTATGGGGACCCAACTAATGTGTTCGATAAAATGTATCGGAACCTAACTTGCGTACTCAATAAAATACGTCCGGACCCAATTCATATTATTTTTTGAAATTTAGGACCCAAATCGAGGTCACCCACGGTAACACATCGTGGTATTCGTATATTCACCGGTGCCCGTGGTGCGTCCGCACTCGGAATAATATTTCTTTGAACGCCTGAGGCGTTCGGATGTTTGACCACGCATGAACGTCGATCATCGCTCGAACGTGGTGTGTTATTCTTAATTTCGGTATTTAAAGTTCATTACGAGTACTAACGATCGACTAAATGAAACGTGTACGAAAAAGTGTACGTTACGGATTTGAACTGTTCCGGGGACTACGCCCGGCACTGCGGAACAACCGTTCCGGCGGAATATCTCGAAGTGATCTACGGGCTCGTCCAAGTAGCTTTCAACAGTGCACAATCCCATGGACAGGTACCTATTATAATTTAATATTGCCGGGGTCACATTTCGAAAATAATTGCAAAACATCATGTCCGAAAACACGTGCGGCGGGCACACGTCTGTGGCCTTTCCTATTGAAATGTGGTTTTTAATTTATTTCAAACGCGTTCACACTTGCCACGCATCCGCATCCTATGGCATATTCGTAATGCAATACGAATTACGGTTTCGTTTTATACGTCGGGATCGAAAGTGTCGGTCGCTGACGTCCCCGTTGTTAATGTTTTTGGCGTTATGATAGCGCACAACACGGCGCGTGCATCGGTTGGCTGCACGCGCACTTTATCCGTTTTTTGGCGATGTGATAGCGTTGCTCGGACATCAGAGCCCACCGCATGGTCAGCAGATATACGGGTTTGATCCGAGAGTTCCGGAAAACGAACACGCGCAAGCGAAACGCAATTAAAACCGAATAAATAGAAAAAAAAAAAAAAAAAAATTTGAAAAACGAAAATGTCTGCGCACCTCGGCGGACGACGGGGACACGACGATCACGTCACGCGTGCACACACGTGAGCGTATGAAAAAATAATAAGCACGTGTATACTGTAGACGAGTATCGGATTCGCGGGTTGTGGCCAACACGCATGTGTTTTTACATAAAAAAAATTTTAATCGCACGCGGACGAGAACATCGAAAGCGGTGGAGATGTGGCGCGCGCATGAAATCCGACTTGCTATAAATTCCCTCGTCGTGTGCACGTAACATATTATAATTAGAGATCAGACGTTTGTCCACTTAAAATGACTGCGATATGCATGCATTTTTGTATGCTCTAAAAAAAAATGACCGAATACGCAATCAAAGTATACACAAAACGTATAAAATATGAATTTTAATTAAAAATAAAACATTAACAACATTTGCAAGATAAAATTTATTTTATCTTTCGTACAAAAAATGTATTGCGGTTGATAAGTACTTATTTCATTTTTATTGGTTGTTATTATTGTATCTTGTATTTTTTTAATTCCATCAAACTTGAATGTAAAAATATTCGGCACCAACACAATTGTACAGGTCGATAATTTAATGTACTAGTAGTTCGAAAATGTACTGAAATATGCATTTATATTCTTAATGTTTCAAAAATGTACAACTTAAACATGCAAAAGTATGCAAAACGAACATAGTTTTATCTGATTCAGTGGATCATTATTCAAATCTGTAACCAGACAATTCCAAAAAGCATTTAATTATAATAAATGTCGCGGTGTGCGTGTATTATTCGTCATCGTCAACCTAAGTGGCCATTGTTAAAAAATGTTATCGTGGCTCACACGCGCGTCACACCGCGAATTTCACTCGTTATATTTTACGGTAATACGTACACACTCGTATATATAAAAATTATAATATATAATATTATATAAGTATATGTATGCATGCACTTGTACTATATTGTATAATACGCTAAAATAACTAATTATTCTTATCGGGTCCTGAAAAATTGTGTGCACTTTGCTTCACGTCAGTACGAAGAGTAGGGTGTGCACTACCTGAAGTTTAAAATATATATATATAAAGAAAGATAAAGCTCTTTCCATTCTAATTTAAATCATCGTTTTTCTTTTTCATATTTACGTTTAACCGCTAGTTTAGAAATTGACACCGTAACTAACTTTCACGATGTGGTGTATTGTTAAAATGTTACAAATATTTTATAAACAAATGTAGGTCGTTACAACAGGACTGTTGAACACAGACTGCCTATTTAACAACGATATGATTACATAAAGTACCTATTTGGAATCGGTTAGAAAACTCAAAAAAAAAAAAAAAAAAATAATCGAAACAAAATAATGTTGAACTAATTCGGAATTTTATCGGCTGTTATCGATCATTATTATTTTTATGTTTTAAAACTACGGATCAGATATTTAATGTTTAATATTTATTATAAAAAATTATAAGACGTATTTACAAATATTTTGGCTCTTGATATCATTGCGTTTATAAAATGTGGCACGCGAACATGTTCACATTGGCCATCCCTGCTACGGATGATAAATTTTAATTTTTATAAAGTACTTTTAAAAAACCGAGTGCATTATTATACAAATGTAATTATAAGTTTGGAAAACGTTTCGAAACTCAATAGCTGCGCAACTGCAACGAGTACCTATATCAACAGGTTATTTTTTTTTTATTTATTTTTTTTTCAAGCCGCGCGCGACTGTTACACAGTGTCCACACGATTCTTTGAGCCGGTGAAATACGCAATACCTTCGAGCACAGAAATTATTTCTAATCGATTGTAACAGTTAATACAGTGCGTTTACAGAGAACACCGAGTGAAATATTGAAATGCTCAAAACTCGAAACCAACACGTGCAACGGGACATGCGCTATCAGGACGATTCGAATTTTCACCGCGCACGCGAGTAGGTATACCTACTTATGTGCGTACGGCGTCGGTGCGAGCGGTACGCCCGTGAGTGTGCGTTTCCCACGGTCGCTGGAATACTCGACGGCAAACACAACGTTATACTCCACATTGGAATCACACACGTCGTAAACAGACGTACGATGAATCACATAACGTGTACGACGGATATATGTAAATACGACGCGAATGCCGCAACCGTGTACCGTAAACGGCTCGCCTAAGGGGCGAGAAACGGAACAGTGGGAAATCATCGTGTCCAGCTACCGTGCGTGGTGGGTATACGTGTTCTCGTACGAGTCGGTACCAGTGCACGTATACAAGTGTACGCCGAAAAGTGTTATAACGTGTTAAGTGTTCGACCGTATAAATGGTTATTTTGCCCCCGTGCGCATTGTAATGCGCGTGTAAACGTACGTGTGTCTAAATATTATAAACGTACACACCATGCGCATGTGCGCGCGCATTAATACGTTATTATTATTCCGACGTAGTTGTTTTTCTGACGAACGTTTTATAAACACTATGTTTTCAATCGCGTACGCGTTTTCGAACGCGGAAACGTTATAATAATAATCTTTCGAGTAAGTATACCAACGGAGATAAGGATATAGCGTATATATATATATATTATAGGAGTAGGAATACTCGTGCGTAATGTGTATATCATGGTCGGTCCGGACTTACGTATTATCGAAACAATGACAACACGGCCTGCGGCGAGATGGATTTTATGCAAACACCATGGGATTCACACGCGAAGGCTTGCGCGAGGGACAAATTTCGACTATGAACGTAGTGCGGTACCACAGCACGCACTCGTTTACGAAAAAAAAAAAAAAAAAAAAAAAAAGGAAATCGTACGCAATAAATGTCATGCGGAACGTCGGAAAACTTTAAACGCGCGACACAGCGACTTTAACGCTGGTGCTCTTGACGTGTTTGTACAGTCTACAATCCCGACGAGCAAAAATGCAATTCGTCGACATGCAGCTATACAGATTGTAGTAGAATTAAAAATAGAATGATATGTGTCGTTTAAGCGCGGCAGTTCACGTACGGTAATGTCAATAGAAAACATCCGATACATCAAATGAAACCTATACACATGTATAACGTACATGTTACGGGCAGAGTAAGGAAATCGGGTAGTGTACACGACGTAATGTGAACACTACCGCATGCCTATTGGACGAAGTAAACATATTTGTAAAACGTTCATTATATTGTAGGTACCATTAACCGGGTAATTTGTACATTATCTACCATTGAGTGGACAAAGTGTTATAAAATACGACGAAATATGAATCGTAGACAATATTAATAAAATACGATAAAATATAAATTGTACCTATTATACCTATGTGTTCATGATGATAAATCGTGTGCATTGATATTGTATAGTAATTTTTAACTACAGACGGTGCTATTCGTTTTCGAGTTCACTTGTTCGGTTTATTAATGTTTGATCGTTTAATTTTTTTTAAAGAAAAAAAAAACTTGTCTTCATAAAAAGAGAAATTATATGAAAATTATAATAAATAAATTAATGGAAATAATGACATTCGGTAAAACTAAGGGAATCAAAATATTATAACGTACTGTCTGAAATAAGAAACGTGAATAAAAACAAATAAACCATAATGAAACTTTTATAAATATTTTATAAGTTTCGGCTACAAAAAAAATGAAATAGCCAACACACAATTTTTATTTCGGCGGTCAAAGTTTTAAAAAATGTTTGTGTGAAAATAATCATTTAACAAATAAATGTACGAGTAAATGTAAATCTGGAGAGATATTTTGCAACTCAAAACGCCTCAATCCGTTCCAATAAATAACTATATTCAATTTTTTAAAATTTTTTTTTATTATAAAATAATAACTTAATAAAACATAGTTTAGGTACTTAATAATTTTTTTTTCCGAATTAACCTTATAGCACACTGGATAACGTACACATTATAATATTTATATGAACAAAGTGTACTTTACCCGGGTAATGTGTAAACTACCCATTTTCGAACTTATTACAATGTATGTTTACGGATTTTGGTAAACATCCGAAAATCTGACAGATTTACTTCAGTAATTCATAAGTTTGCAATATGGATGTGATCTTGTTTATGCCTTCCGATACGTCAATATATGTACTATAGAAATAATAATCAACAGTCAAATTATCAAATTATTTAAGCACTCAATATAAAATTTGAACGCTGTTCGTAATAAACTGTCTTCATGATTAATTATACTTGTATTTGTTTTTGTAAATGTCTTATTATAACGTCTGCAGAATTTAACAAACGAGCTGTATTTATGCATTTAGTTACAAGTAGTAAAACATTTTTAAACGTACCTACCACTTATATGTGACGATAAAAAAAATGCATGTCAACGTACACAATATAACACACATAAATATATTTATATATATAATTGCTGTGCGGTGGCCATGACGTTTTCATACACTTTTTTATTAGTACGTGAGTCACAATGACAATATTAATGAATCACGTTTTACCTTATTGGTATTCAACGATAATAATGCATTTTTATTTAAGTATAATTAATGCGTTTAAATATTAAAAATGCATTTTAATTTCTTAGGCTTTAATTATTTAATGAATCTCTTCAAGAATAACAATGTTGAATACATTATATTATATATTCCGTTTTAACGCGTTATGTATATTATAATAACTTGGAGGTTATGAATTGATATTGATGACAATAACATAAGTAACACACAATTAATATATTTCAATATTTAAACAGTGACTTTACATAATACAATACCTACGGCGTATTGTTAGGTATTAAATGGGTGATTTTACGATTAATATTTAAGTCGTAATCGTATGCGTTGGGCTAGAAAATAACCGATATCGGTGCATGGCTATAGACGTATACAATAAACGTATAAAATTAAATCATTAAGTTGTTCACTACATTCTATCAGAAAGCTGCGTTTCAGTCGATTATGATTAGTATTATATGAAAAAATACTCATAACACGCATGCGTATAAAGTTTGAATAGCTTATACGGATCCGAAATAGAAAATTACTAGTGCATATATATATATTACGGGCAATATAGAATACTAAACAATTTGAACCCATAAACAAAAACAAATAATATAATTTTTATATTTACAATTACTATTAATAATTCATTATGATTATCAAATGAATTATTAAATAAATTAAAAGTATAAGTTATTGCATATTTATTATTTTCAGAATATTTTAAAACAGTCATGATTAACTGTATTGATTTGATATTGTAACATGAATGTTTTATTATAAAATATAAGTAATAAGTTATTATTCGATTGCTATCCCGAATCATTACCTATTATACAAGACAAACTGAAATGGCACTCAAGATCACAAAATCCGCGGGATTGTTGTACTTTTTTGAAATTGGGCCAATCAATATACCAATATACCAGTTATTGTTCGTATAGTATTATTATCGACCGATTTTCTCGACGCAGCTATTTCCGTTATCAATCTGATACGACTGAATGGGAGAGCAATACTAAAAAACGACAGTTAAAAAAACTAAAACAACTAAAAATCAAATAGCACTGTATGATTATGTTAAAAGTTTGAGTTTTCGTAATGAGCCACATAAAGTTTAATTTGCATTACGGATATTATCATATTGAATACGTAAAACATGATTATACATTATTACGTAACTATATGTGCAACTATACGGTATATGAACTAATGTGAATATAATTAATATATTTTGCGTAGACGAGTCCAAGGGTGATTTTCAACCGCTACACATCTTGCGGGAACTTGCGTTAGCCGCGCAACCTCCGTTCCTGTACGCAAACGGTCGCGATGTACGTGCTGCTGGTGGATACGACGGGCGTGACGGTCACACATTTAAGTGCGGCCGACGGAAGATTTACGCGGATATGTACGCGAATTGGTACCAGTGTTGGGAATAGATAATGCAAAATTTGTCTAGATAAAGATAATAGATAAAAAAAATTAAAATATCTAGATAAAGGTAAAAGATAATTTCATTTTTATCTAGACAATAAAAAAGATATTTTCAAAAAATGTTATTTTTTGGTCAATATTTCCTATTCTAATAATATCTATGAAAACTCAATTATAATCATTATTATCAATAGGTACCTAGGTGTTTAATGTTTATTGTAGTAATATATGTAGTGTACCATTAAGCAGTATTAATATATAACTCTGTACGTATCAAGATGAATGCAGAATACATAAAAAATGATTTTAAGTTAATAATATTGTTTCGATGATTTTCATCATTCTATAAGTGGTTACGACTTTTCGGGTTCCAAGAGCGAAGTAATGACTATTCACAGCGTATGAGTGACATGTTTATACTAAAATCAAACACCTATTATGTTTGGAAATTCCGTGGAAAAATAAGAAATTAAATTAAGAAATACCAAAAATATTTACCCGACGTGAAAATTCAAACAAAACGTCATACCAAGGAATAATAATTATTTATTGATAATACACGAATTATGATTACGAATGCGAAATCTATGCGTATAAAAGAAAGTTAGGTTGTTCACAGAATTTATAGTTCAAGAACGGCCGGACCGATTTCGATGATTTGTCGGATTCGTCTCCGTACAAGAATAAAAATAACTCTAGTTTCGGCAAGAATACAGACAATGATCTAGACAAGTAAAAATTCTATCTCAGACAAGTAATTAGACGACTTAGCGTTGTTCGTCTAGATAAGATGAAAGATGACGAAAAATCGGTCTGGATAAATTCATCTGGACAAGTCCCAACACCGACAGGTACGTGTTGACAAAAATGACACGGCCGGCGACGCGCACGCGGACACACGAGATCCGCTCGTACGCGTAAACGGACACGAGACCGATAAAACGTTAACGCGCATCATCCGCACGGCGGCGGCGGTGCGAAAAAAAACATTTATAACGAGTACGGGGCAGGAAGAGAAAGAAATCCAAGCGGGTGTCGTGCTCGCGCGGGACGTTCGCGCGCACCACGTCGTCCGGTCCGGAGCGTCTGGTAGAAACGTAGCGCATTGGTCTCCGAAACGGCCGTCGACCGGCGGTGCATTGTTAATGCACATCATCATGAACGCCCGGTATAGCTGCCAGTGGCGTATTTAGTAATTTTTCTAGGGGGGGGGATGAAATATATAATAATACATCCTAACACCCATTAATTCGTACATAATATACATTTTTAAAATCCCCTAACTTGTTACCTATTGAGGTTAGTGTGGATCAAGGCAAAATAAGAATTAATCTTTATAATTACCTCATCATTTTCCAAACAAATTTTTTTATTTGTACTAAAATAAGAAAATAAAGTTTTTTTTTTTGTTTTTGAGTATTACTCATATTGTCTTAAAACTTCACAGTTACAACTTACAAGACGCAAAAAATAAAGTCGAACAATATAGTCAATTCGGCAGTAAGTCAGTACTCGGAATGGCGCGGCGTCGCTATCCGTCAACGTCCAATGACCGTACATATCTACTTTTAACGAATCACGATATCATACGATAAAATATATATATATATAGCTATACATTAGCCATAAATCTACTAGTAACAAATTTTCTAAAAATAAACCCGCCCGGCCGCCCTATGGTTAATCCACGGTCTTCATGGTCATTTTGTTTTGTTTACCGATTGCTTATCGAGTTTATTATAAAACACTCTTGCATGAAAAATAATTCGCAGAAACGTACAAAATACAGTACACCATAATATAGGTATAGTTTTTGTTGCCTGATAGTCGTACATGCCGCCAACGATAAACGATTAGTGGCGATTAGTATATCAGACTATCAAAGCGGTACAATTACCACGACTAGAACATTTAGAAAACAGAAAACATACATGCTTAAAAGTAATATCATATTAAGAATATTAGAGAAAATGAGACAACTTATAGCTACCTAGGAAAAATAAAAAAAGGTCAAGGGAGGGGATCTATCCCCCATATCCCCCCCCCCCCCCCGTAAATACGCCACTGATAGCTGCACGGGTTTTATTGTACGCGTCCGCCAGGCGGTCGCGTCACGAACGTACACGGACGAAAGAGTATTTATTTCCGCGCCGTACGCGTGCGACGAACGCGCGGCCCCGCGCATAACTTAACGGCCGACCGGACGGGATCGGAGGAGCTTTATGGTCAACTCACACGTGTCCGGTCCGTATCCGTACCGTCCGTTCAGTGATACTACTGTCAGATGGCCGGTTATTCATGCGGTCCGTGTTTTCGTCCGCCCGGTGTTCCATTTTGTGCACTAAGTTTGATCTACGAATTTCATGTTAATCCGGTGACAAACAGAACTTGTGTAAAGAGCGTTTTCATAAATTATTTTTTAAGATGGACGATTTAGACGTAGAAGATTTAGCGACGATCGCGGTACTACTACTGGACGAATTTATCGTGTATTGTGTATGTCGTTTTTAAATGTATTATTACCTTGTTGTTCGAGATCTTGGCCAATAGTTTTCCAAACACCATCTTTGTACGCACTGTCAATATGTTTAGCGTGTGATAAATCGTAAAGCACTTCGTGCTCTCTTACAGCTTCGATCAACTTTTCGTCGTCGATTCAAAAATACAATAGTTATAACAACCGTTTATTACAACTGTTTGTGAACTATTGAACTATAGAGTTGCTGATGTTCATAAGATTTTGGTGCACTTTGTTTTGGATCGACCTGATCGAACCAGTGTTGACCTGTACTTGCATGTACTTGCATGTACCGAAAAATGAAAACACGTTTCCGTATCAGTGCCGTCCGTCAAAACATAGTTTTGAACTATTGTAATCGGACGACACGGATACGGAACGGACACGGAACGAGTACGGAACGGACTAGTGTAAACGATAACATTAAATATTAGTCATACAATGTCAAAATGTCGGACACTGAACGGATGGTACGGATACGGACCGGACATGTGTGAATTGACCTTTAAGGTCTATTTACGCCTAACCGTTCCGTATCCGTACCGTCCGTTTAGTTTCAGTGCTTTGGATTTACCCAATACCGTTCCGTGTCCGATCCGCATCCGTTGTCCGTGCCCGTTCAGTGCTGTTCGAACCTATCTTTTGACCTAACGCGCGTTTTACATACCGTGTTTCATTGTTGCTTTGGGTGCTTGAAAAAAATTATAATATGACTGGAAGTGCAGAATCGCTAGAAGATCTAGCTGTACTTGCCTTGCTGCTAATTCTATATGAGAACGAACCATTTCTATAATTTTTTTTTCGTCGATATTGGTACACGTGATTTAAATGTAGATACATTCGAGTTTTTGAAAAAACAACTTTTTAAATACTTTAAACTTTAAAATTTTTTTTTTTAAATTTTACAAATACGTCTCGCGAGTAGGTATGAAAACCGATCAAGCTGTCAGTTGTCACTGACGGCTGTTTACATAGTTCCGTATTTACCATACGCGTATCAGTGAAATCCCCAAAAACATTGTCTCCGACAAATTTTAAAGCACGGACACGGATAGTGCGGATACGGAACGGACCCGTGCAAACATGCCCAGTATGTAACATACATAACAAGTAAACAAACTTTAAGCGCCGGACACGAAACGGACGGTACGGACACGGAACGGTTATGTGTTAGTAGACCTTTAAGCGCGCGAGACGAACGACGACGCGTGAAAAAAGGTCACCGCTCGGCGCGCGGACGCGACAAGACGGCGTGCGCACACCGTGCACGTGATGCACGCGGTGCGGTGCACGGCCGGTACGATGAACGATGATTTATATTATTATTATTAAAACGATATCCGTCCGAGCGGACTTCACAACAACTTGCAACACGTGTCGAGGCACGCGCGCTCGAGCGTAATATGTATCGCGGGTAACGCGTGTCATTATTTTGTCCCGTTGATTTGTAAACGCGGATCGCCCGCGCGCGGTGGAACTCGAGCTCGTTGGCGCGACGCGGCCGATCGAAAGATTAAAAAACGTTCGCGCGGGGCGGTTGATGTACGTACGCGATCGGGCGCGATAACACGTTACATATATCGTTTTGGCGCGCGGTACCGGTTCGCCGACCGGATCGTAAGGGTCGGGCGGACGTGGGTACTTGTGCGGCTGGCACGCGTACAATATGGTGGCGCGAGGCCCGACGACGTCGCTTGATTTACGGGTCGTCGCCCGGGCGAAACGTTAACGCGGTGCGCGATGGCTGCGACGACGACGAGCCGGACGGAAAACGGATCCCTTACGCGTTATGCACGATACGTGTAACCACCAGGGCCGGATTGACCTAGGTGCTGCGAGAGGAGCATTTGTTCCGAGGCGGTACACTTGACGGAGCGGCATAGATAAAATAGCCTCAAAACGGTTATTTAAGATCGTCATTAATACGAGAAAAAATGTCCAATTTATCAATTAAATGCATAGATTTGTTCGAGGAGATCAAGTGATAAGGACTAACGTAAAAACTTGTAACTATTGAATCCACAAAAAAATATAATTAAAAATACAATAAATAATATTATAAAAAAAAATAAATAAATAACTTATAATGTATACATTGTTATATGTTATAGTTTTTTTTTTTTTTTTTTTTTTTTTTTTTTAATTGGCGTCAATATTAAAAATTACTTTAATTACTATCTGTACATTTTGAACCAATTTATTAATATTGTAATTGTATTTTGTCAGTATTTTCCGTTAGTTTGAAAAAATTCTTTGCAAAACTATTCTGTGACATTTGTAACGATATGTTAAATGTTTAACATATGCCTATTTATACATTTTAGTTTAAGTAGATTAATTATTACATTCGGTACCTATATGTTATAATATATACTTATAAGTAGTATTTTATTTTTTAATTTATACATGGAAAAACCAGGATTTATTTTTTTTGTCTCACTTAAACCGTATTTCTTTGAGGGGGAGGGGGTAAAACATTATTTGTTCCAGGGCGGCATCGGTCCTTAATCCGGCACTGCGTGTAGCACCGCTGTACACTCCCGTACGCGACAGAATAATAATAATGTACGCGCGTAAACGACGTCGTTGATACTGTGTATTGTATTCGCGGGCGATTTCGTAACGAATTGCTTTTCGATCACCCGACGCGGCGAGCCGATAGATCCGGTGGTTATTTTATTTACTTATTTTTGTTCGCGCTGCCAAACGACAGTCGCGTCCGTCCGTCTGCTGTCGTTTAAACGGAGGCGGGCGCTCGCGGAATCATATGCTCGCAGGACCGTCGCTAGAGTACGAGAAAGCCATGCGTTGCTTTAGGGTGGCATAAAATTTTAAAGAAATTCATGTGGCAAGTTGTAATATTAAATTTCCAAAAAAAAAAAAAAGACGGCAACTTAAATCAATCGAATCGATACGTTCATAGAAAAAATTTTAATCGCAATATTTTGCGTGTAACTATTTAATTCAGTATCTTAAGAGCAACATTGCAATTTTCACTTTATGGAGGCAAATATCTTACGACGGTCCTGTGTACTCGTAAGTATCGAGCATGATACACGACGGATACATGGTGTACGATGTGAGGCGTGCAGTCGCAGAAAGATAGGATCACGCGCGAGAAGTCGAGATACGATCCGCGCGAGAAACATAATTTATTGTACTAATGTTATGGAGGTTCGATTTGTGGTCGCACACGGTGGCGGGTAAACGTTTATAAACACAAACAATATCGACTAGAGATGTATCAGACAATTACTCGACAGCCGAATAATCTCAGCCGGTGGATCAAGATCTAATTTTGGGTCACGTAAGCTTTATGATCGGGTCGTGATAAGTCTCCCGTTTAAAATTCATATTCATATATATATATATATATATATTATATTATGTACGTCATATGATATCGAATAAACCTGAAACCACATTATTTTATACTATTTTATTTTTGTAGAATATAAGAACGAACACTTTTCTCTTATACAGTCATACTTAATTAGAAAAAGCCCTCCCCTGCGAGTTCTTACTCCCCCTATACATTTAAAATATTTGTTGGTAGATAGGTAACCACTCGTATCACATGCGACACATTGGAGTCATTAGTGGGGGCCAGTCATGTAAACATGTTGATAAGATTGTTTGCGCCAATATTTTCAATATTATCATAATTTATTTTTAGCAATTGGCAAATCATGAACCAATATTATTACTTCATTATTATCTGTATCACAAACGTTTTGTATGATTTTATATATTTTGAAGTGTATTTTATTTAGTACTCTTGAGTTTTTTTGGATAGTTGAATTATGAACACAAACCAAAGTAAAAAAATGAGAACTTTACATGACTTTTTTCATACAAGAACCATCACAGGTGAGTTGTAGTAAATTATTATTTAAAAAATGTATAAGATAAAATAATATAAATGTAGTAGATAATCTAGAATTGTATTATTAATTTCACAAAATAATCTTATCCGAACCATTATTTGAAAACTATTAAGTCGAGAATTTTAATGAAACTAATAATTAATTTGTTATAATTCCTGCCCCCCCCCTGCCAAGAGGGTCTAGTACCACCTATGACTTCTACAATGGCATACATCAAACAATTTCAACTTTTTATTTTGGTTTTCATGGTTAACGAAGGATTATTAAAGAATCATTCTCCCCCGGAGAAAAATATTTTTGTAAAATAGTACCACGTTCAACAAAAATTTCATGGAATTCAGAAAAATATAAAAATAAAAATTTCGAAGAATTTTTAGATAAAAACTTAATATTTATCACAGTATTTACTAATAATAGAAGTCCCACAAGTCTCGAGAAAAGTAATCAACCGTCTTAAGACTATTTTAGTAAAAATAGCTATGCCACCCATAAATTACATTACCATTGTCATGAAAAGTGGCCATAGTTTTGTAGTTACACTTTAAACTGGAGTAATTATTTTTAGTTTTATATTGGTATTGAATATTAAAAATAATAGTTTTTTTTTTTAAATTTTATTTATCATATGTGATTTTTATGAAAAATAAATAAAAAGAAAACCAAACATAAATTACCGTAAATCTGATATTTGAGTGCTTAAAAACAATCCCAATGAAGAAATGTATATTTTTCTGCTCAAATTAGGGTTCAATAAAAAATATTCTTAAATAAGATTTGTATGCATTTTTATTGTCATTAATGTTAGTTAAAATCTGTTGTAGATTGTTAATATATATATATATATAAATATCATACTTATATCAGCGCTTAATGAAAATATATATTTTTCTTGTAATTAACTTAACTTATTAATTGATGTTAAGTTAGCGATATTTTTTAAACTTAATTGTTAACTTAATTGAACATAAACTCAATTAACTTAACTGAGTTAAAAAATATCGTTAACTTGCTTACCTTGGTATTTATCTACTGCTCCTGCAATACTTATAATGTTATTTAAATGTAAATAACGTCATACGTGTAGTTTATAATTTGTTTTTGTAAACAAATTGCAATAATGAAAAATAAGTCTATTCTCGAGCACATTCATGTAATTCGTCCGTAAACCATTATTATTATTAAACTGTTAAAAAGCATATAAGCGCTTCGCTATTCATACTTCTTCTTCACCTTTTTCCCAGCTACTAGGGGTCAACCACCCTTTTTACTTCGCTATTCACACTGCGGTTGTAAAAATATAATCATATTGGAATAATACCGAGTTATAATTCATAATATTTAACACAATTACAAAAGTAAAAATCGTAAAAATAAAAAAGTGAGAAGGGAGAACTATAAAATACCCAATTACAAACATATATACATACATACTATTGCACGTGTTATGTTGACGAAAATGATTTATAGCAATCCGAGTACCCGTCAGTAAATGACGATGATGATTTAGAATTTCAATGAAAACTACGTTTCTATGCGATATACGATTATTAAAATGTATCTAATGATTATTATACTCTTATATTTATAACTATTTATATTTTTAACACGCCTAACTTATCGTTTTGTTTCGTAGACGCGAGGAAATTTTAAACAGTTTCAAGTCGAAAGTTTTTAAAAATTTAAACCACCGATTCGAACAACGTGTTTTAACAAGCGAGTTCACATCACCGTTCACATTGGTCGGCCTTGATAAGATCGCTGCAATACAACTCACGATCGATATTAATATATGAAGCAATAATAAGCTCAATTTACTATATATTATGCCGACGGAGTACTGCGAGCGTACTTACATACTTATACAGTACACTAAAAAAAAAACGACGTTTACGTAGCAACTTAATATATGCGCGTTTGACACTTGGGGAGATAAATCGAAATAGTTGTTTTTCATAAAATGATATTCCATTTTTATCCATTATATTAAATTATTTCTACTATTTCGTTTTTTATTTTGAACGTAAACAGTTTGGCTGTGTATTGTGTACAAATAACCGAGAGGACGCCGCACCCGTATGCGTTGTCTCCGACTTACAAACACCGAATTAGCGTTCAGTTGTTCGAATATTGCATTATTAGTTCTGAAATTAGAGTAATTGTCCAACGGGACACCTAAACTTTGAAAGTGATCGCCCGGGTAAGATACAAAATAATATAATTTCCACTATCC
This sequence comes from Sipha flava, assembly GCF_003268045.1. Classification (NCBI taxonomy): domain Eukaryota; kingdom Metazoa; phylum Arthropoda; class Insecta; order Hemiptera; family Aphididae; genus Sipha; species Sipha flava. The sequence goes on from NW_020273045.1 coordinate 2,226,276, forward strand.
TATACCATAGCTGTCCGCTTTAAATTGGACTACACAATAAATTCTCGTCGACCGCTTGCGCACCGTATAATGTATTTATATGCACAACTATTGCGTGAGGTGCAGGGTAGGTGTAGTTAACCGATAATAGCCAGGCTCGGGGTCCGGAGTCAGGATCAGTTTTTGTAAAAAGTTTACTTCGCAAGTCGTACACGACTTTACGTATAGATTTCGGTTTATTATCTTGGCGTGTGCGTAACGCACTTCACAATACGAACACATGTTCACACGCGTACGCAAGCGCGTGGAATATTTTAAACGGGCTGAACGGTACACGCATTGATGATGACGTATCGTCGTGATCGATAGACGGTAACGAATCCGCTGCGAACGCAATTATTACAATAATAACGAGACAATGCTCCGCATTTGATGGGAGTGCGGGAATTCGGTCGGAAACGTATGGGCGATGCCCGTTTCCACCGAAAGTGTATCTTTCCCTTTTCCACCAATACCCGTTTCCACCAAATGAGATAGAATACCTATGATTTTCATGAGTTTTTCGGACCGATGTAAAATATATATAAATATGCACACAATATAATCAATGTATATGGTACTTTTATTGTATTCAATCAAACCGTTATCGTACTTACGTATGTACTTTTACGAGTATGTCGATCGACCATGATAATACCTAAACGATCAAATAATTTATGAACAAGTGAAATGATGGCACGGTTTAAACAGTGCATTACAACTGCGTGCGTGTTAAAATAAAACGTTCATCTTTTCACTTGTTCATAAAGTATTTGATTATTTAGATATTATCATGGTCAATCAACATAAAAGTAAACACAAAAGTACGATAACGGTTTTATATACAATTAAATACAATAAACGTACGATATACGTTGATTATATTGTGTGTGTGTGTGTGTGTGTGTATCTTACATAAATCCGAAAAACTGCATGAAACGTATAGGCGTTCAATCTTATTTTGTGGAAAAGGGAAAAATACACTTTTGGTGGAAAAGGGAGATATGGTGAACGCGATGATCGCAATAATAATATGCGAAGCGTGGCTCCTTTAATGATCCATAACTATATACGTAAATGTACATAATGTGCGACGTATAGAGTTACGTGTCGTACGTGTGCTTGTAGAGCGCACTAATCCGATCGCAGTTTTCATTTTCGACCGCGTCGTCTCCGCCGCGGGTTGCGCTCGAAAAAAAGTCGAACGCCGGACGTCTGGTCGGCAACGGGGCACGTGTACGATCCGTGTTTTCGTAAGAAAAAAAAAAAAAAAAAAGCAACGGATACGCGCGTAAATACGATTTATCAACGTCGCGGCCATTAGGCCGCGGTAAACTCGGCGCGCGCAAAGTAAGTGACGGGTTTATTGTTTTGATAGAAATGTTTTTCCCGGTTAAAAACGCAAACAACAGCGGAAGAAAAGAAAAACACATTTGTTCGTGTGCGCGTACCTACACGGTTCTACGCGCTGATCTGTGTAACGGCAGTGCGTGCACGTGCGCGTATGTGCCGCGGAATATCGTTTGTTTTTAAACGCATTTTTGTTGTTATTATTTTTTTTCTTTTCTTTTTTTCAAATTCGGACACTTGTCCGTCCGGGAGGTCAAGCGCGCAGCCGACGGCGCGAGTTCGCCGCGCGTACGAAACGCGTTTATCCCCTCGGCCGTGTACGGACGAAAGAAAATCGGAGTTAAAGTCTCCCGATGTTCCAGTCGTCCCGCGCGCGCGTACGCCATTCGCTTTCGCACGCAGGGGGGCGCGCGCAGTAAAAATACTCAGAACGGCGTGCGGCTGGTATACTGCGCTCTTTGAATCGCGGCCAAATCGCCGTCAGAATGGAAAAGGATACGTACACGCGTTCGCGTATATTCCGACATGTCGTTTACCGCACCCGCGACGATCGGACACGTCGTTTGAATGAATCGTAGACCGCCGTCACCTGATGTTTCACTCGCGCGCGCCGTCTCCTCTAGACGAAGGATGTTTTTCCGGTCAACGCCCGGTCCCTCGCGAAAAACATCGTGTCCACCCACCTCGTTTCCACCGTGTAACGGATACGTGAAACGATATGCTTCGCGTTCGCTTTTACACGCGTTTATTTCAAGTCTTCGAGATAATGTATTTTCACGAATATTGTTACGCATAAACGGGATTTGGTTTTAATAGGACATTCGGACGTTTCATTACTGCCTAACCGCGCAGTTACAATTACGTTTCTGCGATCGATTGGGGGTGGGGGAGCAGTTACCTAACGAATTTATAAACTCGCGATTATCGATCAATCGATCGATTTTGTTTTAATTAAACGCTATACACCAATTATTGGTATCCGCAATCTCACAAGTGGAATAGATTAGATTGTATACACGCGTATAACCTGTACAGTATATAATATAGTACGCGTTACGTACCATAAAAATACGTAAGACGATGATATTATTAGATACAGCGATGTACGAATGAAATATAAACAACCCGTTTACTAGTGCCATATCATTAACGGAAATGTGTGATGATGGCGATGGTATGATATACTTTTTCAATTCCGAATATCAATTTATTACGTCATAAACTAGTATTTATCGGGCACATATACTACGTCGGATATGTTTAACGATTAATCTTTGTATGTTTAGAATATATATGTGTGTGTGTATAAATGTATTTTATTTTATTATTAAACGTTGATTGAATAAATTATTTTTTATTCATATTTTTGCCCACCATCAAACAGCGGTCAATTAACAACGCATCAATATACGTTTGGCGTTGATCAACAATTTTGTATTACACTCGATCGCTACGTCTTACTAATTGAGTTTCAAATTTTATATGTACGATGAACATTATTCGATTTAAATATCTTCATACTTTCATTGAATATTAAATTAATTTCATTTATATTATAGTTTGGCGAATTATAAAATCAATAATACACGCGAATAGAATCAAAAGCAGGACCAAAAGAATTGCAGACAATCTAGTCTAAGTAGTAAATTGAAAGTAAATCGATATATTTTATTATTCGTTTTCTATGTATTCCAGTTCTAAGTTGCTTGTATTTTTTTAAGTTTGATTAACAGTAATCTAGATGTCTGGTTATGAATATATATATATATTTATGTACGTAAAGGCATAAAGGGTTACCGTTTCGCATTTAACTCTCGTACACACCGGCACATAATAATAATCATACGCGCATTTAAACGGACGAGACTGGATCCGAATAACAGTGTCGACAAAAAAAAAATAAATAAATATATATAAACTTTATTTTTATTTGCAGAACACGTACTGAATTCTTCGTAAGAGCGGCTTATTATTATTACTGAACGCATTTGTGTACATAGGTGCGTGGAACTCTCTTGTAATGTATAAAAGAAATAATAGCATATACGTCGCTGCAGTTGTCCGTTGTAAGAGATGAGTACATAATGTGACGGCGACGAGAGGAAATAAAACAAAAAGGTAAAAAACCTTTGGGTGCAAGCGGTCAGTAATTATTGTTGTTCGACGAGCGCATTAAAAATACGGTTAGTCGAACGGACGGAGAGTAAAAAGCGACGATGCAGGGGAGGGCGAATGAATGGAATATTGTTACGATCACAACATACACACCAGGGTACATAAAACAATTAATGTACACACTGCATGACTCGGAGACGGGCAACACAGAAAGAAGAGAGAGAGAGAAAAAAAACGACCGCGTTAAATAAAACGAAAAAAAAAAAAAAAAAAAACAATTATTTCTGTTCGGTTTTGCGCGCGCTCGCGAGCGCACATCAACACCGCACTGTATGATAATTCTACGCGCAGTAGTATTATATTATTATTATTATTATTATCATCATCAACGCGAAGCGACGGCTGTTCAATATCAACGTGTAAGACGCGCGTGAAGGACGGACGGACCTGATAAATGGTGAAGAGACTCGGCCAGTTTGAATGGTGGAGAGAGAGAGATAGAGAGAGAGAGACGTCTTGACGGACGTAACGCGCGCGCATACATGACGACGACGACCCTGTCTGTGTGTATATTCAACACAATATTATATTATGCTGTGTATAGTGGTATTAGGAGGACAGCGGCGGTACACACGTATATATATATATATATATATATACAGCGTACGGTCGCAGGACTCGCCGTGTAAAAAAAAAAAAAAATAAATAACGCGCGAGGATAATGAAAGAAAAAAAAAAAAATTGAATAACTCTGACAGACGTACGCCCTGCGTTTCAATACGACGTCATATTATGTGTATATACCGTATATTATGTGTGCGTGTACGCGATCACTTATGCGATATAAATCAAATGGTCTAATTATCGTTTCTCTCTCCGTCTTCTACGCGTGTGTGTATTGCGGTGTACGTGTACGTTCAATATATAATGTGTACGTTTTTTTTTTTTTTTTTTGTTGAGATTTTTCGTTTCAACACAACCCGCCGCCCGCACTTTCATTCCTCTTAGCGTTTCACGAGGCGTAGCAGACCATCATGATTTGTCACCCCTACACGTTTACATTTTTTCGTTGCAAATACGCGCATATAGTACATTTGTAGACGCTTGCCAGTGGGTTCGGAGAGCAGACTCAAAGCTTAAGAATCGTATACACCTGTTAATAACGCTACAGGCAGAGCGTTATTAGTGTGTTTATAGTGATACGTTTGTTTTACGAGCGCCGTTTCGTTTGACTGTTATAACGATAATTGTACACCCAGTGCGCTCCGAGAATAATATATGTATCAGATTAAAAAAATTTTCAACGGGGCCCGTTAGTTCCCCCCGTCACTCTTCTAGCAGCAACCGATTCGTAGACCCGAGCGCATAAACGCCGAAGCCTTATTTCTTTATTTTATTTCACAATCAATAGTTTGAGTTGAATCATACACCTATACGTATTTATAAAAGTGTAACCTGTCTATAACGTCCAGTGACAGTAGACTACGCCCTCGTCGCTGCAACATATATACGTTTTCGGCAACGATTGCTTAACTGCAGCGGCGTCGGCAGCGCGTGCATATAAATGATAACAGAATAAACGATCGAATACGTGAACAATACGTAGTGCGTATACTGATTCGTATATTTTGTACATCAAACATTGCCAAGTCCGTCCCCAGGTGGGGCAACGGGACCATTTTTCCCTAGGCCGCGGTTTAGGAAAATAGGGCCCCCTCAAATTCCAGATCGATTAGAAATACTCGGCCTTAGCCAGTAGAGATTATTGCTATTCATATTATTATTTCCAAACTACTTTTCTTTATGAAACATTAACAAATGCGAATGAATAAAATGAACTAAAATTTATACTATATACAGGCTAAACTTTCAATCCATCTGATCTCCAAATAGCTATGACTGTAATTTATTACGGTTATCGCCGGAGTGCGAAGAATCATCTTGTCCAAGTGTACGTTCGTTGTCGCCAAGTATCGACGCGACAACATCAAAGTTCTTATTTTCTATGGCTGTTCAAAAATCATTTAGGAATAAATATGTGTGGTATCGTTGGAGAATCGTAGAAAAGTTATTAAAAATGTTATTCGTTGGTTTTAATTGAACTTGATTGGTAAAGTTTGGAAAACTATATTTAGTAAAATCTCGCAAACACGCGTGATCGAGGGACCATCACAACAGACCGTCGGAATCATTAGAACGGCTCCGTACATTGCATTTAAATAATATAATATATATATATATATGTCGTGTGTACAATAACACACTATAATCCGCACGGGTATTATTTTTTAGGCGAAACAGAAACGAAATTAACGCTCGTAAACGGTAATGACAAGAATTCGTTTAATCTCGACGGATTGTTTTGTGGTGTACGCACGTATTATTACATATTGTATTACACGCGACGCACACGATGCATAAATGCAGTACGCGCCGAAAAGTGATTTTCACACGAGGAACCCGTTCGCGCGTTTTACGATAACACGGACGCGCGTCGTACCGTTAAATCGCGAAATGATTATTGCTCGTGTGAATAATGTTTTTATTTCTGTTTTTTTATACACGCACCAGCTCTTTTTGTTCACCGCTAAAGAAATAACCTGCACGTCGTTGGCCGTAAAACGTTTTATTCATATTTACATGACACTATCTATCGCGGCAGAGTGATGATGATGGTTATCGGGAAGTCACGTCGGCGTAAACCGAACGCGAATAAAACGTACACGCACAACTTTACCTACTACTACAATACTACTATACCACGGTCCCATAATATTATGTGTACTTCGCACCCGCGCGCGTGTTACGTATTGTTGCGCGTGACACTTTATTCGCGGCCGCAACCGTTCATTATCGCGACCGATCGCAGTTCTTACGAAATACGAAGCGCAATCGATGACGGTGACGTATGTACAATAAATATACATATTACACAAACCGTGTCCCGTTAATATTTGTATTTTGATAACCGAACTGAACACAAAAATATTGCGTCGTCGCTGCGCACGTTTCGAAAACGGTACAGGAGCTGATTTATGGTATATCAACAAATTTAAAGATTTTCCTGAATTTCCAGAGGGGTTTAATCCCCTAAAACCGCCCCTCGTTTACGCACCTGGCGATGACTATCGGTATTTTCTATATTCAATTTCGTTGAATTTATCGAGACAAATAGAGTGGGAAAGTATTTAAAATCACGAGTTGAACGTTGCATTCGAGTTGGTTAAAAGGATTTGAGATTTATTAAATTAATTGTGTTCACTTTTAAAAGTGCACAAATGTATATATACATGTATACACGTTTCAAGTGATACCATCGATGAACAATGCGATTATGTGACGGCTATGATGTTATTACGTAACATACATAGCACAGCAGCGCGTATACGGTACAACGAAATGTCACAATAGAAAATACTTCGGAACTATCAACAAACAATATTCATAATACGTTGGTCTTAAAACCGTATTTTATGGACGGCGTTCAAATTATTTCGTATTGCGAAAAACGCGTTCGAACACGTTAAAGATTATGATCATCAAACGTTCCTTAAGACCGTGACCGTAAGTACAAATGAACCGATGAACTATTACACGTTTACGTACTCCGATCGCGTCCGAAGTGTACCCGCACAGCAAAACGGTGAACGTATTATGATGCGGACTTCCGGAGATCGATACGAGCGATCGGAAGACGAGCGACCGCAGAGAAAAGGATACGGAATAAACAATAGACAAACCGCGTGGATTAATATCTATGCTTCGTACACATTTATTACTACTGATATTTGTTCACTGCATTTTATTATATTTATTTTCGATCTCGCTTATGTAACACAGCAAAAATATTGTCCATCTCTATTAACTGTACCGTAATCTGTACATCTCCTTTACGTAATGCACTGTCACGTCCGACGGTCACAGCTGTCGTGGATTGTTTTTCTTGGTAAAAAAAAAAAAAGGGAAAAGAAATAAATAAACAGGACGATAGATAGGATACGATGATCCGTCGCTGGAAGACGCCCGCAGCGGACAGACATCCTGCGCCGCGCGGTAACGTCATAAATATTGGGAAAACGCATTGTTGGTCGGTGCACTTGTACCCACACACACATATTTATATACATAGTGTATAAATGTACTGCGACTCTGAAATTGCACGTAAACAAACGCGAGAGAGTAGGTTTTGTATGCAAAGAGAAAGCTCGTTGATTTTTTTTTTTTTCATCTCCCTGTCACTTGTTTTTACCCCCACGGGCGCGCGTAACGTCGGATTTAGGCCAATTATTATTATTTATGAAACGTCTTCCTTCGCGCGTTTCTCACGGTGATTTTTATCACTGCACCGCTCGCAGTCTTTTCTGTTTCGTCTCTCCGCCGGTCCGTCGCGTCCACACGCCTAGGACGTACGCGCCCGGTCCGGGCCCGAAGACGGTTCGTTGTGCCTAACCGCGGCCGGTAACGGTTTGTGGATTGTATCGCGTGCGCACGTGCCCGCGTCACATGCTTTTTATTTTAATTTTTTATTCCTCCAAACGCCGTAGTAGCGATAACAACAACAACAACAACGCGTATTCGTATTGGTTCAAATGGAAATTTATTCCGAAAATCATTATACCTAATAAATATTATGATTAGCACTCGGAAGTTGTAGGAGTCGCATATTTTTCCGTATGCTCTCAATTTATAGCAGACCAAGCTAGAAATTCGTTCCACACGAAAAACGAGTTTAAATACAAAAATTAAAAATGCATTTTTTTCGCATATTTTGCCAATTTTGGAAAACAAGTGCATATTTCTTACTTTCCATGAGGTTTTTATGCCTGCATAATATTTTCTAAACAACTTGAAGTTTTCTTATATTTTATTTTCGATTATTTAACGTACTGGTCGCCATACCTTACCATCATTATATCGATTTAATTTAACGGAGTGTATTTATCTTTATAGCACTAAGGTGAACACTATATAATATTATAGACGTTATCGTTAATCTAATAGCAATATGGCAAGTGTATTATTAATACTAACATTATACACAATTATGCATAACATCATCGGATGTTGAAAGAAGTTTTTCGAGCTACAGAAATATACTTTCAAACAATCGTCGTTCGTTTGATATGGAAAATATAAAGAAAGTTCTGATTGTTCAATGCAATACGTTTGGAGGTATGATAGTCACAATAATCTATATGTTTATTGAATTAATAACAAATAGATATAATTTTTCAAATAACTTTTATTCTATTTTTTTTTTTTTTTTTAGATTGAAAAAATTACAATCCATTAAAATTACCCAAAAAATTTTGAATTCAATAAAAACATATAAAAAACAATTTGTTATATATGTATTTTTTTTATTCATATTTAATAAAAAAAATGTTACATATTAAATACATTTTTTTTGCATATTTAACATTTTTTCTTGCATATTTTACAATTTGTTCATGCATATTTTGCCTTTTTTAGCTCCTACAACTTCCGAACCCTAATTATGATTATTACTATACCTAATATTATACCTGTATTCACGGTTGTTGCATACAGCTGAATATCGAATTAGTATAATTGTTATCATTACGAATAACACGCGGTGGACATGAAATCGTTGAAAATGTAATTGTTTACAACTTCCTAATTAATCATCCAGCTGTAAAATTAGTCCGCCGACTGACTAATATTTTAAACCTGATAACCGTAATAACATTGCGATGTACTGCGATTTTTCTTAATTCACTTGAATCGTTACGAGTTCAGTTAAAGTTTGAAATTGTACACGATAGTTTCGAGCATAAAAAGTATTATAAAACCGTTTATGACGAATTACCATACTTTATACTGAAGCGCACATAGTTATGATGGAATGATTATACAATGGTAGTGTCAATAATTCCCAAAAGAGTTCACAAAATTCTATATGAGATTCTGGTTATGATTGAAAGTGAAGTGATTATTTTTAATTTCAAACTTGAACTTATTTTACTGATCAACTTAAAACCCAACTTCCTGGTGTTGATTTTATAACTAACTTAATGTAATTTATATTATCAACACACTTGCCTTTGATCATGATTCGAAAACACCAAAGATTTGTATTAAGATGTTCTATATTCTAATTTATGGTAATATTTTGACTGCAGAAGGTGTACCAATTTATAATACATTTTTGTACTAAGAATTGAAATAACTATTAATTTATTTTTTTCAAACTTTTGTAAAGACCTATAGGGTGAGAAAAGAAAGGATAAAGTCGACCAGTCGAGATTTATCTCAGATTTCTAAGGCCTGCATAGTCGAATGGTTTAGTGAGATTAGTCGGTGTGGATAACGTTATCGCCAGAAATCAATAATCTTTACCATGATGAATGAAGCATAACATAAAAAGAAAAACGTAGAATTTTGTGATTTAAATGATACCGAGTTGCAAGGCAAGTTGATACATTTTTTTTTTCCGAATCAGACAAACGAGTTGAAGTTTCCAAGTTTGTTTCGGACAACTTTTTATTTGTCACAAAGTTATGTGTTCCGATCGTTGACACTGTTTACGAGGTAAATGATTATTGAACAAAGTATCGATAACTACTTCATATCGATCGATAAGGAATGGTTCTGCGCCGTTTGCGCACCAGGTAAAATGCGTTCAACGTGAATCGGAAAATATATTTGCACTCCGACGACGACGGTCAAATGGGTTTGACTACGTTTGACGAAGAACGGCGGTGAGGGCGGGAGATTCGGTTCGAGGCTATTATTCTCACGCCGGCGCCGGCGACATGTTTTCGGGTGTACATCGCGTGCGTCCTGAGCGAGTTTGTTTAAAACACACATAATATATACGTGTTGACCACACGAACGTTGCCCGCGAGAGTCGTGTGAACAAAAACGAATACATAACGCACTTAAACGCACACAAAAACAGCACGCCATCCGTCGGGCTACTGGTTTGCCACTCGTTTTTTATTTATTATTTTTTTTTTTTTTTCAATATTTTTTCGACGCACATCGGACGCGGTTCTATGTGTACGTGTATATTGTGTGTAATTTTTTTTTTTTGTCAGTCTTTATTATATTTAAACGAACGTCAGGGAGCAAGAGTGACGTTTAAAAGTATTTATTGTGTATCGCGCTTTTATGTTATGCGGGCGGAGAGATAGAGAGAGATAAAGAGCCGGCGAGTAAGCGATGGAAAAAGAGAGAGAAATAGATAGAGGAAAAGGCGATTTAATCGTTCGGGAGATTTCACCCAACGGTATACGTGTGCACGTAGAATATAGATTATATATTGTATATATATATATGTATAATGGTATAGTTCTTCTAGTAGAAGAAATAGCGGAGAGAAGAGAACATTTAAGGCACCAAACACAAAAGAGGCCTAGTCATCCCGCGAGACGACGGCGGCGACGGCCGGTCGAGTGCCTTCGCGTCTCTCGGGCTGACGAAATAATCAGTTCGGTTCTTTACAAATGGAAAAATAATCTTAATACACACACACACACACACACACGGGCGTGCGCGAACACACACAATACGTTTATATGTATGTGTGTGTGTGTGTTTGTGAGATAAAAAGAAGCGTTTCTACCGTGTGAAAAGCCGCCTACGATGTCCGAAATCGTAATACATTTAATATATATGTATATATATTAATACAGCGGGTGTCTAAATCGTTTTTTAATTGTGCTCTGGTAACGACTCTATCGTTACGCGGTGAAATTCGGATGGTTCTATAAAACGGGTTTGACAAACCAAATTGAGTCTTTCAAAATAATATACAAATCGTCGATGTACAACGTCGTTGCAAACGTATTAAATACACAGACGAGAGAATAAAATTAAAATAATCCTGCCGGCAAATGCAACGATTTCATATTTTTAATCGTAAAACTAAAATATAATACGATAAATAAATAAATACACTGATTACACAGTTTGTGAAGTAAACAAATATTATCACGGTAACGTTTTTGTATTTTCAAATTTATTAGTGATATAATACAAATATACGAATTTTTTTTAATTCTATTAATTTTAATTACATTTATATATAGTAACAAAATAACGCTTTTCTTCGACCCATGTGTTGGAACGTAAATTATTTAATGTAATCGTTTTAATAGATTAAAAAATAAACCAGTTTTAATGCGATGATTATGCAGTTTGCAGATTGCATAAGAATTTTAGATTGCAAAAGATATATACAGGCGATATATTTACTACACGTCACGAAAACTGTGTATAAAATGTATTGGATTTATTATTGATACGTTTAACCCAATTAAATGGTTCACCCCATATTTATTGAGGTGCGTCATCGTGACACCTGTAAATCATCATAACCCTCTTTTATTTATACAGTTTTATACAGTTGTTTTTGGAACTAAACAATTTTTAAAATTTTAAAATTTTATCTTTAAGACAAAGGGAAACAGTATAAATTAATTAATACAATTCTAAATCCGACTTCGCTCATGACTCATAAATTAAACGTCATTTATTAAGTGTACACTATTAAAAATACTATTCGTATTTTTAAGAAATAATAGGAATAAACACCATGATAAATATACTTATAAGAAATTTGGCATTTATTATAAAATGTTATTAATAAATGTTTGTGATATATAATCGTCACGTGTAAACAAATGTACCTACTAATGCTCTGTACGGTCCGTAAATTTAGGACCGGACCGAATTGAAAATATTGAAAAAGGACTGAAGTCAGAACGAACCGTCTGCTATATTTTATTTATATCGGACCGGTCTGAAAATATAATATAATTTAATAGAGCAGATAAATGATTAGCACTAAAATAAATTTCGAATCGTGAAAGTTTTGATTTTTACCATTATATTGGTAACTGGTAACAACACGATCCATTTAAAATAATAATAATTGTAAACAATTATATTAACGTATAGTAGAAATGTACAATAAACAGACGGATAACGTATGGTGTGGCCATTACTATTGAAAACAATGGTACGTGCATTACTAATGTAATAGATATAAACAAAAACCAATAAATTTCTATAGTAATTTTTTTTTTTTTTTTATAAAGCATGCGCATTTTTTACATTGTGTATATTAAAAGTTCACCATTTACTAACTTTGTTTCACTGATTTCTATAATTTTTTCTTTGTCACCAAATACTTCCAAACTACCGTTTTATCTGTGAGCGTATCCTATATAATGGAGCTTATAACGTCATTGTAGCACTAACTTTGATTCATTTTTGTGTAAAAGGGAAAGGGGTACGAATTTATTTAAGAAGATTACGAATGGTTACAAATCGAGTACAAAAAAAGTGAGATTGATAAAGAGGGTTTATGATGATTCACGACGCACCTTATTTATTGGTGAGTAGAGAATAATTTTAATAATTCGACAAAGACTAAGGAAAACTAAGAAATCAACTTATTTTAAATGTATTTAAGGTAAAACAATACGATGTACGTACGAACAATATAGCTTACGCGTAAATTATACATAATACGGCACTTATTTACCCATTCTTACGCGGACTATACCAAAGTAAATCCAAAGGGATATTTTACTTACGAATACGACTTAATATTTTACACAACAATACGAGTATCCATATTTCACATGCACGTCTCGCGTTGTTATTGTATTATGTTCCTATTCTTTGGGATGTCCTAAATGAAACGGGACGCACTTCGTTTCATGTATTCATACTTGCGGGATATCTAATAACTTACCTTCCGTATGAATAAATCAAAGTACACAATATGAACGAATAAAAACATTATACGTTTAGAGTTGTTTTTTTTTTTTTTTTTTTTTTGTTTAACTGCCACGGACCGTACTATAATATTTCTAAATCCCTTATACTGTAAAGTAATAATATACAAGTATGCACGGAAACGATTGGACATATCGTACAGATCGGGTAAAATCGACTACAGCCTAAGTAACCAGTTGAACTTTAAACGGATGAATAAAATAAAATATACTCCTAGGTACACAATACGCATATAAGAGTACATGGTATTTGAATGGTATGAAGGAATTTCTAATTTCTATAGAAGCGCATTGCAGTTATGATAATAATATTATACTTCTACTCTACGGCCGCACATATTTCCATACGAAACAATATTGCGGTTAAGAACAACTTATCTGGTTACCGAGCTCAACTTCATAACGTACCCGTGGTTTATTAAATTTCATTTCGTGAAGTGCGCAAGTGTATTGTAAAAAAAAAATATATGTACATATAAAGTCGGACCGTGAAATGTAATCGAATGCGCGATAACGGAGAAATATTTTGGGATGATCAATACCCGTACGAATTGGTAATCGATTCGAATATACCTACTCGTTTAATAAATCAAATACAATGTTTTCGAGTCGTCCCAACAGATCGTCAACGGGTTTCGGCAGTATTATTTCATCGGTGTACTCGTGTGCACGATAAATATTATAAAATTATAAAATTTTATAATATTATTGTTCGCATATATGGGCGTATTTAGACTTACTTCCAGGGGGGGGAGGGGGAGTCAAATTATTTCTTTAATTCAGTCTAAACATTTACAAGTAAAATTGTTGGTAATATTTAAATCAGGTGAATCCTTAATATTTGTGGTTTTTTTTTTAATCAAATACCGGATCGCCCCCCCCCCCACTTAATACGCCCAAGATCGCATATAGTACGCGAGTGGTAAACAATACAGCGAAGTAACACGGTTATGCACGATGACTTTTGGTTACTACCCAAGTACCATACACGGATATTATTAAAACCTATACATTATTATTGTTATAATACGTATACCAGTCGAGTCGGACGACGGCCGAAGGTTCTTTACGTACAATACGAGGGCATACGGCACGTCATTAGCAGACGGTAATCACGATTATAATACTGTGTATCGTAATATGGTTCTGTCAAAATCGGACGACCGAAAACTAACAACAATTACTGTTACGGGCTTCAGAACTACTACATTATATCGATGACGTAGCGCACAAGTGTGATAAGTGACATTTTTTTGAAAGATGAGTTAAGCGCGTATTCAATTTGATCATAGAGTTCTGCACATTATGCACAAACGAAACTATAGCATTATTCAAGTAATTGTTGTTCTTTATTGAAATTAGAAGAAAAATGTGATGCGTTCAAGTATTACTTTTTACGCGTACAAAATGTGTGAAGTACAATATTTTTTTTTTAAAATTTTTTTTAAGAATACAAACGTGATAGTTGCAGGTTTTTTAATCCTCATTGCTCATTGCACGTTAAGGAAGATATAACGAAAATTTCATTACAGTTCGTCACATTTTTGAATTGTTATAACAACTCAAACTTAAAAATCGTTCTCCTGAACAATTACGAAAATGTCATTTATCACACCTGTGCACTCCGTCCGTTCGTACGCACATATACGCGCGACACAATGGCCAATTGAGAATTTTCATCTAATTTTATTATATTATATTATATTCCGCATCTCTAAAATATTGTTCGTACAAGTTGTGTTCCTTCGCGCCGTGGTCGTGGTGATATTTTACGATAAATAGGTATACGCAGCATCTGCGGTACACGATTTTCAAATTATTATCACGTTCGAACATTTGTGGTACACCCGAATTGATAGCCAACAAACATTACATTAAATATAATTCGCCGGAAAAGTGCCTAACGATAAACAATTACGGTTTATAAGATACTCTCCTCTACGTACATGTACGTAATGTGCACAAATGCTTATAAGTAGAGTTAGGATTTTGATGATCTAAAAAACATATAAAAATGCCCTAAAAATGATATAAAAAAATCAATTAAATAAGTGAAAAAAAATGTATTTAAAAATAATGTGTGATAATCGGTGTAATAGTAATTAAAATTTGAACTATAAATTATAATATTAATAAACAATAGTATACATTTACATTTTAAACATTTTATAAAATTATTATTTATTAAATTTGTTTCCAAACTTTGGTTTAACACTTGCTCTAAAACCTAAAATTTGAGAAAAATACACCAAATTGGACAAAAACTACAAGAAATAACCTAAAAGATGAAAAAATTATTAAAAAATGTTAAAAAACAAAAAAAAAATTCAAAGTAAATGCAAAATAAAATTAGAGTATTCTACATCAAGGTAGCATGAAACAAATTCTCAGCTAGGATAGCACTGTACAGAATCAAAGGAAAAAAAAATGCAAAAGTCATCAATATCCTAACTCTGCTTATAAGTATGAAACGTTATGACGTTCCCTTTTATATGTGTACGAGTTACCACGGTGCGGGGGCTGTAGTAGCAGCCGGAGTAGTGAATTAATCACGAGAGTGTTATCGTATGAAATAAATATATTGCCATCGGTCAGAAAAACTGGTAATAAAGGTAATTTATTTTACGAGTATTACTTACTTTGCGCCGATGTTAAAAATATAATTTACAACGTGCGCTCTCTTAAAAAGATACGAAAACAGTCGTTGCGAAAAATCAAAAGTATTTGCATAAAAAAAATCCGCTTCGGGTCATTTCATTTATTGACCACTAAAGGTAAAAGCAACGCGCACGTGTACACACGTATGTACCTTATGCCATAAACTTTTTTTAGGATAGCAGGAAAGTAAGCAGCCGTGCGCGTGAACGACTCGGGGTCAATATCTATATCCTTGCACACGAATTCCTATTTTGTTTCTGCCCTGTGAAATCGCGTTATTAAAAATAAACGTTCGCGCGAAACGCAAAGGATCTTGCATATCCATTGGACGCACGCGTGCGGACCATGCGTCCGTATCACGTAATGCGTTTAAAACGATATACGATTAGATTAGAAAAATAATACTTTCGAACGCATTGTTTCGCGCGTAGAAACGTACACGTAACGTAAATGCATACTGCATACAATACCGATACGCGTACGTATGCGTGGCAGCGCGGTTATAATTTATTTGTAAATCTCCTCTTTCAGTGCGATCAATTAATTTGCATCAACAACAAAATCAGTCGAAATGTCGGGTGCAACACGATCAACGGTATTACCCCTTTTGTATCAATTGCGCACGTACGTGCGTAAATCGCGTTACAAATGTGCAAACCTATAAACGTGCACGTGTAACAGGCGTCCGTTCCCTTTATAGAAACCGAACACGTATAAAATCGATTACACTTTTAATGAGATAATAAATTCCACGTCCCCGACGCCACGTTAGTCATTGCACTCGTTGCAAAGTTTATTGTTACGGGTGAAAAAAAATATAAAAAAAAACTAAGGAATTCAATATCGTACTCAAAATAACGCGTACAAATATAACGTAGGTACACATGTATACGTTTAGGTAGGTCATAATAATACGTGTTAACTGCGGCGTGATGCGCGCAATAAATTCACCGTACGCAACTATAAATTTTATTCCGTTTTCCAAACGAAAGAGGATTCTCCGGGAACCGAGTTGAAAACCGCAGCGAACGCGTACGATAGAAAAACGATTAAAAAAAAAAAAAAAAAAATAACACGCGTCCTGTACGGCTATGGACTTCGCACGACATATCATAACGTTCGACCGTACACGGGCGTCTACGGCGAAGGAATAATAATTATATTAAAATAAATGCGCTATCTCGTTCGAGTTTTTTTTTTTTTTTTTTTTTTTTTTTTCCGTCCGACTTCTTCTCCCGGCGCGCGATGGGGCGTTCCTCATCAAAATCGGGCGATTTAACGACGGCCCGGACGCAATAATTATTAAAAAAAAACCCGACAAACAATATTTTCGTCGTACACACCGCAGTGGACGCGTCGTTCACACGGGGCCGCAGCACTACCCGTGCCGTGGTAATATTATAATTATTATTACAACGTACGAAACGAGTAACGCTGATTTGATCGGGAAGACTGCATCGGATACCGGGCGACGAGCGATATGCGTGTACCGTGCGTGGTGAATACACGCGTTATAAACATTACGCGCGTCAATCCTAAATGTTATCCGGCGCGCAGGCATTACCGTGTTTATACAGTCGTTTTCAATACGCGTCGTAATTTTAGTGAACATTCTCCCGCTCTCTCCACACCCCCCTCCCGGAGCCTGTGTAATACTACCGTAAACATATACTCGTATATATATAAATATATATATATGTGCGCGTACGAATCGGTGACCGAACCGCCAAAAAGATTTTCGTATTCGCTATTAATATTCCTGACGTGTATTATACAGTTTCAATGTGTAACGTTTTAAATAAAAAATCTTCAGAGTTTTCGCATGGGCCGGTGTTAATAAAAAATATCTCACGTCCCTTTTGCGTTTTTATTGTTCTACATATTTTACAAGCCGTACCGAAACGCGATGTCTGCTTTTTTATTCATTTATTTATTTATATTTTTTTTTTTTACACGATATTTATAACTTTTATTTTTATTGCCCCGGATAATGTTCGTGTTTTCTTCGCGATCGCGCCCCACACAGTAACTAACTTTATAATGCCGCGTCCACGTACGTGCCTACGTATATGTACAATACGAGTTATAAATTTAATTATAACTCGGCTAATAAATTCCCTTCTGCCTCCGCTTGCCCGTGGCTTGTTCAATAAGTCTGTTCACATCACCCTCTCACCGCACGCAATTAAGACGCGTGTCCAACCGCAGTTTGTTTAATAGAAAATAAACGCAAACACATACACGCACACACATATATGTATATGTAAATATAAGAAGAGGTCCAGCAGGTAATATTGTCGTAGTAAGTAGCCGACATGGTCTTGATTATGATGTATAATATCATGTTAAATATAACAGTTCGAACGTTTAAATACTGCGTAAGTACATTTGTTTACTGTAAAAATTTACGAAAAATTGTTTAGATCATAAAACACACACATCGTGCACATGGAATTTTCCACCCTAGTTTTCATGGTTTATTTTACGGGAGATCGTGTTCGCTAGTGATACAACGGGTTTTATTTGTACTTGCACTTTTAACCGCAATATGATGGAGGGTAGAGGATGCAATCGTAAAAAAATTTAAAAACTCAATAAAATAGGTATACATCCCATGGGGAAAATGTAAACACTGTATAATTATAGTCTTTTACTCTATGATACAGCGTATGATATGTTACAATATGAATATCATAAGCGTTCGCAAATATGTATTTCAGAGGGTGCTTACAATACTTTTGGACACTATCCTAACAAAACATGTACCATCGGTATATTTAATAAACTGTAATGTATAAATAAATGAACATAAATTATTTTTTATTTAATATTTTGGTATATTAGTCCTAATGAATATGTTTTCCTCAGATAGTTTCAAATACATATATGATTTGTGATTTTGTAGTGAATTGCAGTTGTTGTAATATCATGATAAGTTATTGACAAGAAGTGTAAAACATTTTGTTTCATTTTTTCTACTACGAAATATAATTTACTTTTACCAATTATTTGAAAATAAATTACATTTAATTTGAGCAACATCAGTTTGAACATGGACCCTATTTACAACATTTTGAGGGTTGCCCGGACCCTCCGTGCGCATGCCTATGACGAATATTCGTAATGTAATTATGAATGTGTTTTCATAATCGACCCAAATAACACTAGAGGCACATAAACTAATTTTTATATTCATTCATTTATTAGTAATCGAACGGGTATACATTCGAGTGTTACGTTAAGAATAACTTAACAATTGGTTATACAATGACTTCCATGTAAATAAATTAGATTTCACGGTTAAGAGAGAAAAACGTACGGTCTTATAAAATAAAAATCACAATTTTAGTTTTTTAAGTATAAAAATACGTTGCCTTTAATTTTAATTCGGGGCGTGGTACAGAACAAATCGATACTAGCAGACATCTCAAGATATGTTTAAAATGTAATACGAATATTTACTACGCTAGACGCTAGACTTTTTCTCTTGCATTGCATCAGCCGATTTTTCGAAGAGTTCTTTAACTGAAGGAATAAGTGATTTATTCTGCGCGTATGTTTACCTGACGGGACGTCGTATTTTAATGTACGCATATTACGACACGAGACGAGTGAAATAATATTATTGTTATTTCGAACGCGTCAAAGGGGATTTTTTTCCCTCTGATTTATTTAATGTCGTCGCGGGACGTTTAGAATATATCAGACGTCGCGCGTCTTCATTAACATCTCAATGCGTTTTTTGTCTTTCGAAACCCCGACGTATATTTTGACACAAATCTCCTACACACACACACATATATATATATATATATATATATTTATATACAAATAAAACATAATGCACAACGCGTGTACATCGCACGCACGTATATAGTGCGCGCGTGTACTGTGATATACGTACTCGACTGCGATGTGCGTTCTAATCATTCAACTGGTCACATGCGTGAGTGTACACACATATTTTCTTCAGGTTATTATTTTCGACTATTTATGGGGACCCATTTTTTACGCCGGTGCACACGGGACACGCGTTGTTTTCGAGAGGGTCTTCTACTCAGCCGACACCGACATGTGTTCGGCCCGTGTCAAAAAGACCGCAACGCGCGCGCGCGACGCGACCGCCCATTATCTCGTGTGTGTGTGCATACATTGTGTGTTCGTACGGGACCCCGGCCGACTGCACGATCTCGATTTGTTTGGTGACAAAAATGGAATGCAGTTATTTTCTCTATTTCTCTCTCTCTCTCTCTCTCAGTTACGGACCGATTACAGCGATCGAATGATATGTACTTTTTCGGCCGCACGTCTAGCACAAATTGGCGCGCGCGACGTTCGGACGCGAGATCCGAAGCGGTTATTCGCGCGGCGTGTTTATCTGTTTTTTCCCGTAGGAAAAATAACAATAATCTTATGTACACGTGTATCGCTCGTCTTCACCACAGACGACTATATCGAGTCAGTGTAGTGGTCTGTACGAATGCGGCAAAAGGACGAGTATAACATCGTACAGATAGACGCGATAAGGACAATTTTATAAATTGAACCGCGCGCCCATCCGAATCGGTTGTTAAGATATTTTACGCGTTAAATTGATATCGTTGTCATGTCCATTAAACGAAAGTACTTCGTTCTAACCATAATACGTATTTCAACATATTTTAATGATAATTTTTTATAGTTTATATTGCACCGCAGTACATGGAATGGTTGAATTAAAAATTAAATATTTTGGGTATATCCTGTTGTGTAATATTTTCTTACATAAATTTAGATCGAAATCAATAATAAAAAAAAAAAATTAAATTGTTAAAAATAACTATTGAAATAATTATTATTTCAATAGTTTTTTTTCAACACATTAAAATGAAGGTTAGAATAAATATTCATGTCTGATTTAGCCAAATATTTACGTAAACTAAGGTCCTTGATTAAAGCTTAAAATACGTGTGCACTAAACAAAATATGTATATTGAAACGGATACAATATTTAATTATTCACAATATATTTAAAGGGTATAATTCTGTAAACATTAATCAAAATATAATGTATATACATATATATATATATTATATAATTATAATGTATTATATATATTTGACAAATTGTAAGTTAATTGAAAAAAAAAATGTTATTTTTAATTATTCTTATAATACATGACGGTATAGTTTCTAGCCATATATTGAATTTGGTTCTAGTTAACTTTGTACCGTAATAGCAATTACTTAATTTATATACTGTATTATACTGTACTATATTCTTCCAGTTCAAATGTGAATTATCTTTCACACTTATTAGGTCCTAATTTTTATAATCATGATACGTTTGTAATATTATATATCATATATTATTTTAACAACAATTGTGGCTTAAAATAAATCATAAAACAAAATATTATTCAGAACCAGTCAATAAACAATTTATTATGATATTGTATTTTCGATTCAAATCACACATTAACTATCTGAAGTTAATTAACATTGTATTTTTACGCATAATATTGGCACAATAAAATGAGAACAATGTTACATAATACGTATAATTCAGTTTAGCGAGTATTATAATACGAATAATTAACCTTATATAATGCGCGTAGAATCAGACTAGTGTTTTGCACACACGGAGTAAAATATACCTTATTTGCATATTTTAGTAAATTTATTATGAAAAAGTTGGTAATATCAAAAAAAAAAAAAAAAAAAATAGTGTAGGTATTTCGTTCTACCTTTTTTTAATTAATTTATATTAATTTACAGTTCATAAAAATCCTAGATTTCAACTAGACGATTACGGTAAATCACCTTCTTACAAATGAGTTCATGCTTTTGTTAATCGACGGACGCCTGAAAAAAAATACTAACTTTCGCGTTTGGGGTAAACATTTGCCGAACGTGGAAACCTCCAGAACCATAGAAACCTAACCGGGTTCAAACCATTGCAATTTATCGTACGCTTTTTCCTTTTACGACACGAAAATCATTTTAGATGTGTATGAATTCTTACGAAAAACTAATGCGCGCAAGGGTTGATGTGATTCCGAAATGTAATACCATATCATTCGAGCAGGTAAATTCCACACTAAATCAGGTGAATCATTTCGCTAGACAGATCCTGGTAGGAAAATACGCGCACACGCACACTTACACATCGCACTATCGGTGCAAGAGGGCCGTGTATCAAAAAATTTTAAATTTACATTTTTTGATATGTCCGAATTCGTATTATTTTTATTTTATTATTTTTTTTTTTTTTTTTTTTTTAGAGTAGCAGTAGCGCGATCTATGCAATCATAATAATTTTAAACCGTCAGTTGTACAGATAAACTTTTTGCACCAATACGGATCGACCGGTAGCTGAAAACAACAAAGCCGTAATACGCGAAACGTGACCTTTCGACCATACTCGTCGACGACAGTATTACAAGAACGTTTCCGGTCTAGTCAGCCATATGGACGTTTATCAGAAGAAAATCAACAGATTATCTATAAAAAAAAAATATCGAACACCAGAAATGCTCTCGCGAACAGTTGAACGTTTTCGATTTATCCCGGTATCCTCTTGCACCGATCGTGCGACGCGTACGTGCAATGACGTTCAGCACGTGTCGTCTCCGGTGACGGACGCCAAACGTTTTCGTGCCAGCGCGGATTCGAGGCACTCGACCGCGTAACGCACAAGTAAGCATAAGCATCGGGCTCGGCAGCGCGTCAACAGCGCGCAGGGACAGTGGTGAAACACACACGGCCGCGTGCGTACACAAGCTCATAGCACACGCACCGCGATTATAATTAGACGACAGCCGGATAGAAACAGGATTTTTCATCGGTGCCCTTGGCTACACCGGACTCGTACCCGTGCACACGTAACGCGACGTACATGCCCGCCGCTGACCCAGACGTCGGTATGATAAATAACGCGCGCAGCGCGCAACGGAAATCGATCGGAGGAACGGTCGGCGCTGGGACCTCGCTGGAAACAATCTTTATTACTCCGTCGCGCCGGGCCTGCGTCAAACGAAAACAGATGCTCGTTACGTGTCCTACGCTATGCTTACGTTTTCGATGAACCTCGCGGTACCGATGATGATATTCGATCGTACCGCGCTCGATCGGGTACCATCCAAAGCACGACGGGATATTTTTACGATAAAATATTACGGTACACTGTTACACATTACGGTTGCGACGGTTCCCGGAGCGTGAAACTTGATGTGATGGAACAACAATGAAGCACGTGCAGAAATGTACGTTGAAAAACGGAAAGTGCGACACGAATCAGGTTACTACTGCGCTTTTATCGTGCACACGGTGTACATTAGTTGGTCCATACGTCCCGTTGTCTCCGGTAACATTTTCGGGACGCTAAAATGTCCCGTTTTCAGAAAATAGTAAAAAATAACGATAACCGATTTCAATCTACCGATGACCATCTGTTTCTATTGCGTTTAACTATTTTATGTACGCATATAACGTGTATACGAAATAAGAGACTACAATGGGCGGAACACGCCTGGAGAAACCAAAACGCATTACTCCGTACAACATTGGAGAAGAATCCTACAGAAAAAAAGACCCATAGGAAGACCGAAAAAGAGAGGTGAGGATGTAGTGAAGAGGGACGTGGAAGAACTAGGAGGAGGAAGTGATCGAAAGGCACGAGCAGCAGACCGAGAGGGATGGAAAGCTGGATGTATGATGGGATGATCCTAGCAAACACCCAAAAAAATAGTATAACGTGTATATACTTTATTACTGCATGGTTGATGTTGAACGGAATCGAGGCTGTGTGGTGTATCCTATCATAACTATACTAATAAAATATAATAACACCTATTGCGCTGAAAGATGTATCAACCTAATGTGTTTTAATACCGCAAGATCAGCGCTAACAAAAAATTATTTTTCATAATTCGTCGTTTCGGTATTACAGTAATCGTCTACAGTTTTCTTTTACATAAAAAAAGTTGTATTTAATAAAATTTCATTTTTTTTTTTGTCTCTTAAAACTATAATAGTACATAATTTTTATAAATAATCATTAAATAAAAAAAATAGTTTTTAATAAAAATGATTTTTTTTTTTTATCCTGTTTCGACTACAAAAATATATGGTCACCTTAAGTACCTAGACTCTACAAGGTCTCCGCGCAGCACTGTATTCATGTCTACAAAATCGATGACGAAAAACGAGATCGTTGTATCGAAATTCTAGGTTCTGATTTTAATTGGTTAGTTTAACCGAAATAAATATGTACACAAAAGTATAAATTTGTACGTGGATGTACCACGGTCCACGAATATACTTATGCATAATAATTGTCCTTTTTATTCCATTGCATTAAGTATGATACAATATGTTCAAAATGTAAATTAACAGATACTCAAAAAATCGATAAACAGAATAATATTATTATCAGAAATAGGATCGCCATACCGTTACCATCGTCTGGGGAAAAACATAAAAATATTTAAAAGTGTCAATAAATTTTCAAAAAAATACAATAAAAGGAAAAAAAAACTCATAAATATGTAAATGCATTCTCGGGTAGTTAGTATTAACGGTGAATTAGCGAATGTCAACTGTTAAGTACATAGATATGTCGCTTATGATACGAAATCTTTCAACTCTGGCGGAAGCGATGATGTACATAGTATATAGGCACTACAGTGATTTCAACGAATGTATTGAAAGTAAAACACACCAGGTTCTCTTTTATGTGTAGGGGATCCAAAATGCTATTCCAATTTTTCATGCACCACACCGTTAATTTTTCGATTACCATAATAGGACACGAATTTAGTTGATTTCACTTTATTGATACTTGATATAAAAAAAATTCAGCATAATTTCTTGTTTATTCGAATGTAATTGTGTTCGTGAATGTAGAACGTTCAAATATCAAGGAATGGATAATATTGCTGAATTTATACTTGTTGTCAAGGAAATGTTTTATTTATATATATATTTAAAACTAATTCATATAAGTTATATACATATACTGATTATACTAATATTATTCATATACTGATTCACCTATTATTGTATCAACTTTTTAATTGGATGTGGCGACCCATTCAAAATTATTTGCGATCCATAGGTAGAGAAACGTTCGTGTAAGGCTCTCGCGGATTCGAATTTTTTTTTTTTTCTTACTTTTATTTATCTACGAATCGTTCGCGGGTATTGAAATAATTAATTTGATTTTGAAATGCATGTATATAATACAAGAATAATATGTCGGAGTCATATTGATTACACGCTATATTGGAACGTCATGTATGTATATTGGGTTGCTAGTATTTGAGCCTTGATATTAATCGGAAATCTCCGCCTACAGTGCCGGTAAATATCGATAACATCTCCGGTTGTATTTAACGTGGACTGGTTACACCAAGTACCGTAAAAAATAATAGTTATTAACATGTTTCGAACGTAAGAATTAACATTTTATATAGATCTGCAAACAGTCGGCGTGGAGTTGTATATTTTTTTTAATAATTAAAATCGCACACTCTGATTCAAATTTTTTTTAAATTATTAATCCCATATTTTTTTCTTTCATCTTATAGTAAAAATGTACATAAGATAATAAAAAAAAAAAAAATAAAAAAAATTTATTGTAAAAAATATTACTGATATTAAGATTTAATGGATTTCTTGACGTGGGATGTGCACGTGTGCCAAACATGTTTTGTTATAACTCCATAAATTAATTAAAAGATTTAAGTGCAAAACTGATTGAATGCTTTATAATTAGGTGGACGAGTTTTAATGGTTACTGTAATTCATACAATTTAACCATAATAATACACTCGTAATACGCTGTAATAATTTATATCGGATAATGCTAGGAATTTATTATTACCTTAATCAAAATATATTAAATTAATTCAGAGTATTTTTGAAAAATTGACTGAATTTTGTTTTTACAAAAAAAACACTCATTATATATGTAAAATGTTTTACTATTATTTTATTTTAAAAGATTACAAGATGGCTTACAATAATTGTTCAATAAACATAATTGTGAATGAAGAATGATTTATGTAAAAAAATTATGACTTTAAGATATACTATTCATACCATTAATATTATTCTTTTAGTAGTCATGGAAAGAGTGCAAATTGGTGTATTTTCTTAATACTATTATTAAATAAATGTATGAGAAATTTGTCTATGAATACAAATATAGATATGTACGTATATATTATATAATTTTAGATAAAATATTACGAATATAGCAAAACATTCATATTTATATTTATTGACATTTTATAAATATTAAAATATTCAATTACATCAAGTATTCGTATGCATAAACATTTTTTTTTGAATACAAATTAAAATACATTAATGGCCGAAGATTTCATTAAATAAATAACCTAAGTGTATGGAATGTAGATACAACTATTTCATATCGACGCTTATCGTCTAGTATCAAGCTATTTAGGGAAGTACCTATAGGTGTACACTAATTACGAACATTTTCTCAGATTAAAAATACTGAAACAGAAATTGGATTCTCCTAAAACATTTGATTAAAAATTGTGATCGGTGCAAATTTACAAAACATTTTAATTTTTTCTGGTTAAATAGAAAAATATAAAAGTATGCTATAGATTAAATAACAATAATTTATTTTTATTTAAATTTAATCCAACAAAATAAGCTTCTGGTGAAACGGTATACCTAAGTATATTCAAACGAAGGAATAATTTTATCATTATACAAAAATGATCTAAAATATAGTACTTTGAAGCATTAAAAACAAGATACGGTTTTACTCAAAAAAAAAAAAATAAATAAATAAAAAAATATATATCGAAACTTAATGAAACCAAATATAACAACTAGAGGTTTGTTATCTTTTACATGCATTATTGATAGTTCTCGATGAATTTTTAAGAATGTAAATGAAGCAATTATTTTTCGATGTTAAACCGCAAGTGACTGTTAATGTTTAATTGAAAATAAAATATACTGCGATTTATTTGTCATCGATGAACACGTTATTTGCAATTGAAACCGTATCGAAAAAAAAATCGAAAGGAAAATGTGCTCCTATAGGATTATTTACACGTAGGTAGACGGTTAAGTTAAAATTTTTTACACGAAAAAAATAATAATATTTAGACATTATAACGCTGCGGATTCCATTGAAATATTATTCCCGTTTAAGCCGATGGAACATGAAATGTCATACATAGCCTATATCATTGCCGTATCTAGAAATTCTTTTCGGGGGGAGGGGAGGGGGCTCCAAAACATGTATATTGTAATATTATTGAGTTTAGATTTTGACTTGATAGGTATAACGCAGTAAACATACTGTGCACGTGAAAAAGGGTACGCGTACAAGCAACGATGTTATTGTATCGGATGAACCGGTATTCTGCACTCGGTAGGTGCTCGGGTGTAAAAACGTGTTAAAATAGTGTACATCGTTGTTATCGCAATACGTTTTTGCGAGAACACGGGCGATAGTAGTGAACGGAGCGATCGTTCGACACGGGGGCCGAACCGTTCGCTACGTATACGTTGGAAGTGGGGGGGGGGGGAGAGAGATTTGGCGAAAAAAACATTACCTGGTGAACATGTTCGACGAATTGGCCTGGAAATCCAGCTTGACGGTTCGACGGAACGGACGGGGAAAAATCGGTACCGATTTCGTAGCGCGGTCGGAGAACGATGACGATCGCACGGAGTACGACGAGCGTTTCACGTTTCCGGTCCGGGTTCGGCGGCGCGTACGCGCGATCGGTACATGTCGTGTCCGTTTTTCGGTCGGGAAGCAGATCGCACGCGATTATCGACCGCGGATGACGGGACGAAGGTGAAAAAACACCGCACGCGGATACGAATGCGATAAACGTTGACGAGCGCCGCGGAGAGAGGCACACGGGTTGGCGAGCACGACCGGATGCGGCGCGATTGTTTACTGCACCGGATACGACCGCGTGTCCGTTGTGGCGGGCGCGCACGTGTACGACCGGTTCGTCGGCGCGTTACTGACTGCCGCGGTCTTCTTCGCGTCCACCCGCGCACGGGCCGCCGCGGCGACCGTACCCCCGCCCCGTCGTGCTCGCCCGGCAACCGGTCCCGATCATCATTGGTCGTCGGCGTCGGGCGGCCCGTCGCCTCATTGGTCGCCGCCGACCGCCGTCACGTGTTCCCGCCGACGCCTAGCCACGTGCTGATCCGACGCCGCCGTACGCCGTAC
>NW_020273045.1:2259366-2286347 GCF_003268045.1 Sipha flava
TTTTTTTTTTTTTTGGCGTTTTCGAATAATTTGCCCCTCGCAGGTTACTCCATCTAAGTACGCACGTTTTCAAAGGACGTTTCGCAGGTCCTAACAACTCCTTTGCTCTCCGGTTCCGATTCTATGTCAATTTTCTCGTTTCGGGCACCGAGTGTATTGGTTTTGTTCTCTTGTCTACGGAATTCGATAAGTCGGGAAATGCTTTTGAGTGCGGCACGGGAAATGTTGTTATTGGAATTTATTTTCCAATATCTATACTCTATTCATGAACATGAACAGATCGGGCGGAGGACGAAAACACGTCGCACGTTCGCGTATCCATCCCTACTACGGTCGCCTCCACAGATTTCGACTAAAAGGGTTAGCTACGGTGTCCTCTAAACGCGACTTACGTGTTATCTTACGTGATTATTTCGCTTTTAGCATTCAATTGATAATTCTAAAAGTTTTCCGTATCTTATGTTTTTGATGTTGTCATAATTCTGAGTTTACGAAGTTATTGTACTCATCAAGGATAATCGCTTCAATAAGAAAAATATATTTGACTTAAGAGTCACAGTATTCTGTAATTTGGATATTTTATGATATTGAAAGAGATCAATAAAGGTTTTCGTGTTACCTTAAGTTTCGATCGGACTCTTCGCCCAATGTATTGAACCATAACTATGAATTAATAAATTCGTATTTCAATACTAATTTCAGAATCTAGAAGACTAAATAATATATCTCGATTTTCTGATGTTAAATTACACGAAAAATCGTGGCGTTTATTTGAAAATCCATTTAATATCGATGAAAATGATGCCGACACTTTTCTTCAACTTGAAGTTATCGAGTTGGAAACAAATTCATTTTACTGTGATGAATTTCAAAAAATGAAATAAAATGATATTTTAAAATTTTATTCAAAACTTCCACATGAAGATTTCCCTACTTTAAGAGACTTTATAATGTATTTGGCTGGACGAATATATAGTATATATTATATACGAACAAATATTTTCATCAATGAAACAAAATCGGTTCATAGATCGCGACTTACGGATAAACACCTTCATTCAATTTTGAGGATTGGAACCACTAAATTTCAACCAGATTTTTTTATTATTAGTAAAAGGAGTACAATTAAAAATAAAAGTATAATATTTTTGTATAGTTTTTAGTTTTATTATTATCATTATAATTGTATTTTTTGGAATAATTATTTGAACGAATTCATAAATTTATATAAAAATAATATATGAAAATAAATAATTTAAAAATGTTTTTATACATTTTTAATATTATTTTTTATTTTTGAAAATTCGTAACGTTCCACATAGAATACCTTCGCGGGCCATATGTAGCCCGTGGGCCGCGGGTTGGGCACCACTGCTATATATTCATACTTTATCATGTTCCTTATTTACTTGTTTCTTTCATTAATTAATATTTATATTCGGTCGTTAATTTTACCGTCGTCTAGTTGCATTTTTTTTTTTTTATATATATAAAACAGCATCTAACAGATTATGGCATTATCTGTCCAGTTAATTGAAGTATAAAAACCTACCGGGTCCATTACTTTTGTGACATGGAATAATATTAAATATGATTTATTTTTCGTACAATTATTTATCATAAAAAAAAAAAAAAAAAATCTATTCTTATCCAAAGATAACTTATATCTAGCAAACAACGTTCTAAATACTAATTTAATATATTTTCATTAATCCATTAGATGTGTTCTCTTCTTTGTATTAGTTAATTGCTATTACTTATATTGCTTGTTACATATTAGTTCCATACTTGTAGTACTTCAAGGTTTCGGGCGTTTATAAATAAATATTAATTCTATAAATATAATAAATTTTCGACCGATCGCCAACTAGCCGTAATAGTTGATGATTACTATAAAATTAATAATATAACTTATAACTAGGGCTCGGAAGTTGTAGGAGCTAAAAAAGGTAAAATATGCATGCAAATATGCACGAAAAACTTGCAAAATATGCATTAAAAATGTTAAATATGCAAAAATATTATTCTGAATTCCAAAAATTAAATACATCAGATGTTGTTTACAAATTAATTATATACATAAAAATTATTTAAAACTTAAAAGAAAAGTATAATTGGTTGGCATTTTGACATCTTATTGAGCTGAAAATAAAATTAACAATATTTTTTCAGTATTTTTTAAATTACGAAAAAAATACATGTTTTCTAATACCTTTTAAGTTATTGCATTGAACCACCAATACTTTCTTAAGATTTTCTATTTCAAATGAACGACGATTATTCGATAGAAGATTTTTATATCGAGAAAACGATCTTTCAACGTCAGTTGAAGTCATCGGAGCATATGTATAAAATTTTAAGTCATCGCCTGTCAACTCTTCCGGAAGTCCATCCATTGATTTACTATCTCCCGTTAGTATCATCGAAATCTTCATCATTGTCTCGAAACCGCGGTTTTTTTCCAATACATATCTTAACTTCTTCTGAATGGCTACTCCTACTTCACTAGATACCTCTTCTATTTTTTTTTTTTAGTTTGTGTAATTTCTTTTATTATTTCAGATAACTTGACCCCTTGAGTTTCAAATTGCTTAATTTTTGCCGGTAAAAATCCGTAGTTTGAATCTATAAAAATTAAATTAGGTTCCATTGAACGCTGGTTGACAAGGATTTGAGCTTTTTTTATTGATACAGCATCAATAGGATCGAGCTGTCTCACTACATCACGAATTTTACTGAAGTATTTGCAATAGTAAGATGTGGCCTCAATCCAAGTTCCCCAACGAGTTAAAATCGGCTCTGGAGGAAGAGGTATTCCAGGATTTACAGTTTTAAATAGTATAGTTCGTGAAGGGGCTTTTAAAAAAAAGTTGTTTACACTTGATACTAATTTATCCACTTTAGGGTAATTTACACGAACTTCCTCTGCAACTCTGTGCAATCCGTGCGCTAAACATATGTTACGTGTATTATTTTAGGATAGAGAACTTTTATAGTGTCGCCTGCCTTTTTCATGTAAGGTGCTGCATCAGATAAAAATAACAATACATCGTTGTAGCATATACCATTAGGCCACAGTAAAAACATTGCATTATCAAATAGTTTTGTAATTGTAGAGTAATTGGCTTTTTCAAGTACTTCCGTTGTCAAAAGAAAAATTTTACCAGGACCATCTGACAACAATTTTCCCACAACTACGTTAGCGATATACCTCCCTTCCACATCAGTGGTTTCGTCGATTGACACCCATATTTTGTTTCCTGTAATATATTGCCTTATTTTCGACATACATTCGTCATAGCAGTCATTTATGTATGTCTTTCTTAAAGTACTTTCACTAGGAACAGCGTGTAGTGTGTACTTTTCAAGAAACTTTTGGAATTCAGTATTAGACATTTTGTTTATAGGAATATTTGCTGTCATTAGTGCCTTGCACAAATCTTTAGAAAAGGCCGACTTTTTGTTGGATGCAGTAAACAATTGTTTAGTATATGAGGACTTACTTTCGACCTTTCGACGAGCTGCTAACATTTCATGTTTATTTGTTTTCAAATGCTGCGTGACCGTAATTTTTTTTTCTATATTAACTTTAACTGAACATACTTTACAATATAGTATTTCGCCATCAGTTGAAAATACGTCTCCATATTCTCTTAAATACCTTTGTAAATTAATGTATTTTAGCATTTTAATGAAATATTATAAAAATTAAATCGAAATATTATTATTAAATATAAAATTGAACAAATAAGTATACCGTATACGCACTTCACCTACTAACAATACGACGTTTAAAACGAAACTGTCAAACATCAATCGTGTACAATCGACAGTAACGGTAAACGAAGAAACCATCATTATATTTACGATAACTTATCGACGATAAGATAGTATTACAAATAAATATTTCGGCATAGGTACTAGCGTGATAGACTAAATGCGTATCACATCATTGTTATTAACTCCGTAATTGACTATGGCGATAACAATAAATACCTTCGTTGGTAGTTTTGAGTTTTATATTCATTATTAGTTGAAATATACAGGTTAAAAAAGAAAAAAAATCAATTTTTTTAGAAAAATATGAAATATGCATAATAAGTGTATAAAATCAATGAAATATGCACTTTTTAGCTAAAATTGGCAAAATATGCAAAATAATGCATTTTCAATTTTCAATTTTTTAACTCGCAATTGTATATTTCAAATTTCTAGCTAGGTCTGCTATAAATTGAGATCATACAGAACAATATGCAATTTCTACAACTTCCGAGCCCTACTTATAACCATAGAAATTAGTTAAATATTTACTGAATCATTGTTTATTTATTAAGATATTTAAAAATTTAAATTTAAAGTATAAAAAAGACAAAATTTAATTTTTATTAACTTAAATTAATTGCTGCTATTGTCTATATATTTTTCATACTCTTTGAGGTTGTAAGAATAGGTTATAAGAACTATATTAAATATATGTAGAGTATAAATACATTACAAACATGTAATACGATTTGAGCAATAAATAATTATTCGTTATTGTTATTTAATCATTATTAAAATAATATTAATATTGCCGTATATGTATACTTATTATGTATTCATATTATAGCGGTATAGTGAAAGATATTGCGCATGTTATTAACCACGAACAATTAAACGCAGCTAACATTTTTTAGCAGTGTTAGTTCCTTTTTGTGCATTATTCACAAACCTATGTAGGAGTAAATTTTAAGGATTTAATGACAGAATTACGATGTTTTTAGTTTCTTGTAACAACATTTCATCGATAAGATTTTGGTTTTTGGAAACAAACGGTTCCGTAATAATGATAAATAATACGTACATACGCATACTGTAGTTAGACAACCGGCCGTAACGAAATGCCTAACGCAAACGGAACAATATTACGTATCATGACGTTGAATCATTGGTTGTAGACCTGCTTACGGACTACTTGATTTTATGTTTCAAAAACGTAAAATAAAATTCTTTAAGTGGTTTTTGATTTGATTCTCTACGCATTTTTAATGGATTTGAAACTAATGGATTATTACACATTTAATCGAAAAATAATATTTTCCTCGTCCATTTAAAAACATATTAACAATTCAGTACGGCATTATACGATCAAATAGAATAACAACAATTCAAGATAACCGAATCTCAAAAAAAAAAAAAAAAACTATTTCAATAATACTACTTTTGCCTTAAACATCAAGTATTAAAAATTAATTTTATTTCAGTTAACTTATTTTTAAAAATAAACATGTTTTGTCTACTGAACGTATAATGATCTATCACAGTTCTAAACAATATCATTATTATTGAGATTTAACTTTACAGGAGAAGGAATTCACCACACATCACGAGAAGCAATGCGATCATAACATCGCGATACAAGTTTCTGAGCACGTCTCGCTTAATATTTGGAAAACATTTCAACTATTCCGAGTATGCTTAAAAGTGTACATTGCAACGTGTGGGAAAAATGTTATTAACAATGTTCCGATTAATCAACACGATAGTTTTTATTGGACGCTCCGCGTTGTCTAATGATTATTACAGTACCGTGGTGTTAATATTTTCTAGATTGTATCTATTTTTATTTGTGCAATATATAATATAATTACTATCAGGCGTATATGCGTATACGAACGTATACGTATGGATACACATAAATCATGTTTAACCGATTATAATTTACATTCTCAACGACTGCGCACCGCATGGGTATTATATTGTAGCATTGATGATATAATCATAATATATAATGTTATGGTACTTAGTTTTACGACCAAACGGACTTACGAAATTGAGATGAATTATCAAATAAAGAATTCATGAATTATGAGAATCAACTATATCGGATCCACGTTGACCTGAATACAGAACAACGTGATTATTGTTCGTTCTGTCACGTCGTTGCATTCGGTGCGCGTAGCTCATGGAAATTTAAGTTGCTACGATCAGTTAACAATACTGCCGTACAACGGTTATATTTTCAAAAGTCACAGGATAGCATAATAACTTATGGATAATTGTTATGTTATAATATTATGCGCATCGTGTTGCGACTAAAATTGACAGTTAGCACTATTTTGTTTTTTTGTTTTTTTTTAGTACACGACTTGGCGCTATTCGGGCAAATCGTTTTTTTTTTTTACTTTAAATCTTACCGATTTAGTTTTCATCGACAGAATTGTTAATCGAAACATTCAATATATTTCGATGCAATGATAACGAAAATCAAATCCAAGTCAGGTCCGAATGATTTCTATGGAATAATTGATAACTTTTTGGCATAATACACCTTAATGTGTAAAACGTGTATAATAAATTAACAAACCGATGGATGCATTTGTACAGTTGTAGGGCCCCTTAAATTTAATGTAAAACAGTCAAGGCCCCCCTCAATAAAAATCATTAATTATTTATTGTTAACGATATACTGAATTTACATCCACTATTTCACACAAATAAATTGTTAAAATGTAAAGAAAATAAATATTTCTTAATATATTTTTGAAATATAATCCTACACTTGTATAAAAGTTAAAACATATATGAAAAACACACAATTGGTAATAATTATAAAGCAATACAAGAATATTCAGTAATAATGTTGATTTGGTTTCAAACAAAGGCTAGGTTAATAATAACAACAATAATAAAGCATATTTTCGCATAACATATTTACATCGGGTGTGATATTTGAAACTGAAATACGCAAGTTTGCATTCAAGTACTGTTGTAAAATGAATCTAATATTAAATGATCTATGTTTGTTTAATATAATTTTTAATTGTGAAAATACAGTTCCACAAATATATGTTGATGCGAAAGGTATTAATAAAAGTAAAGCCGTTTTCGAGATTTCAGGATACTCTTGCTGTCGTCTAAACCAAAATGTAGTGAGTTCTTTTTCGTTAAATTCGGTTTCAAGAATTTTAAATGAAATGAATATTTCACGGCTACCCAGTTATATAACCACGGTCCCCTAGGGGACCGCGGCTTCCAGGTTGAGAAGCACTGTGTTACTCAACCGAATTTAACATAAAGATTTTGGTTGTAATAAACTTCAATTAAAAATGCATTAATCCTACTTGCTGCAACCTATTCGAAAATACCGGTGTAGAGTGAATAAATTCACATTTCACGGGCATAATCCGACGAAGATAGGAAATAGTCGCTATTCGAATCGTACACAATTATATCTTATAAGAGCGAAGTCATTCCAATGAATAGCCACATGCGAAACGATTGTACTTCGTATCTCCCGGCTCCATTCTTGGTTATTAAATAAATCATAGGAGATCGGTCGAAGAAGCCAACCAAGCACTATCGCCGACGATAGGAATAACTATTTGAAGTGTTAACAGGCCGTTTACAATAATCTCTTCAATCGACATTTAACAATATTTTTAACGCTACGATAGATCTAATTGCGCGTTAAAAATAGATAAAGTGTTCTTTCACTATTTATACATTTAGCACAGTGCTTTTTATTTTTCACCGATGATATGTGGATATGTTGTAGAAGAATTTCGAAACAGTTTTACATCAAAACGATAAATTCATGAAAGGATTATACAGTACACACATGCTCGTCTTACACTGTACCTCTGGTAACAGCCGCGACAGTAATATATTTTTACAACACATGTCATCGTGGTGTTGTCATAAAACTGGAGCAAAACGAGCATGCTAGTAAATGCGATAGTGTTACAAATCTGTCCAGTTGAGCATATTATATTCCTTTCTTTGTTTTCATATATATATATGAATAAATAAAACAATAATCAACAATAAAATATTATCCGGCCGCGCAGTCGGCTGAGGTGGTTCAACGGTACAATCGGCGCAAACGGAATGGATCGCGGAGCCACGGAGGCGTTGTACGTCTGATAGTTATCATCGCGAATGGGGGCGTCACCGAGTGCGTTCGATCGTCGAAATTATACTCACATTTTTAAGTGTTGAACCGATTTTCGGATTGCGATTCAGTTGGCTTTCTCGTGGTGCGCCCAAGGTATAAGCATCGATTGTACAAAGCGGATCACGGACCAAATGCATTTCAAAGCTTACTGATGAATCGAATAATTCGATACAACCTAAACGCAAATCATCGGATCCGAGGAGTTAAACGATTGTGGGTAAAATACGTTTTACTAGAATTGTTGTAGGTAAATCAATTGTTATACAATAAAGGTAAGCGATGCGCGGTTAAAAAAACCAATTCTTATTCCTGTCAGTGGTGAAATTGCCCAGAAGCGTTCTCGGTTTGTTGAAATATTTTGGGAACTCCATAGCTTGAACAGGAAGTGCATCCCATCTGGTTAATAATTCAAAACCACATATATATATCAGTATGATGTACTAATCGGGGCGCACATATATACACACATATATAAGACTAAGCCTGTACCATGTTCGAAACGCGAATGGGTTGTATTTTTTTTTACTTAACAGAAGTACACTGTACTGTATCGGAACGCAATTACGTACGTTGGTACATTAATGTACCAGCATTATTTCATGGGACGTATCTTGGAAGATGCCCCGTCACAGATGAAATTCCCGGATAAATCCGCGATTTTTCGTAACAACCCGTTAATAACTAAGGGCAGAACCAAAGATTTTCTCTACGAAGGAACGTGGTTGAAAAGAAGTATAAAAATAGGCGAAAATAAGAGGATGGAGTTAAGTGCCATAGAAATAATACTAATGATTAAACTACGTAGCGTAGTATTAATTTGTAAGCTATAGTCGGCCAAATCTTAAACACTGTTCGCACCTAAACGGTTAATAGGTATCCAATGCGATGTACACTCGAGCAGGTGTAACGCGGGGCTCATTATTCGAATTCTCGGTGGCGTACGAATAAGGGGAGAGGATCCGGTATAAATCCCCATCAAGGACTAAAAAAAAAAGCGTAAAATCATGTTAAAAATCCTGTTTTTAAAACGAATAGAATGAAAACTATGTACATCACGGATATTTTTAACGATTGTACAGAACGAAGTACTTGTCAATGATGATGGAATAACAAAAACATCAATTTTTCCTCCGAGGAGGTATAAAAATAGACGTTTGATCCCCCTTCCCCATAACAAAATCGAATGCACGCCACCGCTTCTCCGGGCATCGACAACGTGCGCGAGCACGTTTGCAACAACCGCCAAGCATTCGACTGTTTTCCACGCGTTTAATTTCTGTTCGTCTGATTTTCACATCGGAGCAGGGAGGCCGAGCTAATTCGGTAAACGAAATAATCGTTTAAGCCAATAATACGACCGCCGGACCCCGTAGCACATCATGGCTCGTAGCGGCGGCGACGTCGGTACGCGTGATGTATCGCAACAACATATTCGATGGCGTAGCGCACAAGTGCGATAAGTGAAATTTTTTTGAAAAACAAGTTAAGCGCGTATTCGGTTTAATCGTAAAATCCTGCGCATTATGCACAGATGAAATTATAACATTATTCAAGGTAATTGTTGTTCTTTATTGAAATCGTAAGAAAAACATGATGTGTTTAAGCATTACTTTTTACGTGTGCAAAACGTGTTAAGTACAGTATTTTTTTTTTTTTTTATTATTTCTAAGAATACAAATGTGATAATCGCAGGTTTTCGAATCCTCGTTGCTCATCATTACGTGTTAATGAAAGTCAAGGGCGCCCATAGGAAAATTCTCAAGGGGTGGGAAAACATTTTAATTTATCAATCTATTAATAAATAGGAATGACCCACGGTATAGGAAGGGGTTTACAATTTTACATTGTACTATTACATTATATATATATATATAATAAGACTATAAAATAATAATCATTTAACCAATTTACCAAAAAAGTAATTTATTGAAATTTTTATTGAATTAATAATATAAATTGGACACTTAAAACATTAGTGATATTTATTAAAATATTAATTTACAAATACTATATTAATATTATGGTTGTGTACACATACACATACACATATACATACCGTATTTATGGAAGTACACAATATTTTGAGAATCGATAATTATCCATAGAATAGAAACAAAAAAGCGTATTGTAGTATTGATAGCTGACAACCTGAATTTTCAAACTGAACAAATAGATTTTTCATAAACAAATCATAGATTTTCACGTATTAAATTGAATTTTTAAACTCTACTTTAACAAACGTTTTCCGATCGTAGTAAACAGTTTTCAATGATTTTTGACATTTTCCAAGGGGGAGGGCATGTCACTCCCTCGCTGCCCCCCCCCATCACTAATATGGGCGCCCTTGAGAAGAGTACAACAAAAAGTTGGTTACGTTTTCGAACCGCGTTTTGAACGGCTCGAACTAAATAAAACCGTTCTCCCGAACGATTGCGAAAACGTCACTTAACACACTTGCGCTGCGCCAGGGCATCGTATTGCGCACAGAACGGTATATATAAGATCCGTCGGATTCGCGCTCGCACGCCGGTATAAAAAAAAAAAAAAAAAAAACGTTATCGCGCTTGCGAAAGATGACTCACGCGCGTAAGATTTCGAGGTGAGTTATTTACGCGCGTACGCCGTGCGTGTTTCGAAATTCGACCGTGAACTATTGCCACTGGCCCCGGCACTGCGCGGCGTCGGGGTCTCCGCCGCTGCGTTGTTGCCGCGGTTTCCGACGCGGCGACGGATTTATTATTTCGACCGGCCGACGCCGGATGACGACGACGCATAGGCGCGTCATGTGCGTTCCGTGCGCGCGGTACGAACGGTACACGTATTCTTATGTTGGTTATTATTATCAGGGCTAGGATTTGTGTGCAACAGCATGTTTTTCTTTTTTGCGACTTCTGATTATTGATTTTGTCAGTTATGTCTACGAATCACCTCGTGATGAGATGCATGGTGGTGGTATTTCTGTTTTGCATGTTTTTGCGTAATTTAGATGAAATGCATATTATTGCATGTATTGAATAAAATTAATATTGTTGCATATTTCGATTGCGAGAATGCGAAAAATTGATATTTTTTTAGCATGTTTCGTAATTAATATTTATAATTTAATATTAACGTTTCGTTTTTTTTTTTTTTAATTCTAGACCTGCTGATTAAAGTATAAAACTTGGTTCTTTTTGTCAAACATAATATTTATTTTAAATTTTTTTTTTTTTTTATTTTACTTCTCAATTACATTATATTAAGTTACATTTTTAAAAATGTTTACTTTGTTTTGTGATTGGTAAGTTAACCAATTATTTTCTTATATTTATAGTCAATGAATAAACGATATAAATTTTCAAGATAGGTATATGAATAAATTACATTTATAAATTTAATAGATAATTATGTTGTACGTAAATACATAGCGTTGTTCATTGACTACAAACTGAAAAATTGGTTTTTTTAGAGACTTAAAGTACCGAAAATTTTTTAAATAATTTGCCCTTCATTAGAACTAATATAACAACCCAAAAAAATTAAAAAATAATAAAATAAAAAATCATGCATTGTAGGGTTAAGAAAAAAATCCAACCACTGATGTATTTCAACAAACAAATATTTTTTTTTAACTATATTTTTGTGTTTATCTTATAAAAATCTAAATGCATATTAATGCATATTTTACAATTTTTTATTGCATACGAATCCTAGCCCTGGTTATTATTGTCCCGCCGTGTTGCGCAACGGAAACGAACTGACGATCGCGGTCGTCCCCCCGGGGGCACGGTAAGCGAGTATATTCGAAACGGGTTGATAAACAATTACGTGCCTCGGTCATAAAACGTGTGCTACGGCAAACATCGATTTGGACTGTACGTATTTTTTCGAAACGATTAAGGATACGGTAGATCGGTTTGTTCTGTGTACCGTTCTACGTAGACGCGTACGAGAAAATTTTCCGAATCGTTATCATGATTCCGTTCGAGATCGCAAAACTGCACGGTCGTACGACCGTTTTGTGTTTCTGCGTACCGCGATCCGAATCGTTATCGGACGTCTGACGAGGTTCATCGGTTCGCATAAATCGTACGTCAACTGGGTGTGCAGCTAAGCGGACCTCCGTAAATTATTATTCGTTACATACAAACCGTAAAACGTTGTACGGATAGGGTTCGTGTGCCAAACTTGTATTACATTTCTTCCGTGGATAAAATTATGAAATATAAATAAAAATCTTCCGAAACAAAGACCTTAACGGCTTAAACCCGAAAAGAACAATCGGTTCGATGTAAAATGTACCATCCGTAATGTAACTTTAACGTTTCTTAATTCGGTTGTGCAGAAAAAACTTAAGCTCAGATCAAATCATTTGAGATCAATAAAGATTACTTCGTCGTAGTCTCAAAACATAATTCTAAAATTTCAATCATACGTCGAAACCGAATCCATTAGATAATGCAGTTAAAACAGCAGAAATCAAATTGTCTGCTTCGTTAGCAGAACATACCCGTAATGTGGCATTTTCGTTAATTGACCATTTACATCGGTATAAATAAATAGTAAATTTTTTTATTTAATGAAAATTTTTTTTTTTTTTCGATATAAAATATGTATTTATAATTTAATTTCTTTGTTAAGTTTATGAATTTCTCAATTGTACAAAAATATTAACAACGTTGAACTATTGAGTGTTCCGGGGTACGGGTTAAACTTGCCGGATTGTGTTCAAATTTTATGTACATCATTTTTATCCATATTGGGACTTAATCAGAGTCACAAAAATGTAAGCATTTAAAAAATAACCATAGTGTACCCTATTATAGCGTGTCTTTTCGACGGTTTACGACGCGAATGGTATGAGGATGATAACAGGTAAAGCGTTTTACACTCGGTCGACCGAACTTCAGGTTCGATCATCATCGTTATCTGCGTATTACGCGACGAGGCGGTGTACAACGACGACGATCGATTGATTCGATACGATGCCGACGTATGTCGCGTATTTGAATAAATTGTATTTTTTTGTTGGCCCAACCGACCGTCGTGTGCACAGGAGTGAACACCGTATAGTAACGTCGGTGCGAACACTGTGCCGTCGACGAACCGCTCGCGGAAAACCGATTAGGACGCGCCGGACAACGAGCAGAATGGTTCTCGCGCGTCTCCGGCGGCGTCCGTCGTCCTCGATCACTTTGTGCCGGAGGCCGGGGAGGGGGGGGAGGAGAGGAAGGAGCGAACGCTACACCGACGAAAGATCGAGCGATCATTTATCATAAAAAAAAAAAAAAAGATCGTTTCCCGCGTCTCGTATCCTGTACTAATGTTACGCGCCGTACGCGTACGCACGTCGTTGGCTTTGTTGCGCCGGAAAAACTGGCCGCACACGCGCACAATGCGTACGGCGAAAACATAAGAATATTTTCACAAATAATCAACAGCAGAGGGAGCGAGTGAGAGAAAGGGAAAAAGGGGGAAAAAAAAAACGTGAACCCGAAATAACGGTATAGCAACGCGGTTATACACGCGAACAAGACGCTTGCGACCACGTGAACGCGTGTAATGATGAACAGACTCGGTCTCGGTCTTGCAATTGTTTTGTTAAACGTTCCCAGAAAAACACATTTAATGTAGGTCGAACGAAATAATTCGTTAGGAACATAATAAACACTATAAACATAAACTGCATCTGACGTGCGACGTTTGTGGAGACGACGGACTACTGAATTATTGAAAACAAGGTAAGAAATAATTGGACACATCATTCACTATGGTCATGTAACGAATGGCAATTTACAGGACACGTGAACGGGGAATCGTTTTAAGCTGCCGAATGCGGCACAAGTGTTGGTATTAATGTTCCTCGATATCACCCGCGCAACTGTCCTGCGAATGTCTATTCCATTTGGAGATGGAACTTGTCCTCCACTCGGACAAAATAGTTCGTTCGTGCATTGTTCATTTAGATGAACCAGTATATCGAACGAGTGAACGATTGGTTATAATGAACGACAGCAGTTCGTTCATCGGTTCTTTCGAGAAATATGTAGCGAACTGATGAACTAGTTCAAATTGATCGCTTGTGCTAAGAGTTTAATTGAACCAAGTGTTTCGCGAACGACGCATTTTTAACGTGCATTATCGTAATAAACTATTGAACCGATATAGTTCACATTTTAGTGAATTATTTATAATCGTTCCCTCGGGTGGATAGTTAAATTGAACTATGTCGTTGCCGAACATCTCTAATCCCATTTCACCGTAATTCCTGTGACTATAATGACCTTTTGGATCGCGTTTTCCGAGAGTGTTATGCCTCCATTCTTCAGTACAAATGCAATGACAATATTAGATCAATTTGCCTGCATAATTAATTTTAAGCAATTTAGATTTATATTGGACCCTGATTCTTTACAGAAATCTTGTACAAGACATTTTTCGATTTCTTTCATAACTAAGGTATCAATATAAGTGTATTATATATATTATATATATTTCTACGTTAGGTTTCGATCGAAATGGACTCCAAGTTATTTAAGATGGTCACAATATTCCAGTTTTACACCGTTCCATTTGTTCATAAGATTTATTTTTGCATCTCGTTTTCTTAGGCGGAATACGCTAACATGAATTTTTGTCGGATTTTTTTTCAGACAGTTAATGTTATAGTACATGGTTAGCTCTTCCACGGTTTTTTTTGAGTGCATTTTCGACTGTTTCAAATGTTAGCCCTTGTGCTGTTAAAGAAAGATCGTCAGAATATTTGAAATGCTTCGTTCTATCACAAATTGGTTGGTCGTTCATATGAACGTTAAATAGCATTGGTGCTAATACACTCCCTTGCAGGTGGTCGTTTCTCTTCCATCTACTTTTATTTCCATTCAGCTAACATAGAATCGTCTATATTTTAGTAACATATCTATTATACAGACAAGTGAGGGATTTTTTATCATTTCATATATCTTTCTACGTAGTATCCCGTGGCTTGCCGTGTATTATGCCGCAGATAATTTGATATAAACACTATCCGTAATGATGTTTCCCTCAAAACTATTCCCTAAGCGTTTTGTCATGTTAAGGACTTAGTTAGTGCATGATTTCCCAGCTCTGAAACCTGCTTGCTCCTGAATAATATTCGTATCGGTTATATTGTGTATTCCATTCATAACTACTCGCTCGATTGGTTTGTATATATGGCATAGGTAGCAGTGATATGAAGCGGTAGCTTTTTGCTTCGTCTGGTTTCTTATCGGGTTTCAGTTGTGCTATTACATGTGCTTGACTCAATGGTTCTGATATTTTTTCGAGGCGTAAACAGTTGTTGTAATAAATAATAACAATATATTAACAAAAATATTTATTGAAAAACGATTATACACAATAAATATAGATGTTGTAGTTAACGGTTTGAAATTGAATCAATCCACCTTAAATAATTATGTATATAAAAGGAAACAAAGAAATGAGCTTAAACTCAATTGGAAAAAAAAACAAAAAAAATTATAAAAAGTTTTACGATTCTCTAAAAAAAAATGTGATCATTATAGGTCAGTCAGGCATTAAAACCACATATTCCTATAAAAATAGCGAAAATTATTTTCGTTTTTACTAATGAATACATAAAAAAGTTCATTGAACATATGGTATAAAAGGATTAAATATTTGCATTTGACTTATTGCTCTTTTTCGAAGCCCAATTCTGTGTTTCTAATAATGTTCGGATTTTCATCATGCTATTTCTATTATTCTATTAGATATTTCTTTTTATGTTTATATTAATTTTCTCTTCTAAAAAATATTAAA
Source organism: Sipha flava (assembly GCF_003268045.1). Lineage (NCBI taxonomy): Eukaryota > Metazoa > Arthropoda > Insecta > Hemiptera > Aphididae > Sipha > Sipha flava. Next base: position 2,275,085 of record NW_020273045.1, read on the forward strand.
TTAACTTAGTTTTTCTCTTACGTGTATATGATATTCCCGTAAAAGTGAAATATTACTTATTGTTTTTCTTTCAGTTATTCATGTCTTGCACTTGTTTAATTTGGTAAACAAGGAGTAATTTTCTTCAAAAATATATCAAGTGGTAAACAATACGTTTTATTAGTTACTGGTTTTCGACATAGTGGACATCTGTTAACATTCTCGGTCCATGTTTCAATACATCGAAAACAAAACATGTGCGTACAGTTCAGAACAGTTGGCTATAGAAAAAAAAAAGTTATTTTATAAATCTGTTATAGTTTAATGAATGTGATTTAATTAATCTGTATAATAATTGATTTGTTTAAGTTGTACAGTAAATATTTTATTGCTATACTTAAAACATAAGAAATTAGCTCAGAAATGCATTTTAGTAGGTACTAACTAAAATATGTGTGATAAAATTCTTACATGAAATTAAAAATGTGTAATTTATCACAAAATTAATCTTTTTGTAGAGACCAATTATTGAGGAACACATATTAGTAAATTTTACTATTAAAAATGAAACAAATCAATACATTCACGCATTACTTAAAAATTAAGCTAAGTTTTTATGGTAAATTTTTATTTATTCATTTTATGGTAAAAATTCTAAGACACTAATAATTTTTTTGAAGATTAATAAATTAATTAATAATTAATAATAATTAAAAAATTACTTTAGTAAAAATGTCGAAACATATATTACACCGCAGTTCTGAATCAACATTTTTTATAATTTCATCAAATTGTTTTTTGTACGTAAAATCATTTTTTTCACTGTTTTCATCAGCCAATTTTCGATGAAATGCGCTCTGCATATTATCTTCATCTAATGAATGTCCAGTTTCTGCCAGTAGAATGTCTCCAGAATTTGTATCTTTAAACAAAAGTAGAATTTATAATTTAACATAAACAGATATTCTTAAAAAAAAAAAAAAAAACAAATAAACTTACCAATTGAGTTACTCAAATGTTGCGATCCTGTATCATTTTGCGATCTACGGAAAATATCATTAAAACAGCATGATAACTAAACAATTAGAAATATAAGACTATACCTCAATTCAGTCAAACCAGGGAATGGTGGACGTCTTGGTCTGGTTCTTGGTGAACTGTTAATTGGAGAACGCATTCGAAATGTAGAAAAATCCATTGTAATGTAAGATGCAGTCTCTTCATCATCTACAGAACGATAAATGGCAATTAAATCAGAACTTTTAATACAAAAATACAAAATGAATTAAAGGCACAAATGTATATGTATATAATTGTAGACAATTTACCAATGTAGACATTTTTTTGGAAACTATAAAAAATTGAAAAGAATTAATCTAGTAAAAATAATTTGGAATAATATGGGTCAAGTACAATAATATTCTATAAAGTTTGACGGAAAAATGTAAAAACAGCAATCATACCTGATCGAGGAACAAATGGAGCAAATGGAGGACGTCTCGGTCTAGTTCTCGGCTCACTGCTGGCCGGAGAACTTGTTAAATTAATTTGTGTTGGAGTTAATTCTATTCTATTGATAGGATCAGGAAGAGTCTCTTCAACATCTGTAAAACGAAAAACAATATTCAAATTAGAATTTTCAAGACAAACGAACTATATGTGTTTATCATTTTTTTAATTTTTATAACTAATACATTTTACTACGACAGGTTAAAAAAAATTATTTAGTTTCATGCGAGAAAAAATCATAGGGAATATATTATGTCAAGTGTAATGGTTGTATTCTACATGGATCGATGTAACAATTTAATCGGACCTAATCGAGGAATTCGTATAAACGGTGGACGTCTCGGTCTAGTTCTTGATGATCTTGATAAATTCATTTGAACCGAAGTAAAGTCCACTACAGGAACAGTTGCAGAATGAGTATCTTCATCATCTGTAAAACGGTATATGTTAGTTAAATAAGAATTTAAATGCAAAATGAACAATAGATATTTCAATTTTTCTTTCTTAATCGACGTATAACTGTTTTTAATAACTACATAATACAAAATAAAGATTAATCTTTATAAGTTATAGGAAATGTTTAACAATGGTCGATGTAAAATTAGCACTCGGACCTAATCGGACATTTGGTGGACGTCTTAGTCTAATTCTCTGTGCATTGTTTGTCAGTGAAACTGATGGTTGTACTGGGACTGAAGCTGACTCCATCCCAGTAACCGGTCCAGGGCGGGTGATTTCATCATCTGCAAAACGATGAATGATATCTAATTTAGAGTTTTCGATCAAATATATACTTATGCTCATATTTGGAAAAGAAGAATTATAATGTAATACCACGTGAAAACCATTGGCAGTATATGCCATGTAATAAGAACATTTAGTACTACAATGCGATACTTACGATTCCGAGTTGGATTGTTCAGTTCGTGGGAGTTCCGGCATCGATCGCCAAAACTGCACGATCCCCTCAAATAATACGCACAGATCGAATGCATGTTTGGATCCTAGCGTATAAAGTAAGGATAATCAAGGCAATATCAATGTGCAGTTGGTTGCAGGATATATGAGAACGTTGACGCGCACTGAGTCGACAAAGTTTATTTTTCGTTTTGTATAAAAATCAAAATTGATTTTTAGCGTAAAGGTACGGTAGTATGATGAGATGACAGTCAATAGATGAAAGTATCAAACATGTTGTCATTGAGTTACAGTTACTATGGTTGCCTGTTTCTAAAACTATTATTCCTTTATACTATTTGCTTGTATATTAAGCCGTGCGTTATTAATTATTATTGTTTGAAAACGAATAAAAGAAAATATCGTATATTAAGTCTCTTTACACTTTTTATTTTCGTACTATACAATTCTAAATTTTAGCTTCTACGAAGTGTGTTGCATTACATATGGCTGACGTGTTTAGGATTTTTTACTGTTGTTGGTTGAGGAGATGTTACATAATTACTTATTAACTTTCGAAATAAAATGTACGTTATTTTAGTTGTTTAACATAGTTTGCAGTCAAGATAATCAAATTAAGGATAAAATACAATACAAAAACAATTAAATGACACTGAATTATTTTTTTGTCGTCATTCGTAGCTTATACATTAATAATATTCATGTAGTCACCGATCACATTAATTATATTTTGTATTGTAAAAATAAAAATTAAAAATCATTTGTCTTATATACCGCAGATAATTTGGTAAACGTAGCATTACGGTCAGTGCCGTTCTGAAGGCAGGGCAAATGGGGCATTCACCCAGGGACTCGTGCCTCCAAAGGCCTCGCGTTTATACAATAATATGTATATATACAACATACCATGTATAAATAGATTTTAGATACATGGATTGAGAACCGTTATTCTGGTGTACCTATGAATTTCGATATAATAATTTAGGGCTTCGAATTCTAATGATGCCCAGGGCCTCACAGAACCTAGAAACGGTACTGATTACGGTACCTATTCAAACATGTGCCGGTAATTTTGAATAATACCTATAGATAGGAAAATATTCATCAAAAAATCTTCAAAATTGAACTTAAATCGTCGAATATAAATATCAAATGATCGGTTTTCAATTTACTGTTTAGAATTTATCTAAACTTGTTCTCAAAAGTAACAATCACTCTTAACATTGGCAGAGACATGTAGAGTCATACAAAATAGAAAAAAAAACACAGTTTAATACGCCTTCGTTACCGATTGAGTTTCTATTCAAAATTATTTTTCTAAAATGTTGGGTAAGTTTTGTTATTAATTTAGCTTATTTATTACTATTTTTTCTATATATTTTTTCATTGTAAATACCTCATTTATTTTGTATATTTTTTTTACTATTTTATTATCATATTACCTATTCATTAACTATTTTTAAATGGTATAATGGATGAATGGATGTTAGGTTCTAAACTTAGATGATTTGAATCACTATTTTTTAAAGATCCCGTAGTTGCTGATTCGATCAAATCATCAAATCATCAAGCATTTCATGGAAAATGAACTGAAACAAAAGGTATAAATCATGATATACTCTATTTACGATTTTCGCGATATACTTGTATGTTATCACAACACCAATGATTAGGTTTTTCATTTGTAGACTGTTTACGAAACAAACATGTAGTTGTAAAACGGCCCATGTGTTTTTGAAATTTTAGATTGAAAAGCTATATTCCTCAAAATGTTTGATCTGAACTGTATTATCAGTTTGCTGTGTCATGCTTTAGCGAGAATAACTTAAAAAAATCAAAAAAAAATCTAAGATATTTATAACTCAAATTATTGAAAAGAATAGGAATATTAATGTCTGTCGTAATTTATGCAATATAGTAGCTGAATATTATTCTGACTATTGATATTTTTATACCTGCATTGCACAACAATCCATCTAGCTCATGAGATATAACAATTAAAAGTGTTTAAATAACGATAAAAACAAATCGTTGTAACACAAAGTCTCTAACCATATTAAGTGTGGACGTCTACATGGTTTACAAACAGTAATTAGCTCATTGAGAACATTTTAACTGTACATCATGTGATTACGTTATACGACTATTATTGGTAATTTTACGGGTAACGGACAGATGATATAAAAAAAAAAGTACCAAGAAAAAAAGCATCCGGAAAAAAATTACTAAAAAAAAGTATCCGAGGAAAAAAACGTATTACATTATAAAAATAAATAATAAAATAATAATATGTAAATGTTAATGATAAGAAATTAGTAAAAAAATCGTTTTCTTATTTTATTTTAATTATTATTTGATAAAAATGCTTGCAATATAATTTCATTTTTATTTAAACGATCACACAATGATTTTAATTGGCATTGCATTCAATCATATATTTATTTATTTTTTTACCTGCTTGTTCGTCAATTTCACATTAATCGTGTTTTATCTGTGCTAACCTCCTGTGCCAATAAATAATTTTGATTTATTTCCGTTTATATCAAGGAAAAAATATAATTTAAACTAGTTTTTATTTGTAACACTTACCACCAAATATTGTTTTGATTTTTTTCTCTTTCTTACGTAATCTATAAGCAATCAGATACTTATTTTTTTCGGGTACCTTTTATCTTAGGTACTTTTTTCTCCGGTTACTCTTTTTCCGAGTCCTTTTTTTTTTTTGGTACTTTTTTCCGGATATTGGACCGATTCACGGCATGCGCACAAAATGTTATGCCAAGGATAATTTAATCATTCAACCGGGTTTTTTCACCACTGCGAAATGAGATGGCGATCGCTAACGAATGCAACCATACACATTTCGATGATCGAACGTTTGCGCCGTGCCTTGCCTACCCTTGTCCTACGTTCCGGAATGTACAATGTGCTATCGATACGAAGCGCCGGTTCCGCAATATTACCCGCACAGCCGATGCTCGTGAAATTGGTCCGTCCGATACAGTAATTTTTTTTTTTAATCTTTACAATTATTTTGCAAGTTTTTCGCAAGTATTTGCAAGTCAATTTTAAGGATTTACAAGTACAAACTTTCGCCGTGAAACCAAACAATTAAAAGTTGGGCAAACTTCACGTAGCCCATCCGTTTCGAAATAGAACTTTGAAATCAACACCAAACGAATGTTAATGATTAGCAAGAATTCGCAAATTACTCAGGTGGCCGTATATGATCGTGAACTTGTGCAGTTGAACCCACTCTATAAATAAATAAAATTAATAATACCATCATTTGTAGTTCAAATTATGTTAAATCGAAATCTTCGTCGTTCACTAAATACACAGGTAATCATCGTTATAAACCAGATATTCACGTTAATAAACAAATACGCAGGCAATTGTTGTTTTAGACCATATATGCACGGGAATCTGAAATATTAAAATTTGAAAAAATGATGAAGGTACATTCAAATAAATGCAAATACTCCGTAAACATTTTCCGTACAGTATTTGTCAACCATAACGATTAAAACGATTTTTATTTTAGATCGGAGTTCAAATATTCAAAAACTAATGAAAATTTAAATTTTATAAATATCTACTACTTGATTCAACGTTTAAGATCTTTTGAACAACGGACATTGAATATTTATGAAATATTAAAATTTTTTTTTTAAATATTTATTAAAAATCGAATAAATACATATGTGCTGTGCGGGTAGGCGACCCATCGTTTGGCGACCGCCAACAATGTCAAATCAATCAGTCCGTTTCGACTTATTCGTACGAATAACGGTCGAAAGCATTAACCGTTTGCCTGACAGGTCGCAGGGGTGTAGATGTTATACTTACGGTGACATCGCATTGTTGCTGAGCCCAGACAGTTCCAGGTTGTGAATAATATACCTGCTGTCCGCAGCTAATGCGGTTTTCTACACGTTATGCTAATAATAATATGTGTGTAAAAAAGAACAAGTGTTTAATTTTTTTTCTAAAATTTATCATTTTCTTTTCTTTTTTTTTTTATATATTTTTTCTTTATTATAACACAAACAAAAACAGATAAATTTTAATAGTAATAAAAAATAATAAATACAATGATAATAAATATAATTATCCATATATATATATATATGCACATGAATTTAGATGTATATATGTGTGTACATATACATAATTATATTTTACTTGAACGTAAATATATATATAGATGCATAAATAAATGTATGTCACAATTTACTCGTCTAGAAGTTGACGTAAATTATGTAAAAATACGAAAAAAAATAAAAACAAAAACAATCAATGTACTCTGTCTATATATATATATATATATATATATATATATATATATATATTATGTAAACATATATAATCTGTTGGAGGGGATATAAAACCATAGAAATAAAACATACGTTAACTAAGTATGTAAACGCGTACATGGAATTATGTAGTATATATTATTATTATTATTAATGAAAAACGATGTATGAAAAATGAAATTTTTTTTGTATTCTTAGTTTTTTTATTTTTACAAGATAAAATCTACACGCGTCATGTTATACAGCATAAAAAACGGATTGTCGAAAAAGTAACAATAACAAATATTATCAACAAAAAAAATTCGACAACACATTTTGAATATATCTAGAAAAAAAAAAATTATAATAGTTTGTTCTAAAAGGAAATACCTAAAACAATTAGGTTTAATAATGAATCACATTGGAAAAAAATAGTAATATACCCGTTCCACTTCCGTTTTATACAATATTTAGTTGATAACACTATTTATTTTTTTTTTTTATAATATTAATTACTTAAAATTAAATACTTTACAGTTTTTTTTCTTTTAATTTAATGAAGTAACAAAAAAAAAAAAAAATTACAACCGGAAACTTACGGTTAGTAATAAGGCAACTTTGATTATAATTTATTAGTTTACATTTACATTAGTGTTTACAGATATTATATTAAATATTTTCATTACTTTTACTTTATATATGTATTATATATTTTTTTTAATGGCCAAAGACAAAGTGTGGTTTTAAGGAAGCTTGGAAATGATATCGGCAAGCATAAATATAATATTAATACGTTTGTAAAAAAAGGAGATGAGTAAGAGATAGATCGATAGAGAGAGAGAGAGAGAGAGAGAGAGAGAGAGAGAGAGAGTGAGAGAGTAAGAAAGGGACAGGCATACCGATAGACAAAGAGGACGGGAGGAACTTATTATATACGAAAAATATACTTAAAACAGGAAATGATTAAAATTGCAAATTATTTAATTTGTTCCATGGAAATAATAAATTGCAACTCCCGGGTGAAATATGAATCATCCGATAGAATTAAATACTTCGATTTGATTTTTGAAAATCACATTTCATATTGTTATTAGATATATTATACACAGGCTTGTCGTTTTATCACAGAATTTTTATCTTAGTAATGCTTGCAGTCGTCACATCGTTATAAGTTTATTATATTGTTTTCGTTCAAATAGCAATCGAAAAAGAATAATTGTTTTCACGATAAATTGAACAAAGAAAAAAATTGCAAGAATTTGTCAGTTTAAAACACAATATAATATATTACTAATAAATTTTAACGATAAAATCACCTAAAATTATGATTTTAATACGATGCTTCATATAATAATAATAATAATAATAATAATAATAGTTACATTCAAATTGTATTGGCAGTTTGAAAACAAAAACACGTCGTCGGTGGGACGACGGAAAAAAAAAAAAATTAAATTAAAATTAACATTATTTTATGGTCCCGTGTGAAACAAAATGTATTATCTACTAGCAAAAAATTATTCTATCACTTAAATATTATTAGAATATGTGAGACATTTTTTTTCAAATTTTTTTTTCTTCAAACATTTATTATAAAATGAAACGAAATCTACACTATGTACAAACTCGTTTTATTTACAAACAAAAAGAGAAATCTAGATGTAGGTGTTATGGATAGAGCTTAGATACATAGAGTTATAGAGAGAGAGAGAGAAAAAGATAAGGAGAAAATATATACTTACACACATTATATACATATAAATGTACTCGTCGTTATAAATTGATACACGGTCACACATGTGGGTCGAAATTATAAATAAATAAAAAGCATGGAAATGGTTTTTTAGTAGTAGAAAGCCAATAATACACTTGAAGTAGGCTTGACGAGTTCAAATACATGCACGCTGAAAACCCAATGGCATGGCGTGCATACATAGACTTACATGTCGTATGTTGTTATGTTTGTGTGCGCGTGTGTGTTGGAGTTGTTAAGAAATAGGAAAATTGAACGTAACGGTATTTAGGTTAAAACGAGAGACAATAAGGTAGCATCACATTATATGAGAGTATATATGGTTTATAAAACCTACGTTTCCGAAACCGCTCGAGGTTAAACGATTTTTTGAAAATAAAAAATATCATTTACGATAACGAATAACAGAATATTATTACAACATAGTTGTTTGCACAAAACGCAAAATCACATTGGTTGTATCATGTTTTAGTATAATATAATCGCACCAAAAGTACAAAACGGAAATGACACACCGACCTATGTTGATAAATGTACAAATATTTTAATATATCACTATCGAAATGGATTGTAATGCGTTAAGAGGCTCGCAACGAATAAGCTTTGTGTGTCTGCGAAACGTTTAAAAATATTGATGGCGTTATGAAGAACAGCGAGAAAAGGAGATTAGCATTAACGAGTGCGTCGTTTGTACTTTTGGGCAAAGCGAAATTCGGATTAAGATGTACGTACAGAAATCCGATGTTTCAAACAGTTCGGAAATAATCCAGCCTTAATTGTAGTAATAATAATAATAATAATAATAATAATAATAATAGTAAACAACCGTGTATAATATTATGTAATAAATATACGTAAATAATAAATTATTATCACTTGATGTTACCATCGTAAGTTTTCAATGTTATTCGCGTTTACGTGTCTGTCCGAACGGGTGAAAATGTAGACTAAAAATTTACCGAAACTAAAACGATTGGACGGGAAAAAGAAACAACGGACATCCCCTCATCGGTGTTCACCAAAAATAACATGTCTCGTCGTGTTCATTTTAAATCTCTGAGAAATCAACGGCAACCAAGAAAATATTACTGTAATGGTAATAATAATAATAAGCAAAGTTTACGATAAATATACATTAATTTGTTTATTATTGATCATGGTAATATGTATTTCTAAAAAAAAAAAAAATGATTTAGCGGAAGTTCAATTTAAAATATATTTTTTCATTAGCGTGTGTAGTACACATACAGCCATATAGCTACAGCTATACGAGGTGGATAGTAAAGAAGGTACAATCACAGACAATTGAATCACAAAAAAAAAGAGGTGTAGCGAGTGCCTCCTCTTGATTATAGTTTCGCGAGAAAAATTAATTCTAGAAATATTGATATAATCGTATGATTTATTATTATTATTTTAAAATTATTAGAAAAGAACAATGTCGCGACCGTAATTGTTCGAAAACGCGTTCTACGTTGCGCTAAAAAACAATGTTGAAATCATATTATTAGTATTAACAGGTAGTATTATTATCGATAGACGTATATATTACGTTTATATTATTGAGCGAAGTAAATGATTTGAATGCGTTCGAGATGTAAAAACGTTGAATTCAAAACGAATTACGGTTTCGAGTGTCCAAGAAAGATACCAAACATATTTATAATAATTATTCATAGTGACAACCAATGGCAAACGTTTTGGTCGTGAACAGAGTCGAATTTTGTTAGAAAAAAATAAAATAATAACGAACAAACGAATAAAAAATAGAATTTAGATCTAAGTGTTATTTTTCAAAAATATATATAATATAATATACCAAAACGTTCCGTTTAAAACTTAATAATAATAATAACGTATATATACGACAATAAAAGCAACGATTTAGTTATTGAAAATCGCACGCGATTCGATAATTATTATTTACAACGTTTAAAATTTTCAAAACGTTCGGCCGGTTAAGCCCGTACATCAGGTTTAGATCATGGTGTACAACATACATATATATATTATGATGATTCGATAATCTTGCGTGTGCGTGTGTACTCGAGTGAAGAGCAGATCGATGAGATGCATTTTATATTACAAGACAAGCGTGTGTATGCGAACGACGACGGGTGACGGTGAAATTGTGTAGGAGACGGTTGGTAACGATAGGTGAATGGAAGGGAACGTCCGGGCCATAAAAAAAAATGAATACTTGTACATATTTAACGGATAAATATGTATAAATATACGTGTATACAACATATAAATCTGACGGAATCTGCACGACGATTGTAATACAATAATTATTATACGATAAAAATAAGTTTACCAAAAAAAAAAAAAAAAAACCCCAACACGTTGTGGAACCTTTATTATATTATAACGACTTAATTCACTAATTCACTATATAATCCTTTAAACCCTTGACGGAAAAGAAACGTACGCGATGATATTGTACGCGTTTAAAACGACTACCCGTTTTTTTTTTCTCTTCTTCTTAGTCCGGAAACAATTGAAATAATAAGAAAATATTTATAATTAATTGGTAGCGATGGCCGTTGTTGTTACTGGTCCGCTGCTGGTGTTGTTGCGTCGACGGCTGCCGTGGCCGAGCGCGCGGAGAATTCCAACAGCGAGTACGACGACGACGACGACGACGACGACGACGGTGACGCCGGGTTGTCGATGACGAGCGGTGGCCGCGGTTGCGCGGTTGATCGCGGCCGCCGAAACGATCGGAAGAACCCTTTGCCCTTAGGTGGCCGTCGGTCGTGGACGCCGTCGGAGCCGCCCGCGCCGTCGCGGCCGCTGCCCCTGGTGG
>NW_020273045.1:2291112-2309386 GCF_003268045.1 Sipha flava
GCGGGTGGTGCGACGCGGACGACGACGGTTGCGCCGCCGCCGGCTGCTGCTGTAGTTGTCTCGATGATGTTGGCCCGGCGGCGGCGGACGACGAAGCCGACGCCCCGCCGCCGCCGCCTACGTGATGTTGCTGCTGCTGCTGCTGCTGCTGATGGTGGTGCTGCTGGTGATGGTGCAGGTGGTTGTGCTGCTGCGGATGGTGGTGATGCCGGCCGCTGCCGGTCGTGGACACCGGCGACGGGGAACGCGAACGCTGGTCCAGGCTGGTGGTGCCGTAGTACGTGCGGCCGCTCTCCGACCGGTCCGGGCTGGGCGAGCGCACCGGGCTCGTGGACGCCGACCACGAACCTGCGGGCCAAACGTAAATACGCGCACGCGGGCACGCGCACGTTGCATCGTTATTATCACGGATATTTCCTGCGCTTTGCACATGTTATTTGTACGTTATCAATGTATTACGATGTCATGGATTGTATGTGTGTTTGACCGTAAAAATATATGTATACCGTACATCTATCGAACCGTAACTTTGATTGAATAAAACTGTTTTTTTTTTTTTTATTTTCAAAAAAAAAAAAAAAACCGTGCCCGACGAGTAATTTCTCGCGAACGGTTTCGATGACGAAGGCCGTCCGTGTACCGTTGGGCCACATACGTTACGATAATTAAATCGTTGGTTTTTAGAGTGCACGTTGAATACGATCCCACCGACACGTGGACGCATCCATTAGAGTTATCGATCGCGTTCAACTTGTTCGAACGTAATCGATACCGTAACCGGTATAGGAAATTTTTACCAATAATTCATTTTTTTTTTTTTTTTTTTTTTTATCAAGTTTAAAACGGTTTTATTTTTGTTCGTTTTTCATTGGAATTTTGTCGATTTGGTTTTATAAAATTGTATTATGTACCTGGGATTGATGCAGTTATTAAGTCTTACACCATTTTTATTCCGATTTCGTTATAATTTATGTAAAACGATGGCTTTTTTCATTCGTTTAACGTTTTACTAAATATACTGGCATAAGGTTTTTTTTTTTTTTTTACCCAGGTATTTATCAAGAATAATTATTTTTATTTTCATTTATATTTCAATAAACATGCGATTTCTAAGTCGCACGTATAAAACGTAAAAAGAAAATATTTGGACCAACAAAAAGGACACGTGGCGTACATTTTTACCGAACTATGAACAGAATCACACGTCTTTTACGCGACTACTCACGCGTTGAAAATATTGATTATATCGAAATCGTATTTATTAGATTTTTTTTTTTTTTTGTTTTCCGTATCCTACGATAGTGATTACGATGTGGATACGTGTAAAAATCTCGAAAAAAATAGATGTACGGCCAACTCTAATCGTGCATCTTATTAGATTGTTAGCGTTCAACAGAAAATTATAATTTGCCGATATTATATGTACATACGTACATACGTATTATATATGTTTAAAGAATGCGCCCCGTATCGTTGTGTTTTTACACTTTAAATCCGTGTACGATTACTCGACTGTTTACGAATCGTCAGTAATGATGTTAAACGACAGCCGACGAGCAATTTTATGATCGAGATCCACGGACTGCGAACGTGTTAATAACATAATATGTAATCTAATCGAATCGTAGGTATGTGGCACACAAATGGACACGAACCCAAGTGAGCTGGACTCTCAGTTACTTAACAATCATCTTATATTGATAGATTAATAGCGATTTACCGGATTGGATTTCGACTCGCGCTACATTAATATTTTGAATTGGTCGCGGATTACGTTAATGATTTAGTTAACTACGGATTTGGTCCAAGGGTTTTAGGATTTTCTATTGACCGCAAAATATCGAAAAACGCTTCGACGACCGAATTGTATTTAGTCCGCCGGATGGAACGAAATGTGTAAATCGTAGAATAACAGTGAATTTCTCGGTTCGACTGCTCGTCAGTCAGGGAACACGTTGGTTGTGGTGGTGCGAGGCGCACGATTATAAGCGTTAGTGTGTACAAGATTTATTTACTATGTGTACGTATATTGAAATATGATTGATAAAACGTACTCCGAATGATGATGATGATAAAAACAACAACAGTGATTACAATTAACAATAGCAGTACAACAATTATTATTTTTATTATTATTATTATTATTTGATTAAGGTACGGTTTCCCGTACCGAACTTTGCGTTATCGAACACGTGAACAATACGTCGAGTGACAAAACGTGTACATTGCATTGATTTATCTTTTATCACGCGGACAGAAATATTGCCGAGACGGGAGACTTATAGCCACTCGGACAAATAGTGCTTGGAATTTGATGGAGAGGGAGGAGGCTGAAACTCAGGTCAATATTAGATGCTCTTACATCCAGCGAAACATTTAGTTAAATCATTATTTTTTTTTTTTTTTTTTGCCGAATATAGCAGTTTTAGGAGGACCAAAGCCCTATTTTCGCCTGTGCACTAGGATGTCCCGATCGAGCCATTTTCGTATTTTCTCGTTATCATTTAACAATCCGCATTTACTTTGCGTGTACGGTCAAAAACTGATAACAATGAAAAATGCTAGAATTTCTGAAGATCATCGATTGCACATAATACGGGGATAGTCGTTTCGTCAAAAGCTAATAAATCGATTTGAATGAAGCTGAAAGAAATGTATTTATTGGTAAGAGCAAGTTTATCCTTTATCGATACGTCCGTTCCCTGTTTCGACGAGAAATGCATTTTAATTTACAGCGAAACGCTTTAAGGCGACGAATGTCGTATTGGACCGATCAGGTTTAGAAACACAAAAATTGTGCTTGATCATAGTGTAAAACACTATGTAATAAATTATAACAGCGGGAATACCCCCTAATTCTTTAGTGCCATCAGAATCATAACTCTCTGAAGTTGTGCTCAAAAAGTAAGTAAAATAGGTATATTTTCGATTGTACCTGAACCAGGTATGCGAACAGCATTTTTGTTGATATATAATATTATTTACCGTAAACTTATCAAAAACAAGATGGTGTAGTACTCCCAACTATTTGAGGTCGGCCACCCTTGTCCTAAACCTTCACCCGTCTCGATTTTCTATATCCCCTACGCACATACCAACAGCTATTATTAATAATAATAATAATAATAATAATAATAATAATAATAATTGTAATAGTCAATATTATTATAATCAATAATATTTTGGTATTGGCATTCAAACGCAATTTATTGAAAAATTAAATAAAATCCGTTAATCGTATTATTATTTACATATTATGATGTCGTGGATCAACGAAACTACGGTTTATTGTATCATGTAGGTATACATATACTCGTATATATATATATGTGTGTGTGATAATTTTTTATATGCGTACGTTTAAATGATTTTATTATTATAATCTTATTGTGATGTAGTATATATACGGTTCATGCGGGCGAATGATTATGTGAGATGTACACAACAAATAATTTCAAATCTATTTATAATAATATACTGTTCTCAACAATGATAGTGTAATGAAAAATAATTATATACTTGTCAATATACAATAGAGTTGTAATATATAAATATATGTATTTATGGTACGATGTGTAACAAAGTATGTATTACGTATGTATTAATGTTATGTGTCGGTCAAACAACGATGAAATCAAATATCAGTTATATTACAAATTCATAAAAATAATAATAATGTATTATGTATAATCTTTATATAGTTACGTATATAAATTATTGAAACGTCGTTAAAAATCTGAATGTAAATTACGAAACTTCAAGTACAATAATCGTACATCTATTATGCGTAGCATAAAATATATTCGCAAATGATAGTAGTATATGATAAAAAAGAAAGAAAAAAAAAATACGTGCAATAATAATTGTACCGTTATCCTTATGTTTGACTTCGAGTACTTCGACCTAACAAAAAAAAAAAAAAACCACCGACGGTTTACCATACCAATCTCATCATCATGTATATTATTATCGTACTAATTCCGAGCAGTAGTAAAAAAGAAAGTTTTATTTCAATCAAACATAATATTATTATCAATGATATGTAATATTATAAAAATATCGTTTAACGTTCAATGTGATTGTTCTCAGTTTCTGGATTGCACATTCGATCAGCATAGTTCAACGTTCAACATGTGCATGTTGAACGTTTGGAAAATTTGTATACGCATTGCGGATTGCAATAATTTGTATGATTTTGGTTTGATTTAAGCGAGCGTCTATTATTTTTTTTTTTTTTGTTCTATCGCGTATAATATGCTTTCACGGAGGAAGAAATAGAAATCACAAAGCAATTCGTTGTTGGTTATTGCAATTATCTTGTGTTAAAACGAAAACAAAACGTTACGGATCGTAGCAATGTTCGTCGGTAATTTTTAGGCGAAAAATATTATATTAACTTCCATTCGGGTGTATTTGAATATGTTATTCTTTCGTGTGTATTCAAACGGACAAAACAAAAATATGTGTCATTATATGTCTACGGGATAAACGATTGTGTTTATGGCATTTACGATTGTGTGTGTGCGAGCATTTAATTTAAATATGTAATTCTTCAAGTTTTCGTAGTAGTTCTATCGTTATTCTATCGTTATTCATATGTGTTTACCTCTCGGCTGTCGACGATGCTCTTGTTTGACGATCTCGACGACGTTGGACACGGTGTCGCTGAAACCGATCTCGTGCGGATGATGACTATGATGAAAGTGGTGAGATTGATGATGGTATCTCCTGATTGGCGATGGAGATCGACGTTCTCTCCTAAATCACAAACACGGCGATTAGCGATCGGACGAAATCCGTGACGCGTCGTCTAATCCTAATTTGCGAAAGTATTTATAAGAACGCGCACGGCGAATCCAGTAGGGTGTGGTCGATCCTTACGATCTTACGTTTAACGCAACTTAAAACACATTACACACGTGGAAAACATAGGTATGATTTCTCTGACGAGCATACAGCGAAACGGCGTTTTTCCCATTTTTCCCGCATCCAGCAGTGGTGAACCTAACCTAATGTGTGAATCCGCGGTTACGTCCGTCACGGTGCATTCGAGTGCAGCCGTTGAAGATCTGGAAGAACTGTGTCGTTCGGTCGGACGAAACAAAATCAACCACGTTTATGATCCTTCACGACCACGACCCCGGTGAACCCCATACGTCGTTGAACCCAACCCCGTTCGCCCCGTGTACCAAACGCAATACGCTCTCAGCAGAACACCGACGTCGGATGCGACGGTAGTGCGTTATCGGCGTAACACATTATAGAAATCTAGTTCGCCCGTGTTCCGTTCGCGCACAACGATGATTAGGGTTCGGACGTTTGCGCGACTGTTGCATTTAAAAAATTATGCGCGAAAAATCATAAAAAAAAAAAAAAAAAAAAAGGAAACCCCAAAGGATATACGAAATAAAAATAGTGTTATCCGGCTTAGTGGAACGCGCGATTCCAGCCCAGACGACGATCGTACGGGCGCGTCGGACCGACAACGTTTTAGTTCGGGCGCGCGCGTGTGGTATACGTGGTACGTACCGTATGCTGGGTGACCGCGACCTCGGTTGCCGGTAACCGGGATGTAAGTGCATGCCCTGGCTGTGGGATTGTTGCCCATCGGAGTTGGAATCCTCGGACGGCCTCCGCGACGAGATCACCACGTCCGTCAGCTCCATCACCTGTAAACCGCCCGCGTCCTCGCGTATAAATTACACCGTTCCCGCGGTCCCGTCACGTAGCGCGGACGCGGATATTTAACGTCACGCCCGTTCCGTTCCGTACGTGTACGTTAAATATACGTCCGTGCGCGTTGTCACCGCGGCGCGCTGTGCAGGGCCGCCTCAGGGATTTTTACGGGCCCGGGGCAAATCGATCTCGGGACAAGGGAGCCCTCGACCATCGCAACGACGTGAGATTACGATAAGGAAATCACTCACCGCGTTCCCGAAATTCCGGTGAATATAGTTTTCCAAACCTTAACCGATCAAGATCGTTTTAACGCATCGGTACAACGAACTACCGGTTACTACGTTTAATTAAAATCGTATTCGTTCCTAGATCGTTAATGAACCGCCATAGAGAACGAGAACTTGGATTTTGTCGCGTTGGCAAATTTCTATGTGAATTCGGATATAATTATTCTGCCCACCCCAGCAATAACCGTAATAAATTAAAGTTTTAATTATTTATAAATTGGAATGACTGAAAATGTAGCCTGTATAACAGCGCTCAAATATAAATTTAAGTTGATCTTATTTAATTCAATTTAATAATATTTCATTAAGAAAAATTATTGGGGACTCTAATAGGTAACGCCGAGCATTTCTAAACAATGTGGACTTTTAGAGGGCCCCCTTTCAATTTTCCTAGACTGGGACCTGGAAAAAATGCTCCCATTGTTCCGCTTCATTGGCGATGGTCCTGCCGCTATGTGTTCGTAATGTAACACGTTTGCATTTTATAAAACAAATATATATATATATATATATGTACACGAAATGTGAATGGAATGTAAATACGTATATACATATATATGTATGTATAACGAAAAACCAATAAACCAATAAAAAAATGAAAAAAAATAAATAAATCAATATAAATGGATAAAATAAAAGAAGAAAAAAAACGAAAAACGAGAACTTGTGCGCTCATCGTTATAATTTTCAGGAGTGGAAAAATCTCTCCTCTCGATCGCACCGGTAAATCATATTATTTATATGCATTATACATACTGCATTATATATTTTACACGGCTTTACCGGTAGTATTTACTGAACGGATACACATGTAACGGATGCTTGCATTGCAATAAAATAAAATACGGTTATTCCGATGGCTGTGGGGTGTACGTGTTACCGGTTTTCCGTTGAAAGATGACTACGGTAAAAATATTTTGGTTAAAAAAAAAAAAACTTATAATATTATTAATTATAAATAAAATGTTAAAATAATAATAATATTGAAAAAAAGTATATAGGGTAGTGCGGTTATTGTATGTGTTTCGTGATAGGAAACGCGAAAACAAAATAAAATAAAAAACGACTGGGGAGTTTAAAATTTAAAATTATTTCACCAACTGACCACAGTTCTATCATATATATATAATAATAATAATAGAATAATGTTATTAATGAAAAAAGTGGATAAGATGTTTAAAAATGCATGCAAATTTTGCGCCACATGCATCGTGCAAAATTTAAGACTAAACATATGTTATAAATATAATAATAATAATAATAATTAGAAAAAAATAATACACATATATGTATATATATATATGTAACATAGTTAAACATAATAATCAATTGTATACATCTATCCTGGGACAATAATATTATATAACTAACGGACAAGTAATGTCCGTCCAAAACTCTAAATAATCTTATATTTCATTATACAGTAAACAACAATAATAATAATAATAATAATAATTATAGTATTACCATAATGGTTTAATATTTACCTACCTAAATTAATAATATATATATATTTTTTTTTAGATACGAGAACTACATAACAATAACAATAATAATAATATAATTATCCTTACCAAGTCAACAAATAATAATAATAATAATAATAATAATAAATAAATAAATCATTCTAAATCATCTAAACTCTCTATGTAAATATTAAACGTGTCTGTTTTCATTTCTATAAAGTGTCGCGAAGAGAGCGCATATATATAAATATATGTATATAATAAAATAATTATAATATATATTATAATTGTTTTATTATTGCAATATGCATATATGTAAAATATGCGCCGAAGGCGAAGTTAAGAGGGATAGAGCCCTTTATTCGTTGTAGAACTACTATTTGTGCTCATTAAATGATACAGTTACGAGGGGAAGGACTGCCCGCAAGGGCGAAGTACCCCCTCGTAGCCCCGCAATTCATTAAAAAAAAAAAAAAAAAATGGTTTTAACAAGAGAGAGAAAGAGAGTTCCATCAAGTGACTAGAGTCTATGCAACCACACAAAAAAAGGTCTAAGTATATATTTATACGTATAATATTATGTATGTATTTAATCGAAACCCGTGATGGTTTCCGCAAAAATAAGTCGAAATTCAAGAGTTCTACGTAAATGAAATGCAAAATATAACAACGTATAATATTCATATTGTATGTATATATAATATATAAAACAACCAACGAGTAAAAAACACAACGTATCTATTTCTCCGGGGGGAGTTCATAAAATCTCAAACCATCAAAATATACCTTTTCTAAAATATCGCCACGCCTCCTTCTCAAACGTTTGGATTGCGTTATATATCGCTGAAAATACACAAACACAGAACCGTTTTACACACAGATTATAGTCACTTGACACAATTAAAACATTTTTAGCATCAAGGGTCTCGTGTATATTTAATTATTATGTTATCACTTGACTTTTTCCATAATATTATAATATTTTGTTTTATATTTAGATACGGATAGATACGTTAGAATGAAATGTATCATTTTTTTTTCAACTTTTTTCTTCCTCGATTCATTATGTGGTACACATAAGGGCGTACATGTTATTATATTATGTGTTTAAACGGATAATAATAATAATAATAATAATAATAATATCAATCATAGTTATAATAATATGCCTACACGCGGTTGTAAATTATTTTAATAATTACGAGTGTCGGCGTTGTGTGTTTTTAAACTTTTGTTTTAGCCTTAAACTATAAAAAAGGATGGGGTAAACACTCTGGGGGTTTAGGTTGACGTATTCATGTGTAAATATTACTTGGTCATACGGTCATCACCTTTTTAGACCTGAAACAAATAACAACCATCACCGGTATTACGTATACATTTTCATGTTGATAACGTCACCGAAGTCCGGTGCTGCGAGCACACGATGTACGAAATCATTAAACATTTCGTTTGCCGCATCTCAAACGTTAAAAGGCAATTTTACGAAAACGAAAATGGATTTGTGGTCGCCATAACATAATGAATCGTGTAACGTGACCGTTCGCATAGTTTTTTTCGGTTTTTTATTTTTCGGTACGTAATGCACTTAATGTGTTCGTACACCGCGGTATTTTTACTACACACGCACGCTCACACTTCTTCGACAATTACCTGCTCCTGGAGTTGTTTCTGGTCAGCAAACAGCTGTTTTCGTCTTCGTCTTGCCCTCGTTCCGCGTTCCAATTGGTCGCACCAGCGGCTTCCATGAGGCACGTGAAGAACGACGAGTGCTGTTTGAAATTTTTACACAATAACGTTTTATAGAAAAAAGGTAGTATAAAGATAAAATAGTAAACTAGAAATGGAAAAAAACAATAAAAAAATTAGCGAAAAATTACATAGTAGCTTGTTAGGAGTGCAACAGTGTGCAACTATAATTTTTTATAGCCTAACCACCACCACATCTCCCTAAAAAAAAAGAAGCTTTGTATGTATAACTGTTCCATACGAAGATAATGTATTGTATATGAAGCTTTGTCGTCAAGCGGGTGTTATAAGCTTAAAATAATAATAATAATAATAATAATAATAATAATTTATTTTACTTTTTATTTTCAAATCTCACGATTTATTGTTTTCTTTCTTTTCTTTTTTTTTTTTTTTTTTTTTATCGTACGATATTAATTATCTTAGGTTTTTTTTATATTGTTGTTATTTAAATAAAAGGAAAAATAAATATAAATAACAAACAATTGCATTCTAATATATATACATATTTTCTAACTACGCATACACATGAAAACTACCGTATTTACATAGTGTATTATAATAGTAAAATATGTTATAAAACTCGTGCAGCTAAAGTACTGTTAGGATTACAATCTAAGAATGCAGGTATAAAAAAAATACAGCAATCCATCTAAATATACATATATATATATATAACTACGTCAGCTAATTTAATAATAATAATAATAATAATAATAATAATAATAATAATAATGATAATAGTAATAATAATATTAATAATTATTGTAAGTGTGATAAAATAAACATATAATGTAGAAAATTATACGATATTATTAAGACTTATTACGATGAAGTATACTATGCTAACAGACATAATATATTACATCGAGTCGATATAAAGTAATGTAAATATATATAAATAAATAAATATATATATTATTATAAATCCGTGTAATTGACTGTAAAAAGAAAAAAAAATGATATGTCTGAAAGACCCGTACTTATTAAACACGTGCGTTCTAATGCAATTAAAACGGATCTATTATTTAAAAGTAGTACAAAAACAATAATGAAAAATTAGATACAATAATATTATACAAATATATATATATTTATTATTTATATATAAATGTTTAGCGCTATGTAAAGAAACTAATATAGCCAGCTGAACTGTGGTCTAATAGACGAACAAAATTTTTATATGTTACTCGTACGTTACCTATACTCTAAAATGTATATAGTTAGGTAAAATATATAAATATACATATATTATATATTATTTATGAATACATAATACATATATATATATATATGAATATTTTAATAAGGGTGGTATGTATAATAATATGTTGTGGGTAACTGGGGGTTTTCGTATAGTGCTTATAAATAGAACAAGGACTGGTAAATCAAATTATAACACAATTTAACAAACAATATAAAAAAAAATAAATAAAAAAAAAAATGTAAATAAAAATAAAAAATAAATTAAATATATAAATAATAGAATAGGAAAAGAATATAAGAAATAAAATGTTGCTATATAAATCGTGATTCAACTAGAAGAACGAATGATAATGAATGTGAAAAAGTAATACATGAATTATATTTATATATTATCATCAATATACGTAGATAAAACGTTGAGCGATCAGTTAACTTTGTGTAATGTTAATTTTATTTAGAATAGTTAAAAAAATCCGGTTTTTTTATGATATAGAAACCATTAAAATGCGATCGTTTGAAATTACGTTTTCGGTATTTCTTTTAATTGTGCTATTGTTTCGCGGTAAAAGTTATTTTTTGATTTTTTCAGTAGGATTTTTCAACGTTTCACCACGGTGCCTACGTAATAGTATTCTTGTAGTGACAAGGAGTGTAAAAAAAAAAATTATGAAACGAGAAACTGTACAAATGGAATTGAAAACGAATGATGGTAATAACATTAAATACAAAATAATGGAAACAAATAAATGATAAATGAATAAACAAAACAATAATAAAGAAATATAATACGAAACTAATGATTAAAAATAATACATTTATATATAAAAAATAATTGAATAAACTCAAATAAATACTACCGGCTCTGGGGAACTATGTTCTGCAATGTCCTGAAAGCAAACACATAAATATAAACTGTCTCTATGTCGACTGTTCTCAATATCCATTTACTAGGTAATTTCGTTCACCCTTTTTTTCCATGCTCTAATCAAATATTATGTGTTCTACAATTATTCTAAGCCTAAAAACATCAACGGTGATCCATGGTTTTTATAATGCCTAAAAAATTCCACCTAACCTTCAATATATTCTCCACACATTGACAAATTATTATTCTGTGCATATACTACACTAAACAATGACATTATATACCTACTTCACTGACTATAATCACCTATCTACTAAAAAACTGTATTATATATTATATTATTTTTAAAGCTAAAAAAATAATAATTAAAAAAAAAACAAAAACGATAAAACCAACAACACTTTTATTTGTGTTTTAAAAATGTTCACGTAAGAATTTAATGTTACGTTTAATATAATAATCGTATGATTTTATTTATTATATATTCCACGACATTTATTATTTATTTAATTTTCTTCTTTTTTTTTTTTTTGAAAACTTATGGACTTCACAACACAAAAATAAAAATAAAAAACAATAACTCAAATAAAAATAATATCAAACAAGTGTGAACGTGTAAAAGCAAAACGTGTTTTTATTTCGTGTTCACAAGCTTAATATTTTAGCTTTTACAAAACATATAATTTTGTATCCTCGTAACATACCCAAAGTACGAAAATAATTTTGTGGTGGATTTTTTTTTTTTTTATTTATTTATTTTTGTAAATCTTTTTGAATTCTCGTACCTTGTAAACGATCAATAATGCGAAAAAAAAAAACTAAAAAAAAAAAAAATTCGCTCACACAACATTGATTTTTATACCAAGTAATAAATTATACCAAAACGAAAAATAAAACAGAACAAAAACAATCCGAAATTAAACTGTGCATGCGCTGTACACCAACCAATAATAATTGTTTTACCAAAAACACATCAATGTAAAACATTGTAACGGGTCCAAGGAAAATAAACACGCATCGATATATAAGTTCACAGCACAAATAATATGACAATTCGTAAAATAACAAAAATAATAAACAAATAAAAACAAAAAAAAAAAAAAATCAGGGAAAATAACAGCACTCAAACAATAAATAAACGCAACCGACTTAAACGTATTACGTAATGAATGCGTTTTTTTCTTTTTTTTTTCTTAATGATTAACGTCGAAACATTTTAACGATAATTTTTACCCTCGGGTGTGAACCGCGCAGTGTTTCATCGCACACCTTAACTATTATATCCCTCGTCGTCGGTACGTAATACATATTTATTTATCTATTTTTTATTTCTTTTTTTATTGTTATAATTTTTATCGTAGCAATCCTCTTTCAAAACATTTTGGGTGTAGTTATTTTTATTTTTCGCGATTTTTGTTTGTTTGTTTTTTTTTTTTTTTTTCAAACGTATCACGGAGACGCGTATATAAAACGGTTCATGAATGCGAATAAGGTATATTACCTGCGGATTGGACGATTTGATTTGACCGAATCTCGTGGCCTTCCAGCTCTCCAGTATCAACAGAGCCGCGTATATTTTGCCCACCGTCAGCTTGCCGGAGTTCAGACCTGTGCCGGGGGAAACAGTGAGGTTAATAATAATGTCGGCCAATACGAGTGGCGGCGACGTATAGCCGACGTAAACGGAACACCGTTAATCGTGCAGAAAACCTACAGTCGCTTTTCGGAATGAGCAGGTCCAATATCTTTCTGGCCTGCAACGGCCATATGTGCCTGATGGTCTCCCTCAACTCCTCGTCCGCCTGGTCCATTTCTTCGGCTGCAAACAACAAACGAACATCGTCAAAACGATAACGGGTTGCGCGAGAGCCACCGAAGGCGATGCATAACGGTGGTTGGCCACCTGCTGCGTCCCGCGGTAAAAATTGTTTTCCGAATCGCGGCCCGGGTACTTACTAACTTAACAATTTTTTTTTTTTTTTTTACTCTCGTATATTTTATTCCAAGCTTCGTTTTCGTTCCCGTTTTTTTACGGACTCAGGACTATCTGTAGCATCAGTGCTGCAGGTAGGTTTGTATTTGATCGAATAAATGCTGTGCAAGTGGTTAGTTGTCGTTGTTGTCGAACGGGGAACGATAATAATTACATAGGATAGACGTGACGAACATCAACCGGGCCGCAATTCGGATTAGATATTTTTCGTAGATATCTCGGAAACGCAACTGGTGTGCAGCCATGGTTAACCTAACCATGGCAACATGTATCATTGTAATACCATTACAACACAAAGTGTTGTTCTGTTGGCCACCTGCGAGGACTCCGAAGGGGGGGGGGACATTCATTAATACAAGTACAGTGCCTTCCGCAACTCCCACGGACGTTTTCAGAAATAAAAACCATCGAATAAGAGGGCGATGTTAAGGACACACGCATGAAACATGCGTTTATTTAATTTAATTATGATTATGTGCAATTATGGGCATTTACAGGGATCTATGCAACAACGCGGACGATATCAAGGAACATGGTACATGGTTTAGGTACCGAAATGACCGAAATTTGTACCTAGGTTTTGGTTGGGTTGCGTTCTAGTACATAACATTTTTATATTTTTAGCCGCTATGCTATAAAACTATTGCAGCGCCACACGTACCGCATCGCATTTTGATACTGAGGTTTTCCCTGATGAGGGCAAACAACGTGGTGGTGAACTGCACTTTGCCGTCCTGATCAATCGGCATGTTCATCCGGATGAGCTTTTTGTACGCCAAACGGTTGGGACACTTGTTGCCGAAACCCAATGGTGGATCGATGTTTTTGAGCATATCGTACATTTCCGTGTAGTGTATCTTCCCCCTGCGAGTGAACATATTTCTATTAGTTAGTGGTTTTTTACGACAAAAACCACGCACAAAAACAGCATATATAAATATAAAATCAAAGTGGTTTCGTATCTATATTATTCTTAAAATAATAACCAAGTATTATTAAATGTATCTTATAATAACGATAAAAATTCTTGTTTGTAGTATTATATGTGTAAGCGTTTACAACATGTTTCTATTTAAAATAATGTCAACCAGTATGGAAAAAAAAAATTTATTAATGACCATTAACACATATATTATTAGAGATGATCTATAAAATATGTATTGAAAAATAATTTTTTCTTATATTCTATAGTATGTGCATTGCACGACCGAATACGGTTTTTTAAATTTATTTATCGTTAGCACTTACGTGGCGTTCGGGTCGTACTCCGCCCAAATCCGGACGAATTCGTCTAAATGATGAGCCCCCAATATCGATGAATCTCTGGTCAAGTAATCAAAGTTGTCCATGATGACAGCCACGAACAAGTTCAACATCTGTAACGAGACAAAACGGTCAACGGCGATGATCGTTAATGTTACCGGCGCCACGACAGACAAAAGGTCTGAATTCGTATGAATCGAGAGATAAAAAAAGGCAATGTTTTTCGATGGTCCACATGTTCGGTGTAGTGATGGGCGATTTTATGCATCCATTCATGTATATTATAATATCATCAGACCGTAAATCGTGATGTGTCTAAGTATAATCGATCGCCAAAATGATCGGTCCAATGTATTGATTTGGAAATTCCACATTTTTTAATCCGTAAACGTAAACAAAATTTAAGGTAGCGAAAAAACACGGTATCGGTCATTGTAAACACTGAAAAGGTAGACGGTGCACGATGTTTCCGAATTTTTCGATTTGCTCGATTAGTTTATTCATTCCTCGTTCGTTCTCGTCGAAATAAATATGACGAAGAAAAACTAAAAAATAAAAAATAGAATCGCACGCCAACGAGCGCGAGACTTACCAAAAACGAACAGAAGAAAATGAACGACACGAAATACATGTAGGCCATGTTCGAACCGCATTCCAGTCCGGGTTTCTTAGCTCCGGCCTCGCACGTTTTGCCGTGAATACACGATAACATGATCGACGGCCACGCTTCGCCCGTGGCGCACCTGAAACGTTAAAACGTTATTATCCACGTGTTCGTCGTTGTCGTTGTTGTTTTCGTCGTCGTTCCAACGCGGGATGAACGCGAACCAAAGTATTTGGTCAACGAAATATTTTGAAAACGCGCGTGAATCGTTCGACCGAGTCGCGCGCAGACGGTTTCGAGACCGCGATCGGGAACGACGAGAACAGGACGCGTAGGTACGGGTCGACGAACGTTACCGAAACAACAGCATCAGGCCCTGGACGAACGTTTGGAAATTGTTGTGCCTGTTGATGTCTGTGTCGGGGTTCAGCTGGATGTTGCCGAAGATCTGCATGCCGATGATGGCGTAGATGAAGAACAGCATGCCGATCAGCAGACATACGTAGGGCAGAGCCTGGAAAATACGATGCGATCAGTCGGACGCGGAGTCGGAGACGCGCGGCCGCGGGTACTCACTTTGAACGACTGGACGAATGTCCAAAGCAATATCCGTATTGTGTACCCTTGCCGCAGCAGTTTTATCAGTCTCGCGGCCCGGAACAGACGGAGGAATCCGACGTTTATGAAGTTTTCCTGCAACAACGGGGTCACGTTTACAACGCGCAGATGAAATGGAAAAAAAAAAAAAATAATAATAAAAAAATCGAACGAAACGATAACAACCGGAAACGAATGGAATCCGCTGACGAACGGTGTGGTTGCACCGGCACGTGCCGTAAAAAACCGTTCATAAAGTGTCACGCGTGCAAGGGCGTACCGCGAAGATTGCGAGACTACACCCTTCGCGGTGCACCCCGTGCGCGCTCGACTGAAAACAGCTCGGGCGCGCGACGGAGTCCATGAAACGCGATAATTATTGCCACGTAATATGATGACGAGCCCCACAGTCTTCTCCGCGCAGTGCGGACCGTACGGTTTTCGATCGATTTTTATCCGTTAACTATCCTTACTCCCGATTAGTCGTGTAAAAGGCTCGGGGAGTGAACGGCACACAAGTGTAAATGCGTTCGCACGGGTACAATAGAAATCGCTAGACCATGCGTGCTGTTGTAACGGCGAACACCGCGAGCGTCAGGGATGATGTCGTGGGACGATTACCCGTCCGGTTCAACACTCGCGCGCATCGGCCGCCGACGTTATTCGATTCGCAGGACCCCGGAGCGTGGGCTACACGTTTTCGGAAAACGATAGGGTAAGGGGGGTTGCCAAATGTCTGGTATAGTATCCGTATTGCCGGTGTACCTGCCATTAAAAAACGTTGGGATCGCGTCGGGGCAGCGATAATTTTCAACCGCGTTCGAGATCAATCGCCGACATTCGGGAAACGGACGAAGTCACGAGTGTTATCGTAACAATACCCAACGGAATTGAAATGCGTTTGATATTGGTATTAAGGATACGAAATCCGATGGAACTGGCATTTGTTTTTGAAATCACTCGATCACCGAATAATTAAATTGTTTGAAATCAAACAGTCCGTGGAAATCGTTAGGTGCGACGATGGAAGAGTTTGTAGTTCACGAGATTCCAAACGAAAAAAACGTATGAATTGCTTACACGATAACATAGTGAAATATTTTAGGGCTCGCACGATACGCACACTTCGTTGAGTCAAGAATGAACCGTATTAAGAAGTGCGGTACGTAATAATGTATATAATAATAAGTAAAAAGTAGTGCGGTAGTACGTTTGCTGGACGAGAGGAACCGTATGGTAAACGGATTTTGGTCAGCGATTTCTGTTGTATGAACGGTTAGCTTTGCAATTATCAGATGTACCGTAAAGACTTAAAATGAAAACACAATGTACACGAGCATGATGGCACATTATTACTATACATTATGATGATTGTAGGCCAACCAGTTGTATGAAATCGTAGGCGCAACTATGAGGGGTGGCTTGGGGGAGAGGGAGATGCGTTATCCTAAATATTGTCATAGCACTCCCAGATTAAAAGTAATAAATCGCAGAATATTGTCTTTGAGATTGAGATAAAATCCAATTATCTATGCCTATAATTTCTATACACGGAATAATTATTAAGTTTAATAATTCTTGTTATTTGTTGTATTACGGTATTTGATTTACTTAGGAATACCTTAAATCAAAATTTGGTTCACAAAATTACGTTATTTCATCGTTTTTTTTTAATTTGAACTGAATTTATAGTAGCGAGTTGTGATAAATTTTGTTCATAGTTAAATTAGTGGTTAGAGTATGATGACGTAGCCCTTACGGGTTAGTATTATCCTGGTACTTATAGCCTCCCCCCAAAATGTATACTTTAGTTGCGCCCATACATGAGATCATGACGTATTCATAAAAGTACACAATAAGCAACAGCATCGACATGGCGGCGGCGGCAACTGCGACGGCGATATTTCATTACAAAATTATTTAGCAGCGGCGGTGATGACGATATAATTATAAATAATATCATTTATAATAACAAAAACGAAAAAAAAATAAATAAAAAAAAAAAAACTTTTAAGTATACAAGGTGATTTTTCACAGTTCATTTTTAATGTTGCGTTTCGTAACGGAGTGAAAATCTACCTGTGATAGCGTTACGATAATATTAGTAACTAATTGATTGTTATTATAATATGATTTTCGAAGTGAAGATGAATGAAGTGAAGGATAGAAGATTAAAACACCTCTACGGTTAACTCAAACGTTCCGTTTTCGTTTGAAAAAAGTGTTAGAGGAAATAAAAATGATAGTAAATATTGTAAACGTTACAGTCTGATCGTCTGTTGAATCCGTCTGTAAACTAATGAAACCAGTGTTGCGCGTACGGTTAGAAATTTGTTCGGAAAAGCAATAATCGGCGGATTGAACGCGCGAAAAATAAAGAAAAATCGAAAAAAATCACCCTGTATACATAAAAATGTTAATAGCGCCAACAGCAGTGTGTGTATAATGTTTATCATTGCAAGTTTTACGATTATCATAATTATTCTATATGATTTGCGCAAGCTCGCGGGTGGCGGCTATAATAATAATAATAATAATAATAATAATAATAATAATAATAATAAT
>NW_020273045.1:2309396-2323197 GCF_003268045.1 Sipha flava
ATAATAATAATAATAATAATAATAATAATAATAATAATAATAATAATGATAATAAAATGACGTCGTCCACCGTCAGTAGGGTAAAATAATCCGTATGTCGTTTGCGATCGGTGATATTTACACAACACATCATCATAATAATAAACAATAATAATATGTACATTAAATACACGCGGACGGACGCGGCGGAACTTCGCAGCGATCTCGGTCATCGTTTTCGATCGGTTCGCGCAGTCGGTTAGCACAGGGTGATTTCCAACAAAAATACTGTTTACTGCCGACGGCTCGCCCGTCGGTCGTCGAACGGGGAAAGAAACACTCTGTGCTGTATTAACCCCCGAAAACGAGTGATGGACGATTCTTGAAAGTGAATCGATTGAAATCGGATTGAAAAGATCGATCGAAAAAAAAAAAAAAAGATGGATGGCAAAAGATCGATTTACTGTACTCGATTATGTGGGTTTTTTTTTTTTCAATAAATGACATTCTTTTCGGATATGCTTGTAAGTGATCCAAAGGAAACGTGTAGTAACTCTTATTGATGTGCGATCCTCGAAAATGAATCGATTTCAAACTGAATAAAAAGTTCGGGACAAGAACAAACCGATGTGTGCACCGTTAAAATATCGGAAATCGGATCAACAATTATTAATGAAATGATACGCGTAAAAAATCTGATTAACGATTCGAATCGATCTCCATAAGAACGAGTCGATCTTTTAAAAGATCGAATCGTGGAGATTGATCCGAAAAGGGCGATTCAGCGCACGGAAAGATCGATTCAAATCGCTCATCACTGCCCCAAAACGCCACACGACTACGAGCTCGAAATGCGGACGTCGATGCTGCGTCGATACCTTTCCGCGCCAGCCGGATTGCCAAAAGTATACTTAATACCGGTGAAGTAGCTTATGCATTTATACGCATCGAAAACGGTGATGTCAAATAACTATTCTACATTTACAATGTACACACATAATACCTTCCAACAAACACTGTAATATACCATACAATATGTATACTATGCACACGGGTACGGCAGGTTAGGGAACGGGGATAAAATCGTACGTGATCGTTGAACAACGCGAAACACAAATGCACAATGGGAAGAGGGGAGGGGGAATAAAAGAAAAATGTAAATAATCATAATAATATATATGTTCGCCCACATTCCGGATACTCGGGTTTTTGCTAATCAGATTTTCATCTAAAAGTAATTATGTTTATATCAAATTATATATATACACATACGAGTATATTCGTACGGACCTTAAAATTCTCTACGTCATCGAATTAAGAATAAAGGTCGTAATTAAGTATCTAATTACAATTTTTAATCTCTATAGATGTTTACCATTCGAGGACACCAGATAAAAAATTAAACGTTTTAGCGTATGTAATAAATACATATAATACATAGCATTATAAATTATCGCTTAGCATACTCGTATGTGTATATCAGTTTTCTCAATATTTTTGGCCGTAAGGACCTATTGTGCAATGTAAAACCGGAAAAGTCCCTTTAATCAAAATCATTAATTTTTTTTTTTTCTTAATTATATATGTACTAAAATTGCATGTACTATTTTACACAGATAAATTATTAAAATGTATAGTGAATAATGTTTTTTAATTTACTTTTAAAAATAAATTTAAACATGTATAAACACAAATATGTTTAAGGCCTAAAGAAAAAAGTTTAAATAAATAAACTTGAGAAGCGCTAGTGTATATGACACAAAATAAAATTACATCGGGCAATAGGAAAAAAAATGTATCGATTAAAGTGACAGTGGAGTAATATTTTAGATGCTTAAATTTTACTTTTATATAATTTGATCGTTTCATAAATGTTCGTCTAATCTATGTGTATAATATTATCGTGACGGCTTGAATGTTTATTAAATTGCATATCATTTTTTATGTATCAAATTTAGTACCTACCTAGTATTCTTTGTTACTAATTTGGCTCATGTTCTACTAAAAATAATATTGATTTTACTTACGGTTTTCTATTATTAATGTATACTTATTAATTTTAATATAATTTATTATTATTAATTATATTAAAAAATTGATTTAATGTAAAAAACTCGAAAAACTTATAAAACTCATTCAATGTATTTTGGTAATTTTTTTAATTTATTTTAAAAATAATTAAAATCAATGAAGTATTCAGAGCAACTAAACAATCTATTTCACAACGTTTATCTTAATTTTTCAAATATGCTCCAAGATCGATATTAAGTGCAGAAATAAGGGTTTCACAATATAAAAATCTACTTTCGGACAACAGACGTAATTAAAAAAAATCACAGTCTCAGTACAGCTAATCAAAGTAACGTGATGTATCGCGTGGCATGTGATGCAGAAAACGCGTAACAACAAAATGGCGAATGGTGTGACACAACGTCTTTTCCATCGGATGATGAAACTGTATTAATGCATTAGTGTATTAATCGATGTTAATAACGTATAATAAATAAATAACGCAAAAATGCAAACAATAATAAAAAAACGGTATTGGGTTCATCCATAATTGAAAAAGAATCAAAATCTTAAACGTAATGATTTTGGGGTATTCAAATAATTTCATGTCTATTCTGAGCGATTTCAATCATTTTATGAAACAAAATAATATTTATGTGCAAAATGTCTACCAAGAGGAATTATAACTAATATTATATGCATTATTATTCATAAAATCTTTTCCTAAGTATAGAATACGTTTCTGTCGCTGTAGTCCGAAATACTATGGTTATAAATACATGGGTTGGCTTCAGTTATACTAAAAATATTTATGTTTGAATCTGCGTCATCTATCATTTAAAAAAAAAATTAAAACTTTCAAACTTTTAAAAATGAATTTAATGAATAAATCAAAACGATTTCCAAAGGCTTGTCACTAGAACAATATAGGACGTGGCATAAAATGGAACGTGCCGAATTTGAATGATGCCAACGCAATATTCCATTTTTCACAGTCCTATCAATCTATTGGTTAGGATTATAATGTTTTGATACTAAATTGGAGTACACGTTACTAGCGACGTCACTCGCCACGTTATATGTTACGTTACTTTGGTGGGAGCTGGGCCTAAAACGTTTTATCTACTTATTTTAAACAATAAAAATTATTTTTTATCTTTTTACTTGAAAATCAAATCAAAAACTTATAAATTATTAAATAAATATTGTATTTTTGATGTTTAAAGTTATAATACATTTAATCTATGTATATTTCGATAGTTTTATTTTTAGTTATAAATGCATTAATTTTTTTTTTTTTTTTATGATACTGATTGCATATTTGATAATTTCTTATTGGATATACACGTACGTATTACAATGATTCTAAGTGCATAAACATCCAAGCCCTAATCTGTTTATCGTTACAACCTCTAGCGTTTACACACTATATTATGCGCCATACGTAAAAAAATACGTCAAACTGCAGTGTGATTTTTTCATCCGACTGCCTCAGTTTTATCTCTTTAGCCGCGCGTTAGTATTCGCTGCATGTGGAAATTCGCGAAATCATTCTAACCACGTCATAATAATGTACTCCACTACGAAAAAAATAAAAATAAAACTCTAAAACAAATAATGTTAGTAACTACTGTTATTATTGCTATGCCGTTAGTTTCGGTTAGTACTACACTAATTGACTATGACGACAGTGATAATATGTATAAAAAAAATAATGAAAATAATAATAATAATAATAATAATAATGAATAATATACTATTTATCGGTATGTTTTCTGTATGAATATTTTTTTCTACGGTTATGATTAAAAATGATTCTATGATTCGGATACCTAAACCGTAATGATACAATACGCTATATGATGCATTATAGTATAATAATACCGATCGCATAATTATTATACGTCTCAATCATGTTATCATAGTAAATAACAGTACACTAACTCACTACTCGAGTTGTAAACGTACTCGTTTAATAATTACAATTGTTCAACGGAATCTAACAAACATCATGTATTTCGTATACTACGGTTAAATGCACTAACTCTTTGATTTACGTTCCCAACGTACACGTTATTTATAATTTTACTGCACCTACACCAAAAATCCGAGTAACCCTTTGTGGATTATTATTTCCAATCGGGATCGTGTATCAGAAGTTTTCGACGTAGTCGTATTCGTTTTGAAATAAGAAAATTAAAACGAACAAAGATACGAATCGAATTGAAAATAATGTACTGGTGTTCAAATATTGTCACTATGGTTCGATGTAACTCGAAATCGGTCGATGGATATTATTATTTATTACAATATTGTATTTGACCCGAAAAGCGATAAAAAAAAAATCGTTGACGGACGGAAAAAATTGAAATCGCATATTATTTTTCGTTTTCGCTACATACACGATTAATGTTTTCGCATCCGTCCTATAAACATATGATAATTTTATAACCGTATTGTTAATGTCGGTTCGCTGTCGTTGACGAACACACGAATCGTATCGGATCGTGATATTCGTTTGCTGCTTGATCAAGAGCAATATTTAACATTATCAATGTGTATTGTGTACTGTACACATACGATAGACAAATATATAAAGATATACATGTATATATATATGTACAGGTACGTATTTCTTAAATATGCATATAATGTACATAATTATATATTTATCTATTCATTTGCATATGTCTATATATATATATATATATATATATATATATTTATATATATATGCGTGTTATGATTGAAAAATAAAATAAAAATAAAAATCCATGTCCAAAAAGACCAAAAAAAAAAAAAAAAGTTACAAAAGACATTCTTCAACAGTATACAAGTGCGGTCTACGTCGGATGCAACAAATTGGCGTACTCCTGATGTTTTAAATATATAATTTACCTCCACAACTTCTCCGAACAGCAGTTTTGGTTCTTTTTGGACTAAATCTTTCTCGAACACAGTTCGGTACACATATACGAGGCGTCCCTATACAAGAGCAAACATGTTACACATTTCTGCCTGATAAGTACGTATACGGTTCGTTCATTGTGCGAAATTTCCGACAAAACACCATGCCGTTCCTTACAAATGTATTATATGTATATGTGCCGCGGATGAGTTTCACTTGTTCTTGAACATAGGGGCCACGATTTTCAACATATATAATTTCCCCCCCCCTCCCAGGGACACAATCGTTGGGAATTCGAAACGGACTATCTCTGGCGTATCTTTATGTACAGGCACGGCCGTTGGGTCCTTACGTTTCGCGGTACATCGCTTTCGGTACGCCTTCCGTCGGGTTCGTTGGACAAAATTGTTAAAAAAGCGTACTCGTCAAACAGGGTACAAAATGGTGCGTGGTACTACAGTCGGATGCTAGGTGTCTACGGTCGCAGCGCACACAGAACGGACGGTCGGAATGATGATAACAATAGTAATACACTATAGTGACGATTGTGCACTAAGGTATCGGACGGTACGATATCGGGAAACTTGCCGGTTCGTTTGCATAGCGATCGTGTCACGGGAAAAGTCTATGCGGAGTGTGCAGGCACGCGGAAGGTATCGCATACGAGGAGGAGATCTATCTGAGAGAGTGACGTAGAAGCCGCGTGGGTTCGGTTTCAAACGTGACGATCGATTACAACACTATTGTCGTTTCCGAGGGAGGTTGTTGATTGCACGGGGACAGACATAGCGGTAGACGAACACACTTGCATCCAGAACTCACACCTGTGTACACGTGAAATAATTTAAGGAGAATAGCTGCTACACACAATCAATGCGTGGAACCGCGTTAATCTTGTGTGTGTGTGTGTGTATGTTTCTGTGTGTGTGTGTGTGTGTGTATGTTTCTGTGTGTGTGTATGTGTGTGTGCGTGTGTGCGTGTGTTTGTGTGCGTGTGTACGCATATAAATGTTTTACGTTGAACTTACCCCGAATTCGATGACCAGCGCGTCCACAATACTTCCGATAACCGTGATAAAGTCGAAAATATTCCACGGATCTTTAAAAAAATTCTGAAAACCATTTCGTTAAGCAAACAAAACATCGTTATTAATTGAAAAATAATGTTATCTTGTTACGATCGTACGATTACAATAATAATTATAATAACAAGTGTTGCGCCGAGAGAATCGTTTTTAAATTCTGTCGATAATGTGTGCAGTACGATAATTTATTTTCAATGCACGCATGCTTTCCATTGGAAATGTATGTATGTATAAACGATTACTGCGGAGGGACGGCCGAGAAAGTTAACGCTCGTGTCAGATACGTAAATCAAACTATTACATTTCTTGTATTCGTTTATACATTGCATTACATAATTATGTACTGATAATAGTGTAATTGATTCGTTACCTTGCATCCGAACGCGATGAGTTTTAAGACACATTCTACCAGGAATAGCAGCGTCAATAAATGATTAAGGTTCAGTAGAACACTGTTAAGTAGATTTGATTCGCGATGATGCTGCACAGCCACGGAATAAACAATCAAATAAAAAGCAACGTTTTAATTACACAGGCAACTAATTTAATGACTCGGTTACAATAATAATAATAATAATAATAATAATATTATTATCGATGATAATAATAATAATATAGCAACTAATAATAAAATTCTGGTACTGTATATATATGTAAAAAAAAAAAAAAACCAAATCTAATTTGTACAATTTGACAACATTCGATTTTCGCCTTTAGATTTGGGGAAATCGTCAGAAAATCCATGACTGTTGAATCATAAACACGAGATACTGATTATTTGATTACAATAATATTTTGTTAATTTACCACTAGTGTTAGGGGGAGGAGGTTCAAAGACGAAATTCGAAAATACCAATCTAACGACTCTAATCGATGTGTACTATTTACGATGTGACACGTGTACGTGACGGTTACAACAACAATAGTAATATAATATATACATATAAATATATAAATATATATATTATACTGTGAGATATTCCGTTAGACGAAAAATATGCTAGTGTACAATAATTTCTGCAGACTCCACGGAAGACCGGATATTATGTAAAACGTCGTTACACGGTACGTAAATAATTTTTTTTTTTTGCACCGTGTGTCATGTATCATGTAATAGTAACGTATTTGCATAACATAGTGATGTCTATTGTATATATATGGGACACACATGCATGTATCATCCTATCGAATCCTCGAATTTAAATACTATTCGGATAAAAAGGTTGACAAGTTGTTGCATGCGAAAGAATATAATATAATATTCATAAAACGCAAGACACAAGCGGACGTAAAGGTTTCGAGTGCACACACACACGCACACGCACACGCACGCACACACATACACACACAAATACACACGTACGCACTAATACGTACGCTTGAAAAAAAACATGCAAATTAAACCATCAAAGTTTTTAAAAATGAATCTATAAAAATATAGCCTACTATTAATGATAGTATGTGTCGATAAAACTCACCTTTTATTATTTTATCAATACATAAAATGAAAGATTTAAACACAATGTAATCGAAAACTTCACTTACCTTACGTTGTACATAGGTATTATCAAAATGGTTTACATGACATATTATCTGTATAATATCTTTAGGGTGAAATTAGTTTTTTTTTTGTTTTAGATCAACTGGCAGATGGTGTTTTCGAGAAGGTGGAGATTTGTATGCGATGTTTTTGGAAAAAATAATTTAATGGAAAGAGCGTGATTATCGTATAGGTTATTATAATTATTATTGTTTTCTTTTGCAAATGTATTTCGATTAACGTAAAATATAGGTATAAAAAAAAAAAAAAATTGTAGAAATAGTAACATATTATTTTAATAAATTATCGATGATAAATACGGTAATATTTGTAAAATATGTATTGACGATCTATAACATATGTCACATATCATATTATTTTGAAATAGGTATTAATCTACTGGAGGAAGTGTTTCTCTTACCCTGACTCCAAACGCCAAAATTTTGAGCACGCACTCAATCGTAAACATGCCAGTAAACACCATGTTCATGTAATGTAGAGCACTCTTGTAGGATTTTTTTTGTTGATAAAACTATAAAAATGAATAAAAAAAAAAAAAAACAATCATCAACCGTTATAGTCAAAAAGAGAAAGAAGAGCATTTTTTCAGAAAACTAAGTAGAAATAATTAAATAAAACAAATGACACTTCGCAAAACGTACGACTCTCTTAATTCAACAATGTGTTGTTGTTGCGTCTCGATTCTCGGTTTCTTGTGTAACTTTCAAAACGGTCTCGCGTCATATTTGTTAAATTGTAATCCAACCCGCTGATCGGTTTTAAAAATAAATTTTAACATACACAATATCGGATTTTGTTTTACTCTCATACGAAACGTTTTGAGTCTCAAGTCTTACATTCGGGTCGATTCGATTGCAGGGTAAAATATTCGGTAATCGTTTCGTTGGCTATAATTACCGAAAACAATTACCAATCGTTTTTTCGATAAAATTAATAATTTGTATTTTATCGCAAAAATGTGTTCCGTCTCGTAATAGAGTCCGTACATTTTGTTCGGATGATAAGAAGAAAAAAAAACACATTCAAATTGATATAAAGTGCAGCAATGCGTTATTTTACAACAATTTAGTAATTGTTAATACAACAATAATGATACCCATTAATATTATAAAATATAAAAATATACACATGTATATATTCATACACATATTGAAAATAAATGTTATAAGCAAAAGTTATGCGGAGAAATAGATAGAGAAAAATAAGCAACCCGAAAGTAAAGTAAATGTTCAAAAATTAAAACCATCATGTGTGTGATATCCATAGCAAATAGGAGTGATCAGCTGAAGCAAAATTGCATGCAATAAAATAACGTTAAAAATTTTCAAAAAGTTTATAAGAGGAACGACGACGGTATACAATTGTGGGAACCGTACGAAAATGCAGATTCGACGTCGACGAGAAGTTCGTGCAGTAAATGTTTTACTCCGAATGTCAACATAAATATAATACACATCGAATTTCATAGGTATATGTGTTTGGATAAAAAAAAAAATAAAAAACGAACAACTAACAATACACGCGTCATACTACGTCTCGTAATCTTCTCGTTATTGTAACAAAATCGACACGTTGGACCGTTCCGCCAACGTTTTATGCAATAAAACATATGTAGGTACCGTAATCACGGTGGAACACGGCGGACATACTTGGGTAAGTAATACGGTTTGAATGATGTTTAGAACAAACATTAGAATCGCTGACGGATATGTATTTCGGAACGGTGTACAAAAGTAATCGTAACGTTTTGTAGATCGCGAAATGTCCTCGTCGTTGGTCAGACGGAAACTGTTTTTCGCGTCAAAAGATCGATATAATTTTTTTTTTTTTTTTTTTTGACAAATTTGATACTTATGCGGAGCATACTGTTTAACTAACTTTTAGAAGAACGCCGATCAATGTTACACGCTCGCGATATGTTATTAGTATTCCGAGTGCTGTTATAGGAACGTTACCCAAGCATGAACACAGGTAATGCGGACAGTATGCTCAATAGTTGTACCATAAGCGCACGAGTAAGTTATGGATACATACGGTTACGGTACATTAGGTATACGAACGATAACAACAATATTTACTCGTCCGATAACATCGTAGCGACACTTACCTTCATCATGAGTAACAGCGTGTTCAAAACGATCAGTATCATGATGAAATATTCAAAAGGCGTGGACACCACCAGGCGCCATATTTTGTACTTCATGCTGTTCCTGTCTTTGGGCATGTACCTCTCCAACGGTCTCGCTTGTATGGTAAAATCTATGCAGGATTTCTGAAACAAACGCGGTCAGTTCTCGGCCACTGCTATGTCCTGATGGCTCTATGGCGCTGTGGTAGATTTTCGATTTAAGTTTACTAAACCGTTTTCCACACTTTTCCAACAGAGTCTATGTTTAGTCCAAGTGTACACTTTGAACGGATAGGTTAAGCTAACATTTTCTATGTTCTGGTTGGTAAATGCGGATATTTATTTTTCGAATTTCCCGATAGTTTTCCAAATAATTGAGAAAAACAAAGAAACAATGGCAACAAACTTAAAATACCAACCTCACCACTAATAATCGTAAGTTATTAATTAGACAAATCATTTAGTCACGCAATATTATTTTTTCCAAACCATGTACACAATTTCGACCAGAAGAATCGCTTTGATTATCACAATCGTAAAAAAATGTCCGATCCCCTGAAAAACCCCCGACTGTGGAGTTTCACCCGACATAGGATTCTCGGCCTTTTAACTTTCGATTTTATTCCAATAAATTATGTCTTTCGATCGCTTGCATTTCATATGGGATTGTGTACATCGTCCGTTCAAAAAGAACACGATGGTATTATAACAGTCGCAGAAAACGGTTTACTGCGCAAAAATCGGTACCATAACGGACACACTTGTCCCCGCTTACTTGATTCTTATCGATTTCGCCGTCTTGCAGTTCGGCCTCGCCTTGTTCTTGAAACGTAATAATGATCAACGCAACGAATATGTTTACGAAGAAGAACGGAAAAACGATGAAATAAATTATGTAGAAAAGTGATCTCTCGATGTGATAATTCGGTATGGGACCACGGTCCTCTTCCGTGGCCGCTATTGAGTTTTGTAACACCCTGTTAGTAGAAGGAAAAAAAACAATGACCGTTAATATCGAAATCATGTTGTTTTTTTTTTTTTTTTTCGTCACGTCTTATTAATCGTGATGTGTTTAATTAGTTTTATATAATTTTATTAATCGTTAGTTTTTACTCACTGGGGCCATCCCTCGCCCGTTTGTACCGCGAACAACGTCAACATGGCCACGGCCACGTTGTCATAGTAAAACGATTGCTGATCCCACACTCTTTGCTCCTCGGTAGGCATAAACTTTTGAGAGTTCACATCTTCCGTATCTCCAGCTTCATACTTGAAATAATAACCCCTAGAAATTGACGAATGCGTGTTACCGTGTTTGAGATGTGATCATGCATTTTTACAATCAAAACCCGATATCGGAACAACTCTTGGTGTGATCGGTTAAACCGATAATGGATTTTTTTTTTTTCTTTTGTGTATATACCAGTGTATGGTACAAACAAATATCGAAATATTGGTTTTCGATTTCGCGTGATAAAAAAAAAATTTGCCGCGTATTCGTTAGTTACCCATTGCACTTGGATGTCGATCGTCGTCAATCGGGTTTCGACGATACGCGGCGCGCGCACGCGGCACAGTTGTGCGATACTCACTGACATGTACTGTTGACCGACTTGCTGCTGTCGTTACAGAAGAAAAACTTGCCATGGAACAGTTGCACGGCGATGACGGCGAAAATGAAATGGAACAATATGTACACTATCAATATGTTTATTACGTTCTTCAACGAATTGACGACGCAATCGAATACCGCTTTGAGCTTGGGCACGCGTTTTATGGTCTTGAGTGGTCGCAACACTCTTAGCACTCGCAGCGACTTGATGGTCGACAAATTCGTACCGACGGACCCGCCACTAAAACGAACGCAGTGTTATTATTATTATTATTGTTGTTGTTCTATAAAAAGTCAAAAGAAAAGGTTGTGGAGGAGGGCTACGGGCAGTGTGGCGTTACTGGCTTGAATGGGAATTCGTAACGCTGCTGCTATGATTTATCACAGTACCTTTTTTGGAATATGAACGATGCGAACGCACAAATGACAACTACCGCGTCCATTATGTTCCAGAATTCTCGCAGGTACGAGCCGGGATGTAAAATAACCCCTAAATCGATTATCTGCATTACGACAAAAAAAAAAAAAAAAAATGAGTATACAGGTCGGAATAGCGAGGTTCATTTTACGGATAACGAATAGTACCTTCAGTATCATTTCAATGGCGAAAATCACGGTGAACACGTTGTCGACCACGTCCAGGCAGTTGTTCCATTCTGATTCGTCGTTGATCGGATCCTCGGCGGCTAACGCCACACTGCTCAATATGATGATGAGCATTATGAAAAAATCGAAATACCTCAGATTTACGATCCAATGAGCGGCTCTTCTGATGCTGTTGACAGAAAAAAAAAAAAATTACAATAACAACAATAGCGAATCGAATGAAGTGCGCCTGGAACGTTAATTTCACGGTTTCCAATAAATTACCCGTTAGTAGGCGTCAGTAAAAACATCGACGAATACGGTAACATGGGCTTCGGACCTTCGTCTTCTTCTTCTTCCTCCACCTTACTGTCCGGCTCATCCATATGATGTTTGCGGTGATGTCTGATAAGTGAAACACTTCGAATTATTTCATAAATTAATATCAAAAACACTCATGGACATGGTTATTAAATGTTATACCTGGAGTTTTGCGACGGCGATGTTGGTATCATTTCCATCTTTGACGGGTCGGTACTCATTTGCAACGCTTCCATTTCTTTTTCGAGTTCTTGTTGTTGCTTCTGTTGGTACGAACACGGTGTGAATCAACAACGGCGTAAACATTTCAATAATAGACAATATCCAATTATTGCAACACTCACCTCTTTGTCCTCTTCCTCTTGTTCTTCCTCGGCGGCCGTAAGTTCCTGCGCGTTCGCTAAATTGTCAACAGCGATGGCCAAGAACACGTTCAACAGCGTATAGTTACCGAACAGCACCAAGATGATGAAGTATAGAGCGTAGATCATCCCTCCGCCTTGGGCTTGCGCTTGGCTTCTGATGCCCTGGTACATGACTTCGTTCCAATCTTCGCCGGTCAGGATCTATGTAAATGTCGAGCACACAATTAATACGGTCATTCCACCACTATTACAGTTATTGCGCTTCGTTGCGGATGGAAACTCACCTGGAACACCGTCAGCAAAGCGATCGGAAACG
The DNA here is from genome assembly GCF_003268045.1 of Sipha flava. Taxonomy (NCBI): domain Eukaryota; kingdom Metazoa; phylum Arthropoda; class Insecta; order Hemiptera; family Aphididae; genus Sipha; species Sipha flava. The sequence goes on from NW_020273045.1 coordinate 2,322,267, forward strand.
TGTTGAAGTTCGTCGCTGGCGTACCCTCCTCGAAGTTGAACTGCCCACCAAACAGCTGCATGCCGAGCAGCGCGAATATCAGTATGAACAAAAACAACAGGAATAGCAACGATATGATTGATCTCATGGAGTTGAGTAACGATATCACGAGGTTCCTCAACGAAGACCAATACCTGGGAAGCAAGCGGTTTTACATTATACGTGTATTATGAACGATTTCGCACTCGGAGACGACACCTACTTAGTCACTTTGAATATTCGCAACAGTCGCAGCGCTCTTAGCACGGACAGACCGAATGAACCTCCTTTGACGGCTGACCAAACGACTTCGAATATGGATCCCATGATGACGACGCAATCGAACCGGTTGAACGCGGAATCGAAGTATATCCGTATGCCGAGCGCGTACATTTTGATGAACATTTCGGCCATGAAAAGCATAAGGAACACGTATTCCGAATAAACTGTAAAAAAAAAAAAAAAAAAATTGAAAATAAAACCATTTAAATGTCGATACTAAGATACAAACAGGGGTGGAACTGAGGAAAGGAAGGCGGGGAATGACATCTGAATTCACCCCGGAGGTGAAATTTTAGAGTATGTAATTTTTGTAGTATTTAATCTATTATTGGCTACTAGTTCGATATTTTTAACTTTGTTACTGATAACGCATTTACAACTCAATAAGTATGACTGCAAGCCAATCATCGGAAAGAAATCGTAGGGATGGATATTTAATTATTAGTCTATGGTAGAGCATATTATTTTAACAATTTCCCTGGGCGTAAAAATGTCTAGTTTCACCTTTGGATACTACCGAAATAAATTTGACACGTGGAGTCGACCTAGCGGTGCAAACGGTTGAAATGTAATAATAATAATAATAATAATAATAATAATAATAATAATAATAATAATAATAATAATAATA
>NW_020273045.1:2323207-2342089 GCF_003268045.1 Sipha flava
AGCACGGACAGACCGAATGAACCTCCTTTGACGGCTGACCAAACGACTTCGAATATGGATCCCATGATGACGACGCAATCGAACCGGTTGAACGCGGAATCGAAGTATATCCGTATGCCGAGCGCGTACATTTTGATGAACATTTCGGCCATGAAAAGCATAAGGAACACGTATTCCGAATAAAAGACGAAATTCGTTATGTATTCCGGTTGTTTGTGATGTTCTATAGCCACGAACACCGTGTTAAAAAACACTAACACGATGACAAACCAATAGAACCATTGCGCTTTTACCATGTGTCTGATCCAAAACCTAAATCGTTTTTCGGCCCTCCACATGGACGCGCAAACGCCCTTTTTCCGCATTCGGTCCTTGAACGTCGGGGTGCGCGGGAAACCTGCAAATTCGAATATGGTCAATATTAATAATTTCGCTAAATACTATACTGAACTACTATAATTCCTGTCTACCAAATTGAAATCGTTTTAAAACACCAATGGCGAAACGACGGTGGTTATACGTGAGAAACGCAGACAGAATATCTAAAGAGATCACGTGAATAGTTACTTCTAGGTAAGTATACATATAGTACGCAGTACGCCATTGTCGAAGTGTGTGATACTCCGAATGTTTTCAGATCTTAAATGGCTTATAATCCAAAACAGTCAGTCGAACATGAATTATTTAGGTTGGTAACAATGACTAATTTTTTTACCATTAAACTAGCGACTAATTAAAAATGTTTTGGAATCCCTTACAAAAAAAAAAAAAAAAATTAAATAAATAAAATATATTTTAATAACTAATGAAAGTTCATATTTTGAAAATTATAGTGATATGTACTATATATACGCATATAAATTAATATATATAAGCAATTTCATATAAAATGTAAATAGTGTTTTCTGTTATGACAAATTAATTAGTAGAAATCGATTGCAATAAAAAATCTTTATACGAGTTACAATATTCGTTTTCGACCGTCCATTGCAGAAGGCACAGAATCATAGTATGATATTATTACCACTGTCGTAGAGAAACATTATTAATAGCGAAGGAAATATAATTGTAACAGGTTTGATCACTGGAGACGACAAACGCTTTTTAAAAGTAACCGAGAATACGTGTACCATAATAGTTATACGAAAAGGGCGGCGAATGCTAAAATAGTTTCTGTCAGATAACCACCGCTGTGAAATCAGCAACATCGTATTAGGTATATAATAATTATGTTATGTACATTTATTTTAGAAACAAAGTATGTTTTTTTTTTTTTTTTTATATATCGTCTACAATATCCATAATATTATGTACACAAGATATTATTTTTTTCAACATTATTTTCTATACTACAAACTAAATATTATATTACCAACAACTGTCCACTCTTTTACGTACGCACACATACACACACACACACACCTCCGACATGCAAAAGTATTTTATTTTATATATTCTCTTCCACAATACAAATCCGAGGTGCTTCTAAATAAAACAATTTACCCCTTCTCAAAACTTTTAAGCAAAACTCACGTTTAGTACAACATAATATCCTCTTACATGAACAACAACAGAAAAAAAAAACCAAAAAAAAATAAATAAACAAAACAAAACAAAACAAAACCGTACCTTTCTTGCCTTTACCAAGCACTGAAACATAACATTGAACAGTTCGATAAAGTTTTTTTTTTTTAACATAGCTTATTAGGGGCACATATAATTTATTTATATATATATTTTAATAAATCACGGTAATATTATAGTACACAGTACACGGGACGTGCAGCTCCAGCGGCATACAATTATAGTATTTAGTAAAACCTATTTGATCGCAACCGCAATCCACGCCATGGTATGTGTGTATTTAACCAGTGCTCGACTTGGAAAATTAAAAAAGCGGGACTTTGTTTACTTAAAAAAAAAAAAGAGCATCCCCAAAAATTGTTAAGCGTTATAATTATACCGTAATAATAGTAGGGGATGCTGAAATTTCTGAAAATTAATTGGGGTACTCCGTTCCCCTGTGTTCCCTCCAAAAAATCAAGCACTGTATTTACCGTGGTGAAAAAGAACAATCGCGCCTTACCTTCATCGGCTTCTTCTTCCTCGCACTCCTCCTCGGATTCCGTGCTTTTGCTTTTGCCCAAGGTTTTCAGTTTTTTTCTTTTTATGTCAGCTCTTCTTCTCGCTGTCGACAAAAACACAACGTTTCTTTATTATGGGTACTATCAACGGAAATTCCGGCAACTGACCACCGTGAAGAGATATAAAATCCATAGGACTGGGTTACTAGGGAGGGTTAAGGAGCAATTTAGTGGAGATAGTGTACGATTTGGTAATTCCAAGTCAGTTTAATTTTTACATATGTAAATTCAACCATAAAGGTGTCCGACATGTATGAGAAGTTTCTGTAGTATTCATTCGATCAGAGATTCTCTCTAGTTTTCGAATTTATATTTTTAGTTTACTTTAAAAATAAGGTCTTTGTTTGGACTTGGCACGTATTTTTAATGAAATTTTTCTGGAAAAATCACGGTTTCAAATTTAAAACAATATACATTCTTATATTTTTAATAAAATTCTAGGTCCATATTTCGAGCCCACAGTCAATTGTGGGGGAGGGGGAGTGAAGCACGAAACGATGTGTTCAAGATCGTTAAACGACTTGAAACGGTTCATAACCAAGCAACATTGCCTGCTATCTAGCGGCTTTTCAATTTTAATTACCTTCGATTATGTGTCTTCTCTCCTCATCCGTGGTTCGTTCTTCGGCCAGGATCACCTCCTCTGCAGGTAGTTGAAAAAAAAAAAACAAACACCATTAGTAGTTATGATTTTTATCGTTATTATTATTTATGTATTTTCAAACAGATCGCGCTGTTGTCAAAAAAGTTAGCTACGGCACTACGCGGATACTAGATTAACTATTAGAACTCAGGATACCGACTTACCGGCCTTGCATATCCAGTCTACGTAACCGTTGAGCTCACGCTCTAGCTGTTGTTGTCGCCTTAGCTTCAAAAAAGTTTGCCGGTTTTCAACCTTTTCTCTTTCTTTAGCGAATTCTCTACAAGCCAGGACATAAAATACAGGTTCGGTATATGTTACATGGCAACTAGCTACTGTTACAAAATTGTATTAATGAGGAGGGGAAAAATACAATTTTATTTTATTCGTAACAAACGTATGGGTGTACCGGGTTCTGCTGCAGGTTGTTTTTGCTCAAGATACGAGGACCGCCCATTTCAGAAAATTAACAACTGTCGGGAATCGTTCTACGAGTACACACCACCGGAAGTGTTTAAAGAATTTCACGATGTTCAACACCTCGAAATATTTCAATTTTTTTCCTCCCCTGTTCGTTTAACAGGAAACGTATAAATCTAGCACCGAACGAGATGACGATGGATTCACAAATTATGTTGAAACATTTTATTTTATTTTATTTTTTTTATCCGTTTTCGATTTATTGAGATAAATATTGTTGTTGTGACAATCATTAATAAAACACGATAAGAATTAGAATATTTCGCGATAGGGGGGGGGGAATGTTCAATAATTGAAATATTTCACACTTAAGGTGATTCGATCCGGGTTAAGTTTTTTATCAAAATATACCTATATTCTACCAATTGCACTGATCTGCCTAGTTATCGGATGAGACTCATAAAAACATATTTGAATTCGTTATGAAGTTGACTTGAAAAAGAATTTTTTACTTTTTTGAATTATTATTCTTATACCTTTAAAAAATTGATTTTAAAATCTAAAATGATAATAAATTTATAATGTAAATAATATTAAATTGATAAAATAATTTGAAAATGTAAAAAAGTCGATTTCGATTAAACTTCATGACTAATTCAAATACGTTTTTAGAAGTTCTATTCGATGACCAAGGAAACCAGTATGATTGGTAAAAAATTGATTCTTTTCGAAAAAAAAATAGAACCTAATCATATTCCTCGCAACAGTGTAGTTTGACTTGTGCATGCGCGTGTGGAAGTAACCTCTTTCCGCTAATTATAATGCCCGAATTGTTATCAAATCTGTTTATTTTATATTATACTATACCTAAATGAAACTGGGCTAGATATTGTCATAATTCAAAAGCTAATAAATAAACTCTCAAAGATAAGACATAGGTAATTTTGTAAACGAAAATGAAAATTTTAGAAATCGGCAGTGGTAATTCTATGGTATAGCTAAAACACAAAGAAGTTACTATTTTGTTATGTTTCTAATATATTTTAAAATAAGCAATTCTGTGATATCTACTATCGGAAAACTGGTTCTGTCATCGCGCCGGTGCATTGGTGATTAGCAGCACGAGATTAATATGGCCCGGCATGGCATATTAGAAGAGGGTTTAGAGCGGGGTAATTACATACACTAGTGTTCATTTATTTCGCACACGTGTAACAAATTGCCTATATTCAACCCCTTAAAAACTATCCGGATCGAATCCCCTTAAAACACACTAATAATAATAATATAATACGTGGTACGTAGCCGAGGAAAGGTACGTTCGCTAGGTGATTGGGTGTACTAAACTTTCAAATGAACTGCGCGCTTCGAGAATACGGTAACAATACCTGCGTACGTAATCCAGTTAATATAAGTATTAAACATATCGTTGTACATTTTTTTCGTGCGCATCTTGTAATATTTAGCTTGCCTCTCTACGCGGGTTCTCTCGTTCGAGAACTCTCTGCAAAGCGTATAGAAACAATCTCATCGAAAGTCTCGAGCATATAAGATTTACCCGCCCGAAAAACGTGTAAGTTTTAAACGTAAATAATATATTGTATTATCGTATTCTCCACCCCCATAAAAAAAAAAAAAAAAATAAATAAATAAATAAACAAAAATTAAATTAAACAACAAAACAATACTTACCCGCTAAGCACACCGAGAACTAAATTGAGCATAAAAAATGAACCTAGAATAATAAGTGGTACAAAATATATCCAATTGAATAGCACGCCGTATGCATCGTTCATCTGTAAAACGAAAACCGAATTGGTATCAATATCTGTGGAGACAGAGTCTTGTAATGTCATTGACATATGCATTTTTGCGAGAAAACTTTCCATTCATAGCACACGCTTTTCAAGAATTAAAAAGCACTTACAAACGTTTTAAAAAACACTATATGATCTTGTTAATCTCTTGCATAATCTTTCATAAATGTATACAGTGATTAAAATGATGTTAAATTTCTCGAACTTTTGTAATTTAAAGAGGGTGACGCGTTCAAAGGCGTAATCTCAGGGTTGTAATGGGTGCACTTGTACCCACTGATATTTCAAAGGAAGAACAATAGTGTCGTTTTGCACCTATTGAAATATCTATGGCCTTAAAACTCAAAGTCTACGAAGTCAAGTAGTTATTCGCTACTCGTTTCGCAAAATAATTTAAAATCCATTTCCTGCATTTAAAATACCAAAGAAATCCAAAATAATTATTTAACAGCACAACGAATTTATTTATTTTTTGTTCGATTTCATTAAATGAGACCGCGCGTTTGACTTGCCTTATCTAATGTTACAATATAATATTTAGAAAGACGTTCGATTCCTCATCAAATTTAAATTATAAATTATTTTTAATTTGTCTGAACATTACGTTAATCGCAATCAATTGTTTTTTGTACTGTAACATTACTAACTAATAATTACTCATTTTTGTACACTTTACTTCTACGTTCTCTTTCTCTATTTATTTCTCTTTAATATCTTATTTCCCAAGACCCATCGAAATTTAATGATGACGTACTCCTCAAAAGCTGCCGTTTCACTTGTTTATTTAAAAATCATAATGTTAACATTCTTCATTTTGACTTGGACTTAACGGCCATACTGAGCTCAACGTCTTTCATTCGTAGGACTTTACTTATCGCCCTCAATCATTTTAGAGAACAGTATTCAATTTAGTTATAATTCACTTCACGGGTTTACCTGCTTGTTTTTCACATCTTTCATCGGGATCAGGTACACGTTATGGCTACAACTCGTTTGCTCAAAAATACACGAAACGATTACACACATATATTTCGGCTACCTGTGACGAAAATCCCAAATGTCAGAACTCGTTTGCTTATTATCGTTGATTATTATCAGGGCTTAATCATTCTTATTTGACTTTATAAAAGTAAATACATTTAATGAATTACATTAATCTGCTTAATATAAATCGAATACTATGTTATTGTAAGGCCCATCAAATCAATAATATTCATTGAATTGTAATATTTTTTATAAAATAAATTAATATAAAATATTTAAAAAAAAAATCAAAATTAAGAAAAATTGGGCATTCTTCATATATTTATATACTTTCAAATAATTAATTTTATACAAATATTGTATTGGTTTGACATTAAATTAATCAAATGTTCTTAATTGTTATTGAAACAGCTTCGATTAATTTCTAATAGGTTATTTGCTATGTTTTTGCGTATCGTTTGACCTATTTTATTAAAGAGAGAAGAACTTCGTTGAAATGCCGACCAAAAAATAGTCTTTGTGGCTTATTCTGTTAGTCGAGTGCACCTTTTAAATATATATTATAATGTAACTCGGTACGCGCCATTATAATAATATTGTTTGTGGCTATATATAATATCCTGCGTGTTATGATTGAATTGTTTTCCTTGTCCATTACTAACACGGTGTTCCAACTGATGGTTACAGTAACCACATCTACTCACCCAATACAATATGGTAGTCCACCCTTCCATAGTGATGCATTGGAAAACGGTGAGCATAGCCAACCCGATGTTATCGAACGACGTGATTCCATAGTTGGGTCCTATCCAGTTCTCTATGCACGTGGACGTATTGCTATCACAGAAGTACGCGCTGTACGGCTTCGAGGTTTCGTTCGAGTCCGAATCTGAATTGCAGGGCGCCGGATTCTGTCCCTCGATTTCTATTGCCTCGAGATTATCCAACCTATGGAAAACTCGGACATTACGTTATCGGCTTTCACAAAAAAGTCCGCATAAGCCGCGAAAATTACTATTGTTAGATGATATATGTATATATATGTTACAACGGATTCGTGAGATTGTCGATTTCATGTAGTCAACAATACCGTTTCCGGCAACTGAAAGGACACAGTTCTGCAGATTGCATGAAGTGCACGAAAAAATTCCGTCCGATTCGTAAAACATTTGCCGGTTCGATCATGAACAATTTCACGAATTCGGCGTGACACGTGCATACGCAGTAATAATAATGATGGGACGGTATACACGACAAATTATAATATCGCTCATCGTAAAAAATTGTTACTCTACACGGTTTTTTTCGAAAAGAGACCTGAGATGTGAGATGTTCTCACGGTCCACGGCTACCAAAATTCAGCCGCCGAGGTTCCCATTCGACGCATATGTGGCACGCGAACAACGGACTGTTCACCACGCACACTCATTTCACGCATTTTAATAAACTTCGTGATGACGACAGCACTGTAACTCTGAGTGAGACTAAAATATATACATATGTTACCGTCTATTATGAAAATTAGGTAATAACGTAAATGTCTAACTAATATCATAAATGCCTAACATTTTAATAGACGATGTCGTCAACGCTTATTGACCGACAACATAGGAAATTTCGTAAGAACCAAATATTTTTAGCATTTACAACTATGACTGGAAAATCACCTTAATACCTAAAACCGACTGACCATATTGACAATTTCGTTTGGCGAAATATTTAAATTGAGTGAGAAAATTATGAATATAAGATAAATTGTACATAATTATTTATTCGCACAATTTATTTTACCGTTACATTTTGAATTGCATAAAATCTATTAGTTTTGCATCCTGTTTTATAAATGCATTTAGTACATCCGTGTGACCTCACGATTCTACGCCTAGCAGCCTCATGAACGGTAATTCGTTTTAATTTAATAAATCGATAATTTTACAACGCAATGCCGTTTCTTTTCAACAAACAAATAATTGATTTACAATTTTTATAAATTACGGCTGAAAAAGACCGGAATTATCTAAGAAATATTAATGAATGCCTCATAGCCTGGAAATGACGGACGTTAACATCACTTCCTAGTAAACATCGTAATAACCGTTTAATTTGATCGGAAATGTTGTTATTCGCTAAGCATTTACGTTAATTCCTTAATCTACGACTTTGCCGGTAACATAAGTATACACTGCGGTTCGGTAAAAAAAAAAATCCAAGTAGTGGTCGAACCATTAGGAAACGATTTGAAATGTCGAGGATCTTACGTCAGACCATTTGCACGTAGTGCATTAGAAGTAATACGTAGCTGGGCGCATGTTGTGTTTGGTGATGTAAACGCTAAACCGAAAACGCAGTGAGCACGTAAATGTACGTACAGAGCAGTGTTCCCTATCGGCAGCTGATTGATGGGAGGTAGGGGAGAGTCGGCTAATTATTTTTCGAAGAACGGTGCAACACAATTGCGCAATTTTCCTTTTTTCCGACCCGATCCCTTTTTACCTGATAACATCGCAACACCATTGCACACCAAATTATATGCGTATACATAGTGTATAATAATTTATATACAACATGTATACAATACATACTTTTTATAATTTTCATATACGTGCACTCAAAACATTAATTCACTGAATGCACTTTTTCAAAATCGAAATAAAAAGTTAATCGAGCTATACATTTAGCATAAATGTAATTTAGAATGAAAAAACCATTTTTAACAAAGCCAACGATGATAATTTGTTGACAGTCCTAAGCCTGTAATAATTGGGAAGGAAAATAGTGAATTAATCGGTAATAAGTTTAAGTGCGGGTATATGAAAATATATGTAGAAAGTATGTATCGTGTGCATTATTTTATGTTGTACATAAGTTATTATACCTACATAGTATATACGCATGTTATTTGGTGCGCAATGGTGTTGTGATTTTAACAGGTAAAAAAGGATCGGTGCGCAATCGTGTTGCAGCCTCGAAGAAGAACTCAGGTATTGCACGTGAACAACACACGGATATGAAAAGATCGCGAGAACAATAATTTTCATCAAATCATAACGTTTGCGAATTTCCTATCATCCAAATGAAAATCGAACGCAATTCGATTCTTATTAATGTTTTTTGACGACGATGAAAAACGAAAAAAATCGGAAACACCGGTATACCGGTTAGCGCGCGAACAAGCGACGCCTAGCGTACCTAACCGTACGTAACCGTACCTAACCTAACCGTACCGCAGTACGGTGTGCACGTACTTGTAGCAAGTCTTGTGCAACGCTCCGGAGTAAAACTCCAGCCCGATGATGGCGAAGATGATGATGGCGAACAGCACCAACAAGCCGATCTGGAGCAGCGGAGCCATGGCCTTGATGATGGACTTCAGCACGACCTGCAAACCTGCGGAGTGGAAGGAAAAAAAAAAAAACAAAAAAACGACGTTGGATTACACGTAGGCACTCCGGACGGTAAATCCGTTGTTTTTAGCAAAAAAAAAAAAACAATCGTTGTTTAATCGATTCGTCTAAATTCGCGTTCGACAACGCGTCGCCGACGACGCGTTGCCGACACACGGTTTACCGGTAAGTTATACGCTGTGCGCGTACGATATTTATAGCGCGCTCGGCGCGTCCGGTCCGGAAGTGGAAGCGTTCGTTTTTCGTTTTCTTTTTTAAACGTTCTTTTATATCGATTTTTTTTTTTTTTTTTTAAGATATTGTTATTATATTATTATAAAATGTTTCCGTTCCGAATCATTTCCTCCGTGCGGCGGCGCGACATCGGACCCGTTGGACAGTCCCGTCTGCCGTGCGCGTGATGTGTACTCACTTGGAATGCCGGAGACCAGTTTGAGCGGCCTCAATACCCGGATCGCTCGCAGCGTTCGCAGATCCATGTTTGCCGCTGACGGTATTTGTGTTATACATCTGTGGCAACAACACTTCTAATCACTACTCAGTGCGCTACCTACCCCAAAATAAACACGCAATCCGTTCTATTCATCTAGTACTATGCGTCTATGTATGTATGTATATATATATATATATATATATATTTATAATAAACAATGTATGTCCCTCCGGACGTGTCTATGTAATAACAATAATAATAACAATAATAATAATAATAATAATAATAATAATAATAATAATAATATCTGTTTGATGGTCATGTGCGATGGTCCCGAGTACAAAACAATAATAATTAAAAAAATTTTAATAATAATAATAATAATAATATGATAGTATAGTATAGTATAATAATAATAATTATAATAATAAAAAATTAATAAAACAAACCGGAATCTACGGATCGAAATACAAGTATTAAAAGATACGTTCAAATATAGCAAAAATAATGTCGGTTGTTAATCTGTAATATTACGTTAGATTTCCGTGTCACTATGTATAAATATGTACGTGGTCTGTTCAAAATGTAATGATAACAATGAGGTCGAGGGAACATTTTTTTTTGTAAAAGCTGCTCACAATGCGTACTACCGTATAGTCCGGTGCAGTGAGTGGACGGTAAGTGTCGATTTGTATTACGCGTGTTAAGACGTTCGCCTACCGTTTCCGGTCGGATAATAAGTTAGAGCAACGTTGTAACGTGACATTTTTAATGAAACTTGGAAAGAACCGAAAATATGCATATGAACAATTAACTGCAGTGTATTGTGTCAAATAACACGATGTCCTCCAAGGCTGAACAGTCGCGGCAGATTATTATAAATCGGTTTCAACCGTGTTGTTGCGTCATTTAAAAAAAAAAAAAAAAACGACCGCATAAGAAAATTAATGAAATTTTACTGCATCATGATAACGCACGGCTCCCGTCACCCATACTGTAGTGAATTTTTTTAACGCTCGTGGTATCAAAACTGTACCCTGCCCTCCGTATAGTCTAGATTGAGCCCCATGCGATTTCTGGCTAATCCCTGAAATCAAGTACCCACTCAGGGGTCGGAAATTCAACAGTAATCATGAGGTCATCAAAGTTGCGGAGGCGCGGTGCAAAGAGCTCGAGAAAGATGGTCTGGCGTTCGTATTTGAAAAGTGGTAAGAGCGATGAAAAAAGTGTATTATAACCGAAGGAGGTTACTTTGAAAAAGAGCACGTAAATATGGATGATTAGATAAATATTTTTTTCTATATAACTTTTTTATCACTACTTTTTGAACAGCCTACGTATATATATATATATATATATATATATATATAGATAGATATATATATTGATTAAGGTTGCTGAGAGTTTAAAAAAAAAAAGGATTGGACAGGACCAAGGTTAACGACAACACATTATATTGCGCTCCCGTTCCCCTTTTTGCTCCCCGTGTCTCACAACTCCTAATTTCGGACAATTTAATATTATAACCGTCACTAGACAAGACTACGTTCGCCAACATTATCGTCCACTATATTCCTAATAAAATATAATGCGATACATATACATATATATATATATATATTTAAATATATAGATTTATTATAATTACATATATATATATATATATGTATATAGTGAGAGCTATTATATTTATTATATGTATGGTTCAAAAATAATCTACGATAGTTAATCAAATAAATTGTTTATCTACGGTCGACCGGCTTAAGTCAACGACGTGCAGATTTCTAATAAAACAAATTATTATTTTTAAAATATGTCGAGGTTTATTATAAATCGTAAAAACAATATCATATCGATAAAAAAAAAATGTATAAATAATATCGACCAACAGCTTGTAACAACAAAAAAATAAAAATAAAAATAAAAATAAAAAATTGAAAAAATAAAAATATAAAATATATATATATTATTTAATTATACAATAGACCCGTTGTTTCTATCTAGTTTCTAATTATGCCTAATCGGATCTAAATGATGTATGAATATACTGTTATAAATCTGTTCGAATCAAGCCGAATAATATATATATATATATGTATGTATGTATATAATCCAACTACAAATCGATCAACTGTACCAACGGTAGTATTCTACTCGGGAATATTTCTATCATCCAGCAAAAGTCCAAAAGAATATATTATTTATATGTGTAAATATATATAATATATGTTTATAAAAATAGTTCGCAAAACCAACGGTTACGGTCTAATCCAATTTACTCGGAACATGTCTAAACCAAATGCAATACGCCTACAAAAACGGGTTAAACAAATGGTTTTTACTGAATAATAATAGAACATTCAAGGATTTTTATTGAGTCAAAAATGCTTTCCTGTGGTCCTGAGACATTTCGAGTGCCTTACTTGGGATTCTCGAAACCAGTTTCAAAGGCCTGAGCACCCGAAAGGACCTCAACATCCTCATGTCCAGCATGTTGGACTCCATGAATTCAGTCATTGACCTAGAAATCGGTAAACCCCTGAGTCCAATTTATCCCTAGCCGATTCAAAGTAGTTTTGCTTAACATACGTTTTCATCTACTTTTTAATTTATATATATTTCTTAGATTTCGTGTCTATTTTTAAGTGTATGTATTTTTTTTTTTAGCACAAAAAGTTAAGATTAAGTTTTTCAAGTATATAGAAGCTGAATAAAACATTGTACTCACCCTGTTACAACTACAAAAAAGTCCATAATGTTCCATATATTACGAAGATATGAGCCGCTGTGCAGTAAAAAACCTAAAGCTAATATTTTGAGAGTCGCTTCGACGCAAAAAATTGCTAGGAAAACGAGTTCGGTTGCCTCCTGAAATTGTCACACGGGACAAAACACGTTTCAATAAAATGATGTGGCACATGGCACGGAGTCGACGAGAGGATGAATGGACACGCGATGGGAATAATGTGTTAATAATATTTTCAGATAATATGGTTTACCAAAGTCTTAGCAAGTACAGTCTTGTCTCCCCTGGGCAGATGTTCCTCCAGAGCCAACACCACGCAGTTGGCTATGATGGTTAACAGCACCGCATATTCGAACGGAGTGCGAGATAATTGAATTAAGGTTAAATTGTTGAAGTGTTGTTATGTTTATGAACGGAGAAGGATGAGAAACATGTTAATACCGCGAGTGCGATACGTTTTTATTTTTTCCTTTTTAGTTTCTAAACTCGGTTAACGATGAGGTTTCATGAACGGTGGGCGGTGCTTTGTCGGCGGTAGTCGTGATGGGATTCGCTGTGGCTTGCACTGCGATTGAACGTGGAATTGCATGTACAACAGGACTATTGAAATCGGAAGTGCATCATGTGGAAGAGAGTATTACGTTGTTGTTATTATTATCACGATGACGTTATGAATTATATTGACCTTGGACATGATTCAGTGCGTGTTTATAGAGGCTCATAAACACTTAGGGACGGGTAGAGACGGTAAAACGATTTCCGTCGAAACCGAAACACGGTATCATGTCGCCGCGGTGCAAGTGACGCGTGTGAAAACGATATTCGTCGATTATGTGCGAAAGCATGCGCACACCGTACATACAACCCACAATGTGTACTACAGGTGAACCGTATGGAGCTCAAAATCTCCAAACGATTCGTTCGGTTCAATATTAAATTGAATTATTCGGTTTGAACAGTTGTACTGGGTAAAAAAAAAAAAATTTAAATTTAAAAAGCAATTGATTTTTTTATACCCGTAAACTAATATATAAATAAATGGGGAAAAATCAAATTTATAGAAATAAATAAATTACTTAGCCTGGAGTGTTATTGTGTGTGTACAATATACCTGACCGTGAATTTTTAATTCGAAACCAGTCGTAATTTACAAATTTAATAATACTCCGGGCTAAGCATTTTTATTTATTTACTTCTATATATAAACTAATCGTTTATGCATTAGTATATTAACTGTATTGGGTCCGGTATCAACATTTGAGGTCAGTGTTGTTTGTGATATGATTATTTGGATGTAAACATTTAGTTTTAAAGTCTCAAAAGGATATGGCCATTCGATTATGAACCTGGTGTACCGGCGGACAGGGTTGTCGGTGCTGAACAGGAACAGGGACGACGGCCCAGGGGGCGCGTCCGCCTGCTGATGGTGATGATGGTGGTGATGGTGGTGGGACCGTGGTCTCCCCATGCCGGCGGATGTGCCCGCCGACCCGATGCAGTCACGTCCCGCGGCCGCCGCGACTTCCTTCTCCGCCGCCAACCTAGAAACGAGAACAGAAGCGATTGATAAAAAAAAATAAAATAAAACATCATTGTTAAATATAGTATGGCACATTACTATAAATTATTTGTTTTCATTTTAAATATTTCGTGTGTTGGGAATAAACGAGTGCACGTTTTTTTTTTTATACAAAATAATGTCGAGATTATCATTGCCAGTCATGGAGCTTATTGAACAGCAACTTGCTGTTCATCACTAACTGTTTTTTATTATCACCCTGATTTGGTGTCAACGATCTGTTACAATCGAGGGCGATTTGTCGAAAAACAAAAACGTTAACATAATATTTGTCCATAAAAGTCGCTTAAGCCTGATAACAGTGTTTTTAAAAGACTGTTACAATGAATGCCTTCAGAGTGATTTTTTTTTTTTAATGTACTCGTTAGGATTCCATATTTGTTATGAAACCATACATTTTAATCTAATTGTGACTTTATAGGGTCCAATATAATCTGTTATCAACTCAAATTTTAAATTAAATATTTGCACTAATATAAATAAATATAAATGTTAAGAAGTCATAAAATTCAATGATATTCGTGGTTATCGGTATAGTAATGATGCATACTCTGCTCGATAATACGAGAAATTGAAATCCAAATGGGAAAACTTGGTCAGTACCAAGTAGAAAAACCAAAAGTACAATTACTACTGTGCAACAATATATAGGTCCACTCTTAGTTATAGTGAAAAAAGCTGATTCGCCATATTTTTTATGTTGTGTAGGTTATTTAACCTATAACTTTATCAATGTTCTTTGCACGTGTAAAATTATGTTAGTTAATTATTATAATTACGAAGGTCTTGTTTTTTATTTATTTTATGTTAAATAATAATATATTAAAATAAAATACATAAATTAAAGAGTTAATTTACACTTATTTAAAGATAGTAGTATAGAAAGACAGAACAATCTCCTTCGAAATGCAGTAAGCTTCATATTGAATTAATAAATATTATTAATATAAATATTAATAATATTAATAAATTAGCATGCATTTTTCCGACAGACGAATAATTCCACATTTTATTCCATGATCGTCGTTAGTTAAGTGCATTTTCTTTGTCATCACAAGCCCCGTCATCCAAGTATTAGAATTCAGCGATTGATTCGCAAGACGAAACAGCAACGAAATATTTGAAAGATTCCTTAATATCTCATCTGCCACTTAAGATTGATATTTATTTATTACAGTCATCGTACGAATCTCCTAGACACGCATTTAATTTTTTTCTTTCTCCGTCACGATAAAAATTTTAATGTTGTCGCAATTCTACTTTTAGGGGTCTACTAATATTTTTTTAAATCAAAGAACGGATTAAATTTTATTTTCGTTTCGAATGAAAATCTATAGTATTACGACATTATTAAGTATTTTTAATATCTACAATAGTCGAATAAAATTCTTGATCACCAGAGTTTCTCGTAAAGTAATGCATATGGTGGGAGTGAGTTTTTTTTTTTTGTATTTTTATTTATTTTTTATTTTTATTAGGTGATAATAGAGTTTATACAGTGCTTTCAATCGAAAAACTTTAACATCTTCTTACGCTATAATAGGTACCTATAAATTATGCATACGCTTGATGCGCAAACACACGCTGGATTGTATGCAAATGATATTCATTTAAAAATTGCATATTTTATCACGTTGGTGGTTAAAAACCTGAATGGTCATCAACGTGTCTCATATTTTAATACACTTATTTATATCCCATTACGTCAAAAGACTTAATTTGAATGCCCTTCTTTAGAACGCTTTTGGTGATTATTCGAAAGCATCTTTCATTAGCTATATCGTCAAATCTTTATTCAGTAAACTGGCATAAAACCATCATCGGCCATATAAAGGGTTGAAAATGCACAAATATTAGTTTAGAACCCCGTATACAAACGCGTTTTATATAAAGTAAAGTAGCTGCTCTGCAGTGCAAAAATTCGTGTTCTAAAAAATCATAACTAAACAAGCTTACTTAGACTCGGAGACTGGATGATAATTGACATTGCTTTAATGGACGACATTATAAACTCGATAGATACAATCTATGTATTATGGTACAATAAACGACTTGAAATTGTTAATACGATTGTTTTACGTTTTGAAAAAAAAAAATGGACCTTTTCCCAATAATTGCATCCCACGAGATAGTGAAAAAAATAAAATAAAATAATGGCATCGATTAGCACTGAAAACATACGGCGTAAGGTAACAAACAATGACTTTTGAATGAGTCCTCATATTAATGAGTGTGAGTGTGACATTGTACAAGTGTTGCAGTACAAGTGCAAAACATACGGAAAAAGCAGGGAAAGAAAAAATCGCGCGTGAATGACCGCGAACAATTCATCGGTATTACGGTAATAGGATCGTCGAACTGCATACAAGTATATACCGAGGAGAAAGTTAAAAGTTTTCGCTCGACACGTCTTACGCAACGACGAACTAATAGCTACGATCTGTACTAAATTTATGATATTTTACTGTTGCAGTCAGTGGTAAAGACAAAGAATAGTGTCGAATTTATCGAGCGTGTGCGCCAAGGATCGCCGAGTGTTTGCAGATTCGGCGAGGGGTGCGGGGCATCGAGGGTGCGGGAATAGGACCCATAATTATACGGAATGGGACGGAGAACGCGGACACTGGTTATGTCTACATTAGAATATTGAACACTTTGAGCCGAGATCGATCCGTCACGTGAAGTTTATAGGCGTCCCCAGGGAGGGGCAAGAAGGGAAACTTGCTCCCTCCTAGATTTCTAAATCTATTTATTCAAACATTATGTAAGCTAATGTAATAACGACGATAATATAATGCACCGATGTATAAAAATTGTACATTTTAGACCTACGTATGTAATAAAAATATGATATTATAATAATATGTTGAAGTTTAATGATTTTTAATTTCTAATTATTTTATAATATATTAATGTTATACATTTTTTAGTTTTCTAAAAATATCTTAATTTAATTTTTAAAATGCCCTAGAAAAATATCTGCGAACGCCCATGGTGAAACTGCATATAATCGATAGTATACGTGTGTAAAGTACATATATGGTATATTTTCGTATTAAAGGGAAGGAGGGGGAGTGCATCTTAACACACGAATCTTTTGTTTATATATCTAATACACAGTTAGGTAAAAGGTTCTTGGTGTGCATAATGGATGGAGCGCGTACTTGCTATCGAACCAAGCGAGTTTATTGACAAGTCGTTTATTGAATAACTGCGTGACTGCACAAGCGTCGCATACATCTTTTATATAAATACGACATACTATTTAGTATATTCTTATTACTCATCATAAGATTTCGCTAAATATTATCATCAGGTTAGTTAATATTCCGTTAATATGTCGCGGTCATCGCCGTAACTAATGGTGTGGAATGGCTTCTAACGGTTATACGGAATGTCATCAATATCCGAAACGTAACACTCGGCTTCAAATACTATCCGGTACAGTTCCTATAAACGTCGGTTGTACGGTATAGCAAATGTTTCTGTTTCATCAACGAGCGTTTACTACTGGTCATCCGAAATACGGTACCCGATGTTATGCCGTCATTCGATTGCAAAAAAATCCGATTCGGATCCATTTTTCAATTTTTTTATTCGAATCTTGTCACGTTTGCAGCCGGTGTTTTCATTCCCTCTTATTATAATTTTAGCGTTGTCTTACGCCGCCTGCTCGCTGTTCTCAAACGATTAAGTGCTCTCTCCGCGTTCGCCCCAATTCCAGCCCCATTGACGTTTTGGCAGTTGTTCCTTTATATCTTGGACGTGATTCCAAACGAGTTCCTTCCGATTTTCCTCCGTAATGTTCTCTCGCGTTCCGCCGAGGTTCTATTTTCGTTTCGGTCGAGTGATGGTAGAGAGGAAATATTTTTCCGGATTCTAGGCGTGGTCGCGGCAGCAATGCAGACCTAACCTAACCTAACCGTGCAGTATAACGATTTCCCCTTGATCGTGACGTCCAATCAGCTGTGGCCGAATGCGATGTCTTTCGCATCTTTCGATCCTTATCGACCCCATCCCAGGAACCAAACAACACACACACACATGTATGGGACTTATACCGGATATGGTCGCAAGACTCGACAACTGAGTTTGTACACCGTTACACCGGTGTGAACGGTCGTCAAAAATGTGTGCTAATGAAACGGAATCACCCCCGTCCCGCACCCGTTACTCTTTGACGTGTCGATCACACCTTCCGGCTCAGGTCGGCTGGAGATCGATATTTTTTCCGATCGTTACCACGCAACAACGAATGTATACGTACATCATCGACATATTCTTGTACGGCGGCGACGAATTATTACTATTACAGTCGTCGTTGCGACCGACCGACCGACCGACCCAGCAGCGACCGGCATCGACCGGCCGTGCTGCTGCCGTACACGACGAGCGCCTCCGCGAACGAGACGGCTGCGCTAGGTCGGTGTAGGCGGCCGAAGGGTTGGAGCGCGATCGATGCGCTGCTGCGCGGCGGCGGTGGCCCGAGCCCGCGGCCGTGACGTCACCGGCCACGCCGAGTCGCGGTCGTTACGTCACGGACGCGGTACAAACCCTCCCCCCCTCGACACGCTGTAACCGGGTTCGAGTCGATATACCACCCACCGCGGGACGAAAGGGAGAGTATCGCCACCGCCACGTTGCCGGTCCGCGCTCGCGTCGCGCACTGGCTGTTATTTTTTCCTTTTTTCCTTTTTTTTTTTTTTTTTTTT
>NW_020273045.1:2342099-2353922 GCF_003268045.1 Sipha flava
CCGGATTCTAGGCGTGGTCGCGGCAGCAATGCAGACCTAACCTAACCTAACCGTGCAGTATAACGATTTCCCCTTGATCGTGACGTCCAATCAGCTGTGGCCGAATGCGATGTCTTTCGCATCTTTCGATCCTTATCGACCCCATCCCAGGAACCAAACAACACACACACACATGTATGGGACTTATACCGGATATGGTCGCAAGACTCGACAACTGAGTTTGTACACCGTTACACCGGTGTGAACGGTCGTCAAAAATGTGTGCTAATGAAACGGAATCACCCCCGTCCCGCACCCGTTACTCTTTGACGTGTCGATCACACCTTCCGGCTCAGGTCGGCTGGAGATCGATATTTTTTCCGATCGTTACCACGCAACAACGAATGTATACGTACATCATCGACATATTCTTGTACGGCGGCGACGAATTATTACTATTACAGTCGTCGTTGCGACCGACCGACCGACCGACCCAGCAGCGACCGGCATCGACCGGCCGTGCTGCTGCCGTACACGACGAGCGCCTCCGCGAACG
This sequence comes from Sipha flava, assembly GCF_003268045.1. Lineage (NCBI taxonomy): Eukaryota > Metazoa > Arthropoda > Insecta > Hemiptera > Aphididae > Sipha > Sipha flava. The sequence continues at coordinate 2,342,635 of NW_020273045.1, forward strand.
AGACGGCTGCGCTAGGTCGGTGTAGGCGGCCGAAGGGTTGGAGCGCGATCGATGCGCTGCTGCGCGGCGGCGGTGGCCCGAGCCCGCGGCCGTGACGTCACCGGCCACGCCGAGTCGCGGTCGTTACGTCACGGACGCGGTACAAACCCTCCCCCCCTCGACACGCTGTAACCGGGTTCGAGTCGATATACCACCCACCGCGGGACGAAAGGGAGAGTATCGCCACCGCCACGTTGCCGGTCCGCGCTCGCGTCGCGCACTGGCTGTTATTTTTTCCTTTTTTCCTTTTTTTTTTTTTTTTATTTGCGCGCACACACCTTTGAATGGTTCGGCGAGCCCGTCGTCGTGCACTCTTTTACCCGTAACCGCCGCTGCCGTTCCGGTAACACAACCGTTCCTACTTGACCTTTTTCCGCGTTACGTCAATACGCGCGCGCGCGCGGCGGGCAGAAGGCGAAAAAGAAAAGAAATCGCGCGCGCCGCGCTTTATCACACGCACGCGGATGTCTGTTCTCGAGTCCCTATGCTATTCATTTATTCTACCCCGACCCCCGCCGAAGAACGGAAAATCAACAAAATAAAAAAAGTCGTCCCTGCAACGTTTAATTAATCGATCGACTCCGCGGAAACGATTGCGGGGCCGAAGAAGCACTTCCGTACGACGAGCGTTTTCAAATCATCTTTAGAAAATTAATTCAAACACTCTACTCTCCCGGCACATCCATACCGACAACGGACGATTTCAAATCCCCTTCACACCGTTCGTCAGCGAATATTTCAATCCGTTAATTTTTTTTCCATAATCTTACAGTTGGTCCACGGCGCGTTGGGGAATTTTTTTCGTTTTTTTTCATTTACTCGATAAAAATTGTCCACCGTAATGCAATTCCATCGCTAGGTGGATTCTTCAATCGAGTCTGCAATTCGACCACTACTCCCACATAAATTACGCTCTTTGCAAAAATATATATTTACAGATTGTATAAATAAACTTATAGATTAAAATATACTCGATAACTATAATGTGCTCACATGTATACATTTAAAAACCATATTATGCTCCTGAAAATTCTGAAATCTTTCATGGTTTTTTACAGTTAACACGTCATTGTTTATTAATACAAAAATAAAGTCAAACAATTACATCGACGTAAATACTAATTTAAGTAATAATAACGAGTTTATAAATATTTAGGCCTGGTTACATTAAAGACATTTTCGACCTATAGAATACCAAAAATATTTAACAACAGTACCGTCATAAAAAACGAGCGTATTGATATCAGTCTCAATCCCCCCTCCTGTATATTTATATTTATAACATAGTTAATGTTTTTTTTTTTTTTTTTTGGAATTTTTTACTGCTGTACTTTGGTGTTTTGCATTTTAAACTAAAAATTAAACAAAGAAACTAAGAAAATGTTCTTATCTAAAATATTTTTAAAACTCAAGATTTTCAAACGTTTTAAAAACAGCCAAAGTTGATTGTTTCATTTTTTTTTCATTGTCATAATTTTTTATTGCTTTTTAATATAAAAAACATCACGACTCTTGAGGAGCCAACTCCTATATCAAATAATTTTCTTTTCGGCTTTTGAAACTGATGCCCGTTAATGCGACACAAACAGCCTTTGCTACGTTGTAACATTATTTTCACTGTTGTTTGTTATAGAATTCAGTGCACTAAAAGCAATATTGTTTTCGGGCAGGATTGAAAAATAATACTCGAATCACCAACTTCGATGAAAATCATAATAAATATACCTCTAGGTATTATAATTCTTGCTAAGAAGCATTTGAATCCTCTAACCAATCGAGATTCGAATTCATAAATTTATTATTTAAAAAAAAAAAACAGTTATCTTTCAATTCTTTCGAATAAGGCCCGTCTTGTGTTTAGACGATCAACGAGCGTTCTTTTTGAATATAACATTAATTATATTTTTTTTCGTTATGATCACCGGCTACGGTGTTTTATCTCGTTTTAATGTTTTCCATTAATAATCTTGATTCAGCGATCCCTGCGTATGTACATAATAATACTAAGATCAAACGACTTAAACGATTTCAACACGATCATTATCGTATTAGTTTTGGATTTCGCATTGAGCATAACGGAAAAAACAAGACCGTCATTCTCGTCATTAAAATAATAATCGTCTACACGTTTCTTGCTCCCGTTTTCACAGTAAATATAATTATCAACACTCGTCTAGTGTTCATTCGGAAAATAATTTTCTAAATACGATAATTTTGGCGAACGATAACTTATATATAGATCATCTAGTACGAATACGTGAAGCAATAAAACATACACTTATATTGATTTTTAATAGCTCTAAAAAGTTCGAGAACTTAGTTTCTGTAATTTAATCATCATTAATGTTTAATGCGTGATCTTAAAAAAATCCACTATTATAATATTACAGCATGTAAAAAAGGTTCTTTTAAACTTACCAACAAAACCGCATTATATTTTGCAGTACAGCTATTACAATACCTAACCGGCTACGTGATATTATTATCTTATACAATCATATTTGTTTTAATAAAAATGTCAATAGTCAATGCTACTTAAAGTTTAAAAGTCGATGTTCTTGAAAAATAACTTCACGCTAAAATGTAAGTGGATATACATTAGGTATAGTTCATTATTCATTAAACTGGTCGAGAAATCAATTTTACCAAATACGTTTTTCCTTTTTTAACATGAACAAAAATTTACCACAAATTCATATAATTATAAATGTATAAAATGATTTAATAAATTAAACTCTAAAATCGTAATACTTAAAAGACAATTTTCGTTTTGTTAATTTTACAGGACAATGTAAACGCATACATAAATATTCCAGTAACCAGTCGTACATCGTGCAATCACGAACCTGGTTAGAAAACATGAAGAATATTTTTGTTATTTTATCCTTATTGGTTATTTTCGATACGTCACCAGGAGCAGTTGAAACGGGTAAACAATATACATGTATTTATAAATCACTCTCGTAGTCCTTGGTTCGATAGAAATTTCCAAAAATAATAAAAACACAAATAATTTGTTACGGTTTCTTACGTGTTGTCCAAATCATCACGTTCAAAGAACCATCTTGTGCTCGGGAACTAATAGTTTTATGATATAAGTATAATGTTATGTAAAAAATATTAACGATCAATAGAGAAACGGACCGTAACAATGACACGCTTCCATGTTCGTAGTGCGTGTGGGTGTGTGCGGGAGAGGGTTTTAGGTACGATCGGTACAACGCGGTGAGCTTACGATTTAGGGTGAGTGCGTGTGTGGTGCAGAAGAAACGGGGATGCGCGCGAAGAAAAAAAGATGACGCGATAAATTCAAACGCCACGGTAATGTTTAGGGAAAAGGCCGAATGTAGCGTCCGTCTGCGCTATATCGATCCCTCGTTTTATATAGGCCACGTTTCTTGTCGGATCGACCGCGTGCGCGCGTCTGAGCGTACATTTTTATCAACCATTTCATGCAGTGCGCTGAAAACGCCATTCATTTTCGCCAGCAGATCGCCCGACAATAAAACCGTAATACGTACTTAAAAATTATGCGCATTGAGCTTTACGGACAGCGTATTATTGCCGTTGAACCGTTTAAAATTCTCGCTCGTGCTGTAAACCAACTCAACGTTAAACCGATGATAAAGCTGTTACATTCTGTCGATAGCAACCTTCTCAGCAACCGACATCCAGTATTTCTAATTTTTTTTTTTTTTTTTTATAAAGTAATAAATCATACCATCGATCGAATCAAAAGTATACGTAGTTTGATTATTTTTAATTCGAATCCACTCGCTCGTACGTTATGGGTATTTTGAGTGTTGAAAAAAAACGATTAAAAACGCATACGAAATCATTAATTTATAAACAATTATTGTTTTAAACGTATTTAATTTATCGTAACAACACTTCGAAATCGTTTAAATGCCTGTGTCCAAAAACTAGCTGTATAAGACTGGTTGAGTGTTATCGTATGGGAATTTCCAGGGGAATCAATTAATTCGTTACAGTGATTATTATCTTAATTATTATAAGAATCTACTGTCATAATATTACAGGTCACATCCCGAAACGAACGTTTGTTAATTATTCGCTTATTATTATTTTGATATTGATAACGTTTATAACATTATCGTATGGTGATTGTACATGTTGTACAGCATTATATTCAGACAAGATAATTACAGGTGAATTGTATAGCCTTATGTACAGCTGTTGGCCGTCATTTATTGCTAGTAGATCGCATAAAATGTTAATCAACCGTATACAATCATCGCTATACAATTCCAATTAAAACACGTATCCGATATTTCAATCGTATACAGGTATGAATGAGCGCACCATAGTCGAAATCAGTCAGTTTATACGCCATGTACTTGAAGTGAATGCGTCAATATGTGAAAAAATATTATTTATGCGATTAGAGATAGAATAAATAGCCAGTCTCCGGTTGACGATAAAATGTAATACTGTACGAATTGACAAATTTTGCTTTGTATTTCAACAGCGTTGTTAATAGTGTACCAAGTTGTCGTTCAATTTTTCTTTAATTAGTTCAATTCGCTTATGCAGTCAATCAGTTTTATTCCGACAATGATATTGATTACGGTAATCTGTAATTACCTTAAAACTTCAATAAATAAACGTATGATCGTATATACATCATTTCTTTAATCATTTATTATTTTATGAAATACGTTTTTTAAATGTCTAGAACGAATTATTTTTCGTACGTACAGTGAAAAAGTTGACTTTGTATTTTGATAATTTAAAATGATTACTTTTATTAATAATGACTTACGAACATTTTACAATATTAATAGGTTTAATGCTTTAAATCTAACATCAGAATAGTCATTGATCATCCGAGATTTATAAAATGTAAGACTGACCCATTTGAATCGAAAAATACGGTAAAAATCGAATTATTTCAAGATATAAGTTTGTCGAGTATAATTATACCAATAATACTAGTAAAATTTTTGATTGAAACAAATAAAATAACCTCCATGATAGGTTTTCCGTACTAAGGATTGTTTCCGATAGTTTGTATTTTAAAATATAGATCATAAAAATAAAAATAAAAATAAGGTACGTTAGGATAAATCCTATGTGAAAAATTTTGACAATCGAACCAAGAAACCAAAAAGCATATGACTAAGAACATAGGAACTTTGAATACGACCAAGTACATGGATCTAAGAGTTTTATATATAAGCAGTGTTGGGAATCGATAATGCAAAATTGATCTAGATAAAGATGAAAGATAGTATGTCTAAGTTCATCTAGATGAAGATAATAAATAAAAAAAATTAAAATATCTAGATAAAGATAAAGATAATTTCATTTTTATCTAGATAAAAAAAAGACATTTTCAAAAAATGTTATTTTTTGGTCAATATTTCATATTCTAATAATATCTATGAAGACTCAATTATAATTATTATTATTAATATGTATCTAGGTGTTTAATGTTTATTGTAGTGATGTAGTGTACCATGAAGCAGTATTTATATATAATGTACAATATATGATAGTTAATCACTAAAATGTTACATAAAAAAAAAAAAAATTAAAATTGCTCTGTACGTAACAGGATGAATACAGAATAAATAAAAAAAAATTTTAAGTTAACAATATTGTTTTCTATATAATATTAACTTGAAGATTTTCATTATTCTATAAGTAGTTACGATTTTACAGGTTCCAAGAGTGAAGTAATTACTATTCAGCGTATAAGTTACATGTATATACTAAAATCAAATACTTAATATGTTTGAAACTTCCATGAAAAAATAAGTTTAAAAATACCAAAAATATTTTCCTGACATGAAAATATAAACAAAATGTCATACCAAGAAATAATAATTAGTTATTAATAATAAACGAATTGTGATTATGAATACAAAATCTATATGTGTAAAAAAAAGTCAGATTATTTACAGAATTTATAATTCAATAACGGCTGACCCGATTTTAATGATCTCTAATTTTTTGGATTCGTCTTCGTACAAGAATATAAATAACTCTAATCTTGGCAAGAATACAGACAATTATCTAGATAAAATGATCTAGATAAGTAAACATTTTATCTTAGATAAATAATTAGATAACATCGCGTTATTTATCTAGATAAGATAAAAGATGACAAAAAATCTATCTAGATAATTTATCTAGATAAGTCCCAACACTGTATAAAAGGGTCTAAGAAAAATTAGGTCCGGATGTTACGTACAAAGTTATAGAATAGCACTAGTGTGGTATTGTATCGAAAAAAAATCGTTTCAACAAAAACTGTGGCCTGCACAATGATTTTAATAACACATTGTCTGTACAATCAGGTACACCTCGATTCCCTGTACTACAACTGTATTCTATGTAAAAAAAATACAACTTGTAGCTTATGTAGGTATTACACATATATTGTACATAATTAATCAGTTATTGTGTTTTAATGGTCATCGTTAATAACGAAACGATACCAACTGTTGAAATTACATGGTCCCGTAATATGTTTAATGAAAATTGTTATTGATTTTTAAGTCGTATAAAATAACGAGCTGCACGACGCACTGGGTGTACTGGAATTTTATTATGGTATTTTAACAAAATTAAATGTAGTAGTAGTACTGAGGCTATGTACACGTATTATTTTACACATGCAATAAAAAAATATTGTGAAATTAGTTTTTGCTGTTGTCATTGACAAGACTTGATATACTTAGTATGGTTTTATTATTATTATTATTTTTTTTAATAAATTGTAATGTTGTTAGTTACAGAATAATTTACAGCACGAAATGTTATCAGATAATAGATTATTATTTTTATTTTTGTTTTGTTTTTTTTTAATTTTTTTCGTTTCAAAAACCATTTGAATAATAATTACTCGAAATTCACGTGAAACAATAACAATGGACATATAGCCCACGCTTACGTGTTATGTACATAAGCGCGTTAAGTCAATATAAATTATATAGTTAAATAAGAAATTTATGTGTAATGACTCCAGACCGCGCCTTAATCGATTAAAAAGTGCACGCTGCACACTGCACATGCGCACCGACAGCAGTCTACCCTACAATATAATTTAGCAGTTGGCCGGTCGTTCTGAATTTTAGTTTCTTTCCATTAAACACAACCCGAAAGCGAATTATTTAACTAACGACTATTAATGCAATCGCCAAGGATAGTGGCGTAACTGGAAAAAACCTAGGGGGTCAATATAATATATTTATTATTACCAAAACCCTGAAATTCCTCCCCCTCACCAGTTAAAACATATTTTTATTGTATGTATTTTATACACTTCATCTCATTGTTTGATTTTACATAAGTCTTTTAATTCGTTTTATGGTTTAGATAAATATAAATTGTAGGTAGCCTGTACTAGGTACTAATATTGTTAAATAATATCCATAAAAGTTCATTAATAAAAGGAGCTGTTTGTACTGTTAGATTATCTGGGGGGGGGGGGCAAAATTATACCTTTACCTCTCAAAAGATACTTGCCCGCCCCCCTAAATTGCGCTACTGACCAAGGGCAAGCATATTATCAAACGGATAATATTGCATGGTCATACACTGATTGTTTATTTCGTAAAATACGTAAAACGATGAAAAAACTTAACCATCGAATTATATACATTTTATAGATCAATGCATGCTAAATGACACTACAATTTTAACAATAACTGTATAATCTCAATACATTACGATCATACTCGTTTTTACTGATATTTTGATGATTTACCGTTGTACAAACATATAAATATATAAATTATAATTTCGAAGGATTTAGAGATACAATTTAGTCACCGTCTGCGACAACTGCTGTAGCAGCGATCTACATATTTGTACAGAGGAACGTTATTATTTACTAAATAACACAATTTACTTAACACGTTTGCACCATAGTGGTAATACATTGATTCGAATATATTATATATAAAATTTACGCTTTCGACGGTTTTCGCTCAATGAACTCTGAAACTACTAAACCGATTTTGATAATATTGTACTTCATGTGTGTGATTTCATCCGAATAATATTAAATTATTGTTTATATCTCGATGAATGATGTGAATTTAATGATTATCACAGGACAAAGGTTGTAATTATGTGTATGTTCTGTAAGTCTCTAACAGATGGCGGCAGAGTAAGTTTATTGACACTTAATACTTATTAATACTTCGGTAACAATATACAATACTACCAAAATCGAGAAATCCGTGCACAAGTATCTCGATAACAACGCGATTAACGTCTGCGATAAATAATATCGAAAACTAAGGTGATGCGTGATCAGCAAATAGCCACATTTTAAGGCACGAGATCGAGAGAGAATGTGAACCAATCGCGCATTAACACGTGCACGCGTCATCTGTTCGTCTTGTGTATGAATTTGCACCAGAAATTGATTACTCTACGCATTCTAAAATTTAAATTTGCTATTGGTACAATGGATAAAGTAATATAAATCTCGTGGAGCGTTAAAATTCAGCAATGTCTATCAACGTTTATCCGGTATGTATTGCGCTATAGGAAAATTTATGCTATTACATCTTCTCTTTCCAACAGAAACTTTACAATCGATTCTTGGTGGCCGATCGGACGATTGAAAATTGTTTTCGCCCAAGACACTTCAATTCAATTCTAACCTCCAAATGACGTCATTCGGGGCAACTTATATTTGTGATCTCACATCCGACGGATTTTATTCTAAAACTAACTGTAGAATTCCAGAACAGGTGTACCACACGATTGATTCGTTGATGACGATGCTTATTGATGACTCGAAGTTCCTTCAAATATATTATAAGGGTAGATGTGAAGAACGGGTGATAACTCAGCGCCGATATAATTTCAACGAACGAGCAGAAGAAAAAAAAAAATACAGAGAGAGCAAATGTGGGATTGTTGGAAGGTTTCGTGGAAAATCGTAATCAACTTATACAATTGTTTAAAATTGGACTTTGAAAATACATGTTTCTCCCATGGGCATCTATGCATTGCATGTTCACGTGTAGGGAAATCATCGAATCCCATTTGCGTTGGCAAAATATAGGTTAACCAAAATTATTGTGCACCGATTAGTACTTAGTTAAATTAAAATTATAAATTATTATACTTTAAAGTAATAAAACAATATAAACAAATATTAAAAATAATTAAAAACTAACACGAGAAAAGCTGGGCGAATTCGTCTCTATATATCATAATATGTGCTTGAAATATTAAAATACAAAATAAAGGAAATGTGAAAAATTGATAAATTATCACACACAACACCTTTGAAAGGAACAACAGTGAAATTAGTAAAGCTAATATAAATAGTCGATTTTTAAATTGTTATACGCACAGTAGACCGAAGTGATTTTCATCAATTCGGATCTGTAATATTAAATTACATAAAAACTAAAACATTTAAATGATTACGGTAATAGTCATTATTCCATTCGAGGTTTTTTGTATTTTATTTTTGAGTCTCAAAATCACCTTCGTATTCCGCTAATCGTCCCTTTGACGCTACGGGATGAGCAGCATTGATTTTCAACTGTTGAGGCGATAAACCGTGACCGAAAATTATCCGACTGTACAATGACGCGCAATACCACGTAAGAGAAAAGCAACGGATATTATTTCACGAATATTACGTTCGAGCCAATGAAAGATGAGAAAAAAATTATCATAATACATACATCAATAGGTACAACAGTAAGGTGGAATTGATTTTATAGCATCGAAAAGTATTGAAAAATGGGCTATTTAATGACCTAAAAATACTTAAAATAAGGGTTGAATTATGTCCTAAAAACACGAAAAAAAAAATAAGTAAAAATAGTATAAAAATAAAAAACAATTTATATTTATTAAATAATTATTCGTGAATCAGAAAATATTCTAAAAAATGAAGCTTCAACTATAAGTATTTTTTTCAAATTTTCTGTACATTCTTCATGTTTTAACCTAAGTTATTTATAAAAAAAAAAATCGAAGTCGATCAAATTCGAGGCATATAAGAAAAATAATATCATCGAAACTTGGGGAAAAAAAACATACAAACAAAAATTGTTTAAACTTGAAACCATTGTTACACGAAAAAACAAACATATATACAAATGCTTTTAGTCAACAATTAGTATATTCTATAATGATTATCAATCGTTTTATCGAACCCGAGCCCTGCTACTGTGGTTAGCCCACGACGGTTACGACCATTGTTGGGATAAGATAAATAATTTTTTATCCAGATAAAAAAAAAGTTAAATTTCTTTTAAACCTTGAAGTCTAACTTCTTGAGAGTACACCTTACATACTAGTAATACTATTTATAACTTGAAGATTATTTTAATGAGGCTATATGTTAAAATCAACGTTGGCGTTAGACATGAATATTAGTCAATACTCAATAAGTGTAAATTAACAAACGTTTTTAAAAGTAAGAATAAATGTTAAAAAAAAAATATTTTCCACACGCGACATGTGTTAGTAAATCGTGATTTTTGTGAGCCTTCGATTTGGTTTCGGAACGCGTTTAATTTAATATCAGTAGTAATAAAAATGTAATTTGGTAGGATGCTTGTTATTATTATACATGCGACGGATAGAAGAACTCTTAATTCGATGTTAAAAATAATAATATAAATGGCAATCGAGATAGGTCTGACTGAACCGGTTATGCATACTGATGAACAAGTACAATCTATTTTCCATTAATTTACCAGCCGTCCGGCGTAACATGAAAACGATGTTCGCTCGACGTTTGAGCGTTGGGCCGCCGACGAAAGTGTTTACGGTGTTTTTTTATGATTTTCGGAAAAAAGAGATAACTTGAAAATTCGAAATGTCAACTATCGAGACGCGCCGTTTTCTATTGTCGCGCGTGGACGAACCGTCCGTCGGAGACGATCGGTCGGGCGAGACGAAACCGAACGGATCTGGTCCGGATAAATTCGACCGGTGAGAGCCGGTGCGCGCATGCGCGCCTACGGGATGTTTGTCGCTCTTAAACGTGCGTACTGCGTGCGTGCGCTCGTACTATGTTGCGCACGTCGGCCGCGCGGCATTGCGGTTACGTTTTCAATCGATTTCGGCGGGGCAGGTAGTCGGGCGCGGGCGGTGCGGGGTAGGCGTGCTCGTCGCATACGCGGCGCGTTAGGTGGTTCACCCGCGTCGGAACGAATTCAAATCGGAAACGGCAGACGGTTCCGCGCCCGGGCCGGGTTGCCCGGCGCGCGCACCGCTGCGGTCCGCTCGTCCGGTGA
>NW_020273045.1:2354022-2492690 GCF_003268045.1 Sipha flava
CAATGAACTCTTATGGGTATTATTTAACAGTATTGGTTAACCTAGTACCTGCTACCTACAATTCATGTTTATCTAAACCATAATATGAGTTAAAAGACTCATGTAAAATCAAACAATTAGACGTAGTGTATAAAATACATACAATAAAAATACGTTTTAACTGGTGAGGGGCAGGGGTGTCATGGTTTTGGTAATAATAAATATATTATATTTCCCCCCCCCCTCTAGATTTTTTCCCAGTTACGCCACTGGGCACGGGAGTTCGGCGACTTCCGACCGATCGTTCTTGCGCGGCGGTTAGGTCGTCCGACCGACGTTCGGTCGCGTCCCGAACATCGATCGCCAACGATCCCGTCGCGATCGGAACCGACGTACAATGTTTTCGACGGATGCTCGAATGCTTCGGTTCGATTTCCAACACGACCGTCGTACGATCCAAGGCGGTATCTGGGGGGGGGGTCCATGGTGTCCGGGCTCCCTCCAAAATGTCTTCAATATCTCACAAATGTTTAAAATAATTATTTATTCTTAATACCAACATAAACGTTTTCGGTCGAAAATGATTTAAGCTCCAATTAATCGTTGACTGATTTTAGACGTTTATTATCATATGAAAATATTTGTATAGCGTCTAATAATAATAATATAGCACTATATAGAATATCTTACGTGACAAGATGTCAAAGTAATTTTGTTTATTTGATTTTATTATGTTTTAACAAAAGAAGACTAATAAGTCTTATTTTTAACCAAATATCTAAAGTCAAAATCCAAATTCAATAAGATTACGATGTACATGTTTTGGACCCCACCGAAAAAAATTTCTAGACCACGGTCTTGTTACGATCGTACGTAAAAACATTTGAAATGTAACGTTTGCACGTGGACAGATTTATCAGCATATCATTTTTTTTTTTCTAATACGACCATTCGCATGGTCAATACTTCTAACGGTTCGTCTGTACGAAAAAAAGTGTAATACTCGTAATAATTCCGTCTAGACTGCGCAACCGAACGAACGATGAAAACCGGATACGGGCTGTTGGTTGTTTTTTATGGATTCGTAATCCGCAATGCATTTATCCACGGTCGGCGGGGGAAAAATTGTGATGCGATTTTTTAGATATTTTTTGATTTGCGAACCGTGAACACAATGGCTACGGATTTTGTCGAATCTCCGATGATCCTACGGGGTGTATGACGACCGCCGGAATGCATTGCATATGTTTGTAACGTGTGCGTATTCCATTTGGTCGTGCGCACGACCGTAAATATGTTGTACAGTCAACGTCGAGGAAGGAGGAAAGGGCACCGATCTAGATGGATAAGGACGAAGGTCGTGTAATGAAATTGACGGTAATCATTTAAAGAGCGACCGCGCTCATTCGACGAGTGTGTACGGGGACCGGGGAGTCAATACGCTAATTGGATTATATTCAATATAATATTTTGTTCGACTACCTAAGAGCCACGTAATAATAATTCGACGTTCGGGGCCTTATATATCTACTGTTGTACAGGATGTCCCAGGAGGATGTACTAATTGTGATATTATTTCCCGTGTTCATAAAGGTTTCTGTTAGTAATTGCTTTTTTTTTAGAAAATAAAAGTTTAAGTTGTAATATCTTTGATGGAATGTCGATGAAAAAACCGAATAGAATTCAAAAATCTTTTTTTTTATAAAAATATATTAGTTAAATAATTTCTTCGAGACTATGTCTGTATATTATATTGTTTCGTATAGTAATCTAGACTATTCAAACAAGTCAATTGAAGAGATTTATTAGTATTCGCTATCGTTTTTAGACTAATAGTTTTTAGTATAGTGATTAGTACTTATTTTTACAATAAAATCCAAACATTTTTCTACAAACAATTTGGTATAAAAGACTTATGGTGTGTTTAACATTTTCTATAGAATCAATTTGTTTTTCCACATTAATAAAATGATAAGTGGAAGATTATTGTACTATAACTATAAAGTAAACGTTGGAATACTTTTTTGTCTTTTTTTGTCTTCGTATTAAATTTTCCAATTATTAATAAAATTATCAAGTAACGTTATCTTTGTATCTGCGTTGATACACATTTTTTGATAATCGTCAAACATACTACCATTTCGATGATATTATTAATATTATTCAAGGATGTGATGATGTCCTCGAATAGTTATATTTTATTTTCCAAGAAATATTAATGTGTCAATTATTTGTTTCAACCCAGATCTATTTTCTTTAATTTGTTCGTTGTGAGCTTTATTTAAAGTATTAATAATTTTATTTTGAGGATTATTAATAATATGTAAAAATAATTTACCATCCTGAATGGCGTTTTTATGGTAAATATTTCTGCTATGCGATTCATTCTACGTAACTATCCTTTCTATGTAGTTTTGGTTAATGGTTCGGTTACAAAACATTTAAGGGGCATTGTATTTTTTGATCCAGTGCCAGTATTAGTATGATTAAAAACTGAACAATAAATACAGAATAAACCATTCATAGATTTCGATACGACTAGCCAAAAATAATTTTCTAAATCCTTTTTTTTTTACGAATCTTTTTCAATATGACCACATTTTTTGTGAGTAAAAAAAGTATAAGCATTAATATTTGTGGGTCTCCAGTGATTTTCAATAATTTGTTTTTTCAATCAAATCATTGATATGCGATTTCGAGTTTAAAAAATCTTCTATGTCTAGTGATTTATTTAAATTAATTTCAGACGATTGTGGTTAAAAAATATTTAATAATTTTTTTTTTTTATATATCGGTAAAGATGACTCTCAGTTTAAAGATAAAGAATTCGGATCAACAGAAATTGGACCATTAATTTCCTCAGATGATATTCGATAATTATTTTCTTCAATTGTTCTTCGATCATTATTTTCCACAATATTTATACGTTTTTTTTTTAAAAAAAAATTATTGTAATATCGAAATTATATTTTTGTACAATCCATATGGTATTCGATCCGGATCCGACACCGCCGTATCGTCGTGGGTCATACGTCCACGTACGCTTACTAACAGGGATGCGATTGTGAAAACGAAGACCACCCGGAAAAAACTTTAATGTACCTCGTGTGTATAGCCGCGCGCGCGCGTGCGTTTCCGCGCGAGAAAACAACGCGTTGCGACCGGCTCAGCGATCCGTTTGTTTGCAATGCGATTCCCACGTCGGAACTGATCAACGCCGTTGCATACACGTCGAAAGGGTTGGAAATTAAAAATAAAAAAAAAATTGAAGGGAAAAAAAGCAGAAGAAAAATGTACACGTAGCCCCATCGCCGTGGCCGTGTATACATACGGGATACGTAAGCTGATTCGCGAACTCGGCTCGCGACGAACGCGTACGATTTCAGGCGACAGCCGCTACAGGCGTTGGATTCTGTGCGCGCGCGCGAAACGTTCGCGGGTTCGTAAATAAATCGAAAAGCCAAGGGTTTCGGGGGGTCCAAATATAGCGTTCTAGCAACGTTGTCGGGTAAACACCACCGGAAACGTTACCGTTAAACGGTATTGTGTTACGAGATTCAAATCACATTTTATGACATTTATGCGGGCAGCGGTCACACTCGGTTGCACCAGCGTTTCCTGCACCGAACAGACGTTTAAATATTTTTAGGGCCCGTTTGATTCGTTTCATTCGTGTTCGATTCACCGCTCGCTGGTGAATTCCGTTCGATCGCGACCACACCGAATCAATGATAGTTTGAGCGCATCGTGTTAATCACCGTGTATAAAATCGAGAGTAATACAAACACGAGAAACACAATAATTACGCGTACGGTGGATACAATAATATCAAATGTATATCGACTGAGCGAGCAAAACATGTAATAAATAAATCTATGTGATTGGAAACTGTAAATCTGCAGCGAAATATTGAAACTCTTTTTAGGAAATTTTTCGGAAAACCAACGCAAGGTGTTAAAATAAATAGGTTTTTATTTTTCCCCAAACCACTCTAAATACACAAGGCTAATACGACGTTAACGCGTAATCGCACACAAATTAAATTACAATAAACAATCGCGTACTTATGCACAGTGTAAAGATATCCAGTCCGATACATGAAGTGTCTACGCTAGGTTCTTTCGGGCTTTTTTGTAGGATATATTAATTAAGAATCGAGGGGTCCATAAGAAAGTGTTAGACAAGCGCGAGGTCCAGGACATATGTCCGGTTCGTCTTTCTCGTACACATAACGTTGTATCGATTGCGCGAACGCGCTTTCAACGAAAACGCCGAACGGAGTACTTCACATCACTGCACAAGACTGACTTATCATTGGCTTCTCACCTTTCCTTTTCCGAACAATTTTCTAAATGAAATAGAGTTCGTATTGCGATGTACAGAATAAATTAAAAAAAAAAAAATAATAATAATAATAATTATGTTTAGAAAAAGAAAATTACAACAATGTTAATTATTCAAAAGGGCAATGCATCGATAACCTTGTGTGCGCCGTACAGCGGATGTGCTGCGAGTACGTGAAACGACACTAAAGTTTACAGCCCGACTGCACGCACATAAATATCGATAACAACACGCGTGTAGGCATGATATGGTGAAACGTGCTCGATGATAACATCGGTAAAGAGACAAAGTTGTGTCCCGAAAGAGAAATAACCAGCCAGTCAGATAGTAACAATATTACTGGTTATTTTAATGGGCCATTAAGTTGAATTTTCCATTAAAAAAAAAAAAAAAAGTAAAAATTATAATAATAACACCAGGGTAGGTAATTGTGTAACAAAATATATTTTTTTAATAACGTTACAGTCATTATTATATACAGTTTATGATTAAATATTAACGGTCCATAGTAATAATAATAAATGGGTTATCAAATATTCATTTTTACTCAAATGTACAGTACCTACATACACCGACAAACATAATTAATTTCATGTGGAGCATCGAGTAAAAAGTGAGACTCTCAGGCAAATTTATTTTTTTAATTTTTTAGACTAATTTGACAAAAAACAACTATGACCTCAATGAATGTGACTATACAGAAAAGAAAATATCATTCGATTTGTGGTCAATTTCAGGTAATATTTTAAACTCACCGTTATATTTTGGATAACCTATTGTTAAGTTAATACAGGTGAATACTGAAAAGAAAAAATTGTTATTCAAATTATATTCTATTTATTTTATGTTCTTAAGATAATTGAACAGTTGACTAGATAATTGAGACGCTGAAGCATATTTACATCCATGCACATCCCAATCGTCAAATAATAGAAAATAATTTAAAATAATAAATTTGGATTCTCTTCATGTAATTTATCCATTTACCAAATAAATAGAATCACAAAGACAAAACATCATCATTTGAAAAAAAGAATATTTTTTCTCAAAATTGCAAAGTCTTTTGATCGCGGTTGGCACAATATTGTTTAAATTAAAATTGTTTTTACCAACATATTACCTATCCTCTATAATATTTACACATAAAATCTCCCGATAACAAATCATACAACTTTTGTGTAATATTCCGGATGATACCGCTATACTAGTTTCAAATAAAGACCCAACATAGCCGCTCATAATATACAATACCACCTATCACAATAGCGACCGGACATTACAAACGATTTCACTCTTTAAACTCTATTCAAACCAAAACCCGTTAATCTCCACTATGTCTTCCATCACTATTCCTAATAATCCAATAAGAATACTTAAAATAAAATGACCAAGATACATTCTGAGATAAAAAAAAAAAAACGGTTCTCCCACTATACTCGTAAACCCATCATAATAAATAATTGTTTAAAAAACTGAACGGGTTTCTTCCTTCGTGTTAATCAAGCTATTTCATTAAATTGTATTGTGCAATATCATTTATTTACTATACTTGTTTGTATAAATCGTAAATAAATTTTATTTAATAAAAAAAAAAAACAATTGGTGTATTCCAAAATTCTAATTCAATTAATTACGTAACACATGATCTTGGAAGTATAATTACACACAAACATTTTGTTATTCTGATAGAGTATGAAAAATAATAATTATTACGTTTAATTACGATAAGTAACAGTAACAATCAAAATACCCGAGCATTGATTATACGTACACGCACGATCAATACAATTTAAGGGTTCACAATCGAATTCCTTTTAACGTTTGACAGCTTCCATTACTTTTGTCTTTTGCTAATAACAATGAAGTTTTTGCGCGGTCGAGCAGCGTATTTTCGGTTTTTTTTAATTTTAAACTTTTTTCTGTTAATATAATTAAAATTGAAATCAATCCCATGAGTTGAATAACATAAGATTGATGCGCGTTTTTTAGAAATCTAAATCAAACTGACCACATCACGCACTTGTAATCAACGCGTAAGTAAAAATATTTTTCAATCGTACTGTTTTTTTTTTTTTTTTTTTATAGGGGTATTATCAAGTAATTACATAAACGGTATAAGGAATATGAGCACTTTGTGTTGAAAAAACAACCAAGATAGCACAAGAATTGAATGATTTCTGCACTTATTTTTCAACACACATACTTTTTAACAGTGGAATTTTTATTTTATAAATATAAAAATATTAAAAAAAATAAATAAATAAACGACTGGACCATAGTTTTTATTGGAATAATTGCATTTTTTTTATTCCTCTCTTGATAGGAATAATTTTTTTAAAAATAATGTTTCAAATAACCTTTATAAAGGCAGCATTATTCTCGACGTGTATTATTATATTGTATACATTTCCCTGCATTCAAAACCAAAATATCTTTTCCGAGGTCTTCTTTCTTTCTTCTTTTTTTCCTTTTTTTTTTTTTAATTTTCGTGGTATAACGTACATAACATGTTGTATATATATTTACGCTATGAGAACAAAGTGATGGATATTTGCGTGTACGGCTAGTAAAGGAGACGAGAGGCAAAGAAAATAATAACGCTGACTTCGGCACATTGGTCAAGGAGTATAAGAGATGTTGTGCTGATGGAGCATTTGCAGAGGTTCGAGCGGTGGTCCGCTGGCGCAAAGGACGATGAGGAGTTCACGAAAGGCAATAATTTACGTCGTCCTGTAAAAACGTCGAATAAAAAGGATCTGTGTATAATATAGACCTATATCAAAGATGACGAAAGAGAATTCAAAGAGCCTGGACGACATGTATTATTACACACACTTACTCGGTCATCCATCAGTATTCCCATATACCCGCACCCTCATCATATGAGTAATTCGTATGTTTTTATGCGAACATCGTTGGGATATAATTTACAATGGATAATTACTAGCAATTTGAAAGGTACTAATATCGTTATACGTATAAATATGTATGATATAAATTTATTACGAGTGCCTGTAGAAAATACCAGTTCGTATTGCGATGAGAATTGATGTACACGGTAGAATTAAAAAACAATTCCACGATCGAATAAATTCCTAAAAACCACCATCGAAGAATATAAAAGCTGCAATTTTTATAATACTCTATTTTGTGCGGTACAATAAAGTGTGTTACCAATGAGTATTAAATTAATTAAACAACATCAACGAATTACGATATTTAAGTTATTATATATTCTTTAATGACTGAAAATCAAAAATGAACGAACCAGCAATTTGTTATGCAACTTTCAAAACATAATATGCTTAATAGTATCTGAAATACTGCTTGCAAAGGCAAATTATTTAATTGTAGTTTGTAATTGTAAAAGAAACCTAAGAAATTGGCAAAAGTCAAATATCGGGCGAAACGAACAGTCTTCTTCATCGTTAATTATAATCGTATAATCGAATAATTAATAATATTACAAACTATTCAAACCGAAGAAGAATAACGATTGACTAATATTTAAATATATATATATATATATATATATATATGTATACTTATTATAGTTATTTTAATTCTATAACATAACATAAGTAAATCTAAGGTAAATTAATTATTTATAATTGTACCACGCGCATTTGGTTAAAATGGTTTTTTTTCAATTTATAGATCACTACAAGCGAATAATTGAATTAAACGAATAAATCATGAAGTCACGCAACGGCTTCAACAAACGAGATCAATATACTCGTAAGTATAAGTTTGTTCATGTATTTTAAAATAACACATTTAATAAATATTGTTTATATTTCATTTCAATTGAAAAATGTGCTGTAAATTTGATAATAAAAAAAAAGTAAATTGTTTAATGCCCAATTGTTTGTTAAATAACAAAATAATTGTATTATTAGTATATTCAAACATCTCTATTTATCAATGATCATTTTATCTAACATAAGAGTTTAAAAACATCTAAAGACAATTATTATTTTCAAAATAATATAAAAAACTATTGGACGTAAGCTGAATAAAAATTTAAAAATGAAGTACAAAATATAAATACAAAGTTATTTTATTTTAGACGCCCACCGTAACTTTGCGTGTGCCACCAAAATAATTTTAAAATTATTGTTTAGTGAACAACCATAAAACAAATTATGAGAAAGTAAACTGTCTTATCATAATAATTTATCTGCAACGGAAGGCATATTATGATAGCTCGTTAAGTATTATAAGATTTATAAACTAACTTTATTAATTTGACGAAGTAATATGCATTCAGGAACTCGTTATGGATTTTTTCCTATTACGAGTGTTGTGAACCGAAATGAAAAATTCGATAATATACAATGTCATCGATGTTAATGATATTTTAACAAATTATTTTTAGAAATATGTATTAAAATAATATCACTATTCGTTCGTATTTGTAAAATATAGGTACCTACATCATTATAATATACCCATAAATTAATCGAATCAAGAAAATAAATTTATATATTATTGTTAGATGATGGTATTTGGCTTTTTGGTATTTTCTGTCAAATTGATCATTTTTAATGGCATTTAAAACACTTTAATATATCTGTGTATGGTTTATTTTGTATAATATTCTATAGTTATGATTATGTAACAAATTTATACGTTGTATGAGTAACATAAATAAAGTGTACTTGAATTCAAAAAATAAACATAAACTTTCTAATGTTGAATTTAAAAAATAAGAGCAGTCTTTTTAGAAGTACGTCCAAATATAATAGGGATTTATAGATTTAAAAGCGTAAAAAAACACAATATTAACGTTTTTATTATAAATCCTATATTGAATTTATAAAAGCAATGAATTAATCAATTGTGAATTTGATATATTAAAATAAAATTGATATAAAAGACAAGAATAATGTGGAAGTATATAATGCAAATGGCAGATTACGTATATGTTTTTTAAAAGTAATAAATCACTACGTGGCTATCAGACGTTCTCAATCTATTAATTTACCATTTCTATTATATCACAGTAATCCA
Organism: Sipha flava; assembly: GCF_003268045.1. Classification (NCBI taxonomy): domain Eukaryota; kingdom Metazoa; phylum Arthropoda; class Insecta; order Hemiptera; family Aphididae; genus Sipha; species Sipha flava. The sequence goes on from NW_020273045.1 coordinate 2,363,359, forward strand.
CATCAAAACGTTAATTTAGCTATAAATAATTTCGATACTTCGAAGAAACAATATATTTATCATACGAAACAACTTTTCGATTTCATCAAAATCTTACATTAAATCTTCAATAAATTAAGTGAACTAGGACACACGAAGAAAAGGTTAGGTGACATTTTATTTAAAAAAATTCTTCATGATTACTAGCCAACGATTATAAAACATTGTGATCCCTTTCAATTTTCAACCCGGGAATTTAGCCTCCCTATTCTCCCCTCCCTTGATCCAGCCCTGATTATACGTGTATATGTTACGCCGAATTTAAGAAATTGCCGATTTCATGAAAGCAGCATCGTTTTCGCCAAATACGTGTAATCGGCAATTCGGCTGCCAAATTCACGAAATCGGAAAATTTTGATTGCTGGTTTCGTGAATTAGGCAGCCTTTTTATGCCAATTGCACGAGTTCGGTAACACATTATTATGATATAATTACAAGTAGAGCCTTATGGAAGTAATTGAAAATTTCCTCCATCCTTTAAAAGTTGGTGGCAATGTGCTGGTGTTAATTCCGTTTGAGAATCGAAGGCGAGGTGATACAGCCAATCTTCTTGCAATTATCATAGAAAAAAGATAGCAAATTTGGTATTGGGACTAAAAAAGAGATTTTAAGCACATGGCTGGAGCAGAACAGTTTGTGAGCTACAAAGTACTGTTCCCCGACCACTGCAGACGTTCAACAAAATTAATATTCATTACGAGACCTTGTTAGATTGGGGTCAGTTGAAATCGGACAAGGCTATTGATTGGCTATATATTGATGTACTTGTCGTACGAATTGCACATCTAAAAAGTGCACATGTAAAAAAAATAATATGATGTGTAATTTGGCATGTAACTCAGGCCATACTTGCCAAAATATTTAAATATAGTACAATTTTTTTTATTTACTTTTTTTACACATTAAAATGTATTTATTATTTTATTATATTTCCGGTGTTTTACACGTTTATTTAAATTAAATTATGTTTTATATTTTTTTAAGAAGGGCCTTGCCGATTTCATGCATTCGACAGTATTATGTACTTTGAGTTACCAATTTCACGTATTCGGCGACAACGTTGCTGATTTTATGAAATCGGCAATTTCATGAATTCGGCATAACATATACATCGTTTGTGACGATCGAATTGAGTTGAGTATAGCAACATTGCTCGTGATTGGGTGTGGCTTATTTGAATTTGGTAGATAATATGTCAAATTTATCCAGTATAATATTCAGGTGCTACAGACATAAAAGGGAATGGACTACTCGATCGATTGTTAAATTCAAGTCAGCATTATGTCGCAAAACTTATAAAACTTTAGATCTGCATAATTCAGTTGAAATTTATGGCTATAATTATCAAGGTTCAATGTTTAAAATCGATAAATAAAAACATCAAACGTATTGTATATCAGAACGTTTTTTTCGACGATAGCGTATATGTACTACGGGCTATAATATTTCATTACAAGTATCGATGATAACGTAAGATATTTAAATAAGTTTAATAATTTATTAATTTGTAGTAATAGTCATAATAATAATAATAATGGTAATTACATGAATCGTTATCATTCCACTGCAGAAATCACCATCATAAAAACACATGCACATTACAGTAATGTGAATTTTAATTAAAATATACCATTAGTGATTACCGAATGAGTTATCTTACATTAAAACTGATACGAATGCATTGATATATACTTTTAATTTTTTAACGGCAGTAAGTATGTACTCTGATTTTATAAAAAAAAACTCAAAATGCATACACACGCACATTGTTTTTTTTTTTTTTTTTTTATTGTTTCAGTAATAATTGACGATCGATTGTAGAAATATGGTTTGGAAAATTGTAAGCTCGATAAGAACTTCCAAATTTCAGTTCATTGGACGAAAAAATATAATACTGTGTGATCTATATGTATTTGAATTTCTAATGATGAAACATTCTTTGTTTTTATTCGTCTTATTTGTCATAAATTTAATTTGCGATCATTTTTATGTATACATGAAGAGTAAGCCAGCATAAAATAGCTTGTGCACACGTAATTCGTGTAAAGTAAAAGGCGCGTGGTTTTTTACGAAAATAAAGAGAACTGATCAATAAATAATAAAGAAAAAAATATACTGTGTACACTCAACGGGCGTTTGACGTGCTCGGAGAGCATGATTGAACGGGTAATTTCATTAAGGTGGTCTTTCGAGTGGAAACTTCAAAGGGTCATTAAACTCGATAGTCGAAAGGACTAAGGAAAAGTTAATTTTTTCAGGTGTGTAATACTGCCCGTGTCAGTATTAATTGTTTACAAAAGTATGCATAACACCGATCACTGTACACTTTTTGTGCGACTATATAATACATACAACCGACGTTGGAATACAAGTTAACAAATGTTTACTTTTCAAGAATACCAAAACGTTTCTATTAAATAAATATTTTAAAACTTTTGGATGATCTTAATAAATTAATTGATAAATATTTTAAGAAATTGAATATTTCTAGAAGAAAGCACTTATCTGTGCTCTGTTTATTAACTTTTTTAATAACACTGTCATTAAATATTAAACGTTTATTTTAAGAATCATGCAACAAATTGCATTTCGTCTGTTGTGATCAATAAGTAATATAATTCGTTAGTTAGCAAATTTAAATTGGTTTAAATAAAATATTTATTAATCCGAGAATTTAAAATATGACCTTAAACGAACATATGATCTGTTACGATCATAAAATTCAAATATTTTTTATTAAATAATTTTTTATTTGAAATGAATCTGAAATTCATAAATGACTTTCAAATTAATAAATACAATATAAAAAACAAATAAAAAAATTGTGATTTTGTTTAAAAACAAAAAGACATTTTCAAATGTTGATCTATTGCTAAGCCCATTGCTAAGTTTTCTTTCGATTATTTATAATCTTTGGAAATGTATACTGTCGTATAATTAAAAACTTATACCATACTTGAATGTTTTCAAGTAAATCGAGTAAAAGTGAATAATGGTTGGTTAACATTTTTCATTAAAAACAAAAAAAAAGTATGCACGATGATTTGTTTTACATTAAACACTAAAAGATAGTATACTGGCGTTTGGTGGGGTACCCTTTGTCATTCACTTCACATTAAATGCTCGTAAATTATCTCTTGGTTCGCAATACAATTTCTGTGTACGAATATGTATAGAAAATATTCTGATTTTAAATAAGATATTTAGTTTAATTTGATTTGAAAACCTATAAATCAAATAATCAAAAATAAATATAACTATATAAAATATTAACCATTGTCCGTTTAATTAATTTAATCCTACATCAAATAATTGTGTATTATTTTGTTTAATATATGGAGCATAGAATAAGATTAACATATTTTATTTTCTGTGAAACTGACAGATATGTGTACAAACAGGATTTTTTTCGTATTCAATTACTTAAATTTATAATAAAGCACAATCGTATTAAGAACAAATCTAAAATTACCATTAATATTTATTGGTTTTAATGGAATCGAATGAAATAATTCAATGATTCATTGTTAAAACTGTAGAATGCATTTTAGAGATATATCATAGAATATCACGTGTCTTAACGTATGTTATGTTTACGGAGTAAAACCGTTCTCAGTACTATCCCGAATGATAAACATTGGTAAAACAAATTTTTTATTGTTCTGAAATTTACAACAATGGATTATTATAACATAATTTATTTCACTCAAAACTATAATAAATATTGTTTATCTAAGAAGAGTTATGATAATCCGATGTTGTGATCTGAATAAATACAACTTACAAATATCTTTATTTATGTATTAGAATACGGCATTACAGTGTACACGAAATAAGTATGTTCTATAAATTAGTATTAACAAGTGCATATAATAGCTTGAGAGTACAATAATCAGTACACTAAATTAAGTTTGGACATTAAAATGGGTACAAAAATATATAAATAATATTACTACTTTGAAATGTTTAAGATATTTTTATCACTCACCGAATCGGTCCAATAAATAAAACGTGATTACATCAAAGTATAATATTGTGCATGACTGTTATAAAACTGTTTACTATCGAACCATGTAATTGAAAAGGTGTGTGTTAAAGTCATTCGAAATCGTTCAATGGCCGATCAAAAGCGTATTTCTAGGAGTATATAATATTTCGTCGACTCGTATGCGCGCAAGATCAGAAAATGGTATTTTCTAGGAAGTATAATAACATTGCGTGGTCTAAAGCATAAATAAAAAAACAAACAATTTTTAAGAAAAAAATAAAAAGCCAAGTACTACTATGGCGAACAAGGGATTGGAGAAAAAAGTAATAACCATGAATTACGACACTAACACTGATGTGCGATGTTATTGTTTTTATTATTTATTTATCATTTATATATGAAACATAACTTTACAATTTTTCTCCTTTGAACGTCACAACATATTCTATTACACACCATCCTTTTAAATTAAATTCATCAAATGGAATACGAATTTAAGTACAAATATTTGACTTTTATCACTTTTACAAAATTAAGATATTTGCATATTTGAATTTTCAAATGATAATTGTATATCGTTTCAAATAAAATCAGAAGGAGATTTAGTTCAAATATTTTATGAATATGTTTTGAATTGGTTCTCTACGTATATTTAATATATTTCAAATGAGTACAATATTTTGAAACAAAATGTTTAACAGGAGAGTGTTCATTAATATCGAATGATATGGCGCACTAGATAGGCAATAGTGGTACATTCGTGTATGTTTAGCGTTTTGATGAAAAATATTCGTGTATATATTTTATGAATACAACTAATGATTGAATAATGATAATTCATTTAAGTACCTATTAAATTTTATCGAAAACTTGAAAACGTTGTAATACCTGAAATTATATTATGTATATACTGAATAAATAAAAAAAAAAGTATAAACACAACAGGAAAAAGCACTCACTACGATTTTTATTTCAATTTATAAACGTTTAAAAATACTCTATAGTTTTTTTCATTATTTTTACTTCCCATTTACGTTTTAAGTACTATCAGATTTTGTTTAATAATAAATATAAAATATTTTATTTTATTCCTATTATTTATAACTCATTTTTTTATTTTATAATAAAAAATATAATCCTTGGTTATATGAAGTTTAAACAGATTTAAGCTCGAAAAAAGAATTTCGTGACTACATGCACTTTTCAAAAAACATTTTTTGTAAAATTTTAATAATTATTTACATAGGTTTTATTGTAAATACTACGATTGTTTTTACTCATAAAAACGTCATAATGAACATTCATTAAAATCGTTCAAAAGTTAAATATATATTTATAGATTGAAACCTATCAATTATTAATTAAATCTCATATTCATTACAATAGTTCATTTGAACATTTCAAGTAGAACATAGTACAACGGTTTGTATGGCTGCAATTTGAATACACAACACATTACGTCATTCGATTTTTAAACATACATAAATGGATTAATTTGAATTCACATAAGGTCTTGACGTATTCCAATGCATATTTGTTACGCACATAAATTCTATGAACGAAAAAAAACAAAACATTCAAAATGTTGGTGCATTCAATGGTCTTTCAAAAATAGTGTGATTAACTAGGTACTCGTATAGTTACATAATAATGTAAACGATGTGGAATAACAAAATCTATTTCAAAATATCCAGCAAAAAAATGTAGAAATCAATAATCATACTTATTTTTTAAATTTGTGTAATGTTTATGCATTTTATTTTCGATTTTTGTTGTTCAATTTAGGATTTATGACAGTCAAAACATTCTTCTCTAAATTATTCAACGATCAATTAAGTAGTAAATTGCATTACTATTAAAACAGTCTGATTTTTAGTAATATTTTGGATAAGTCATAGTAAATTTTTATTAACATATAAACATATAAGACGTTTATCAATTTTATTTTTTTAATTATATATTTATTTATGTAATTATGCATATAATCATATATTTGAATACTAATAATATGTTTAAAATATTTATTCTCACTATGATTACCATAATTAAAGACCTATATAAATAAAATATGTTTTCCGTGGGCGAATTGTATTTTTAATATGAAAAAAAATAACTCAACTATTTTTCGAACCACGTTTCTTTAATAATATATATGTTTGAAACAAGCTCGCAACAAAAGTACGGTCACTATGAAAAAAAAAAAAAAAAAACGTTGGAAACCATTTATCGATTCCCACTTTAACCGACTTACAGTGATGTATAGAAAACTAGAGTATATGTGAATGACCGAATTTCATAAGTAACATTACACCAACCAAGTAAAACAATAAAACATTTTATATTTTGGTATCTAATCGTGTATTAATGACACCGTTAGGTGACACAAAGTTACTTGAAATTTAATACTCTTCTACTGATTTGTTATTTCATAATTAATAATAAATATTAATTAGTAATTTATTTTTTCGACCTTCGATAGCAATCTTCAAATCCTCAGTACAACTATTGTTTGTATGCCACTACACATAATATGATTCTCAACAATAATTTTATACATTTCATTATAAATAATTGTTCATTAAACGCTTCACAGCTAAAGGAAATTTGATTTTGTAATCATATGTGGAACCCAAACTAGATTTACAAAATTATTTTTCGGTAATAAAGCATGTATATTAATAAGTACGCGCTCGCACGCGTGTTTGTGGGTATAAATCAATTTTATATTATCATTTAAAATACATAATTTAATGAAAGTAAACCTATAATTTAATCTTAATCAAAAGATAAAATTTAAACAAATATCATTTAGTATAGAGATTATTTATGTAGGAAAAAATATTTTGGTGGCTGTTAAAATTATCAGAAATTTTTATTTAAATAATGTCATTGATTATCAATAATGGTGTTTAACATACGATTAAGTCAAAATGCAATATTAAATAATGTCTTTCAAACACATTAGAAATAATAATGTTTGGTAACAACCAAATATACATTCAATATTACTCCAACATGTTTTCATTTTAATTTAATATTAAATAAACCGTCCTAACAAAATACACATTTTTAAACGAGTACTATGAATGGTCGACTAAATATTTCAAATACATAAATTACACTAGCACTAAGAAGACTATCGGCAGAAAAGTTTTAAAAATAAATCGATAAATAAATTTCAGTACAACCTATTCAAGTGATTTTTGTACAGATTTTAATTCTGATTATTTCTTTACCAAGACAGTATAATCATCGTAATATTGCCTGTGATATAATACTTGTAAATGCTCTAATATTGAAATCAAACTAACTATAGTTTAGTTCTCTACGCATCGATTTTATTAAAGTATAACACTATACGATATTAGATCGTTTTGAGCAAAATAGTAGTTATAAATTAAAACTTTTAATATGATTTTTCGTTCCGAAACAGTTCTAAAGATATATTGTCTATATGCATTGAAAATATATCCAATGGCGTAGGTTATTAAATATTTTAAACAACTTTCACAAGTCTTTTAAAATTTTAATTGCGAACCGTATTGGGTCACAATATCTCCTACGTATAATATTTTAATTTTATTGATTCGGTGTATTATGGTTTTGACAACGATATCCCTAAAAATATTTTTTTAGAGGTTTCTGACTCGCGATTGATGATGAGGTAGCGATGATATTTAAATTTTTTTTTTGTTGCAACAAAGGGTAGGGTTGTTCGATGGAATATAAATACGAATATTATTATTACAATCCTGTATAATGATTGTCGCATCAGTAACAACAGAAGCAAGAAAAGTCCTCAGAGATTTGCGAATAGAATGAAAAGGGTGGTGATGGTATAGGTTTGAGAGCGTAATGCAGCTACTGTGCGGTAAGGTCGTAAAGCTGAATAAAAAAAAAAAAGTCGCAGCTTTCCTGCGGTTGATGTGTACGCATTCGACCACGGTGTATAACTAACGTGGTAATCGATCTGTTATTTATAGGCGTGTTCTAAGCGTACAAAGCAACTATCACCTCTATTCACCAATGTTGTATCAGAAGGGAAAAATGTCTTATCTTGCCCTTTTCGGTCATGTTTTAATTCACATTTTGAATGCGAAGGAAAAATCGAATGCACGATCATTTAACATTTTGAACATGGTAATACTGATGGTTCAATAATAATAATAATAATAATAATAATAATAATCATATCACGGTCCACATTTCAAAATAATATTATGGCTATAGGTTTATAATGTAAAGTAAAAATAGTAATAAGCATTTTGGGAACAATAGTCTGGTAGACTGAAAAGCATTAACGGGGACAGTATTTTTCGGGTAAAACAAAAAGGATGTTCTAGGTTTTCTATCTCTGTATTTTTGAACATTTAGGTAGAAAAATTACCTCCTCCCCTTTTCGAGGATTTCCTTAAATGTATACTAATTTGACGGCATCCATACGTATATCATGTTGAATCACGGTAAATTGGGACGGTTGCAGATAAATTGCGGTCTACTCAGATAATAGGGGGGGAGGTTGCCGAATGTTCCAGAGTTGCGGTATTGACATTTCGATAGCGGTCTCTTCTCTGACTTACCATTATTTTGTTATTATTTTTGATTTTGACGTAAAACCTGACTACTAGAACTTTGACGATATTGTGTAACCAGTGGTTAATCCAGGATTTAATTTTAAGAGGGGCTCATAGTCCAATGATAAAATTGGGTAGTTATTTCCTCACAGTAATAATACTCGAGCGACTTAAACTTAGGTTATAGTTTTTATGTTGCGTTTAAAAATGTTGAGCTAATATATCACTCAGATCAAAAGTAATCTTTCTACACCTTTCCACTGACTCAACTATTTACCTATATTTATTATTGAATTAATAAAACCTAACTTAGGTCGATGAGGGGAGGGAAAAGGCCACTACGTGTAATAACCCAGTAAGGGTTTGGTATGATGTTTACGAGTATTTTACTTTCGAAGTAAAACCGCCTGTAGACATTTGCCATACGTCCATCGGAGTCAGTTAACAACAGTTAATTGCATGACGTTTATTAAGGGTACATGGGTTTCAGAAAAAAAATACCGACCAGTTGGGAACCCGCGATGGGGTCACTCTAGGGCGGTCCCGATTGCCGATTTCAAAAGATTACCCAACTCCAAAAAAAAAAATCCGCGAAATTCGTTCACACGCGATAACGATGGTATGTTATTGCTTCGTGAACACGTACATCGAACAACAACCCGAAATCAACGATTTTTTTGCAACGGCTGCGTGTAGGGATGCGTGGCCACGGTCGTCCTAAGCGGGTTCGGTGGTCCACGGCCCGGGAAAGGTCGAAAAAATTCACATGTTCCGACCGATCGTATGCGATCCCGTCGTCGCGCCCACCCTGCGTTCCGCGTTCGAGTAGCGAAATGTACCGCGTGCGCGTGCCGTCACATGTTTCAACGACCCGCCGCGTGCACGGCCGCGGATCACATGTTCCGACATTGTCAGTCGGCTAACGCGTGACTGCGAGGGCCTACGGATTTTCTGGTCCGGGCAGGGGTGTCGCATCCGATTTTCCACCACCGTACGCGCGTCCCCGCACTCGTTCCGCACATTTGCATAATATGATTATTATTATTATTACTGTGGTTATTATTGTAAACATCACCAACTAATTATCGCTTACGACCGGTAACTTCTGTACAAACGATAAATCATTCGTTTAACGATTCTGTTTTTATAAACCGTCTTTGCGACGCACCGCTTTTCATTCGTACATTATGACTTCTCTAAAGGGGTAAGGTGGTGCAGTGGTCGCACAGTTGGCTGAGACGCGCACGGTTATCAGTTCGAACTTCGGATTGGAGTGAAAAACATTTTTTAGCATCAATTCTGTATAGTTCATCTATCCTGCCATCGTTCTGGTTACCGGACATTGCTCCCCACCAGATCAACTCCACTGAGGGTAAAATCCACACACGTGATAATTCTCTACTCGGAGAAGGGAATGTGCTGAACTCCACTTTAACCCCCCTTCCACTAGTGAATAATATATTGATTGAGAAAATATGTTGGTTTTACAAATTTTGACAAATAAAAATGTACGAGAAAGAAACTCCGAGGCCTAATTAAATGGTGATACTTTACGTCTGAAACGCTCGTCTAAGATCATACTAAGTATGCACGACGATTGATATATTGGCATATTATAACCGTATTACTATTTATTACGAACCGATTGCAGAGTTCATCGGAGAGGGAGAAGTTACCGAAAATCGGGTGTGGAAAACGAAGTGGAGTGAAGATCTCATGCAAATGAGCGGTACAGTTGCGGAAACGCTCGAGCACTGGGACGGATGTACGGTTCACCTTCGGTCGCCGATCACCGACGGTTGGTCGTCACGCACGAGCTTGGCCGGACCCCGCGCCAGACGTGTACACAACGAGAGTACCTACACGTTTGCCCACGTCGTGCAACCGTACACCAGGGACGAACGCGGAAAAATAATTTCGTGGGGGAGGGGGGTTTGAAAAAATTTAAAATATTCATAAACATTATACGATTGTATTGCATACATCGATTTACGAACCCGGAAAACTTTTAAATAACCAATCGTATTATTATTATTATTTTTTTTTTTTTTTAATTTATTTATTAGTAATACGTTTGAAGGTAGGATGATTTATTTTTTGTTCCCGATTTTTCAACCCTCAACTCCCCCTCCCCCTGCCGTACACGTCCCCGCTCCGACCGCACCGGGCCGTCGTCGTCAGTCGATGGGCGAGCCACCGCGCCGCGGCCGTAGCAGCGGTGTTGCATTGCGGCACACGGATCGCCCGTCGGTGTACGCGCGCGGCCCACCGCCGCTCATCCCGCTAGACGACTACCCGCGCCCGGCCATCCCGCGGGCGCGCACGCGAACGCAGAGCCCTGTCCGTGCGCGCCCGTTCTTTTGCCCGTACGTTACGCGGTACGCGAACCGACTGCGAACGGACGTGCGTGCCCGGAGAGTTCCCTACGCGAACGCGCGTTACCATGGTGACGAGCGGTGGATCTCCGACCGGTCGGATGAACGGGTGCGAACGGGCGCGCGCGTTAACGCGTCCTAACCGGACGAGGGGCGCGGACGGTTTCGTTTGTTCTCGCGGCCGAATCCGCCACGTGTGCCGACGCGCGCGCGGCCATCGACGCACCGGAAAACGTTTCGCTCGCTAAAAAGTTACGCGCGCCGGCACCGATCTCGTCCGCGAACGGATCCCCACCACGGAGCAGTCGGCGCGAGCCCGTTCGGGATTCGGGAACGCCGGAACACCGGTTGACGGGATTCCGGGGTGCCACTCACCTTCCCCTTGTCCGTACGACGCGTGATTGGTGGCGAGACACTGACCGTTTTTGGTTCGCCCGACAGCGCGCCACCGGTCTTCCGGTCAGCCATGGATACGTTTTGAATGCCAATAGTTTTTGGTCGTGTCGGAGGTCTGCACGGTGAACCTCGGAAAACACTGTTGGACTCAAATTGTTTTTGAATACATTAGGCATCGGTATTCAGACGTTCGCCGTAAAACACGACGTCATGCCATGTTTAAAATATATCATTTCCGAACCACGTATGTTATTGATATGGCGGTGTCTCGAAAAGTGACATGTGTTACCCTACAAAATAAGGCTTCTAGGACCAGACTTTTTTTTTTCAGATCTATATAATCTATAGTGGTTACACAGTTAAATACCATTTAATTTAATTTTCAGTGCCCCGGGACCAAAATTTAGCCCCCCCCCTCATACATATTCCATGTTATAAATGGCATATCGCATACAGCATACTTAACCCGCAACAGTGTCACATACAAAAAAAGGACAAATTGCAGTAAACCCGATTCGGCTCAAAATCTAAAATATATTAACATTGAGCAAGCATAAACATAAGAGTAGAGGTAATCTGCAGGTTATTTTAAGTTTTTGTGGGAGGGCTATAGCCACCACAGATTTTTTACCCTAGTTGCGCCTATGGCCGTGATGCATACTGTTTTACACTGATCGGATTGAATACCTTCGCGGACACCTACCCCGTTAGGTTCCAGTCGACCGATTGCCCCACCGTTGTGCCGACGACGCGACTAGGTGTATTACGTAACGTGTGCCGGTCTGGTCGACACGTGGAAAGCCGCGACGAACCCGACGAACACGCCCACCGCCGGACGATAATATCCGGGTCGACGTCGGGCGTAAAATGAGCTGTCCGATATTATTCTTTCTGCGCTTTGATTTTCTGCAGTTTTCCGTGCGGCCGTTTGTCGTGGGCACGTTCTCGTTTTACTTAATCTTTTGTTAAACGTTATCTCATTTGTTGACCGGGTCTCACAGTTCTTTTCGCCATTACCGTTGGTATTTAATTTTTCCTCCACGAATACCTACGCGTTTCCAAATACAGTATTCCGACGGACGCAAATGGTTTTAGGAGAATAATGTTTACACGCATCCCTCACCTCGTCCCGTTCAGCCACCCGTACGACGTCAGCGCGCACTGTATTACATTGTATACGGTTACGTAAGATGTTTCGTCGAGCGAGCGTGCGCACAATGGAAAGTTATCAACAATGCGTGTCAAAAAACTTTAACCGGTACCTACCGACATATTTTCAAACCGCGTTGTAGAATATATCAATGGGATTCGCGTATTTAAAATCTCATAAAACACCCGGACCCGTCGAAATCTCGCCCGTACGCGAAATCGAACGCATCAGATATTTATTTCGTTTCTAGAGTCCAATCTAGAGTTGAGGGTGAAAAAAAAAAAACGAAAAATCATTCAAAGACAAACAACTATGGAGTAGTGTACGGTAGTGCTGCCGATGGGGACACTACGCGGGGAACGCATGTATACGCTCAAACCGTCCGCACCTGTATACCACGAAAGCAGGCTTATTGCAAACGTTTGCATATTATTTTATAATCCATATTCGAAAAAATATCTATTCGTATAGTAAACATTCGACGGTTAAAGTGATTAAAAATATTGCGTTTTTTTTTTTTTTTGCTGTCACATAACTTCGGTGATCTTGTACTAGGTTGGTTTCTTGTTGCTGTAGTTCTTTTCGTGCGGTAATTTATAAATTATAAGACCCGAAAGACGCGTACGCGATGATTGCGCTTTAAATTTTAACCCTACAGTCAAGTTTACGGTACTATTATTAACAGTACGTAAAACGAACAAAAACACGTTATCAATTTTCCCAGACACTCTTTGCTCGATAAAATATATCCGATTATAATTTAAAGATATTATTAATTCGTTAACGATAATACGATAAAACCTTTATCACGAAAAATGCAATTATAGTGAATGCATCTAATTAACAAAAAATTATATTCGATATGGAATCACAAACATTGCCGTTGTGAATTATTTAGCACTACTGTAAATACTCTATTAATTTGAACGCATCGACCAAATTAAATGTGACACAGTTTGTTCGCATGGAACGTATCGATTGCGATATGACGTCATTTATATACACGTATATAACACTATACTCTTCCGTATAAGGTAATTTTTACTGTCTCGGTGGAGAAAATCAAACTTTTTTCGATCTCTCGCTTTTACGGGAATGATAATTTCAACATGCAAACGATTCAAAATCGTTCATACATTTATGCATATGCAATATAATATTAATGAATTATACTCTCCAATTTCATGTTACTGACACGATTTTCTTCATTACATATAGTTCGAATCGAGTTAATCTCGACTTATTTTAAATCATTACTTTATGGAAAACATTGAAAAACTACTGAGGCCGAAGAAAAAATCAGAATTTAAATAGGTTTTATTTTTATTTTTTGCTAAAGACATTCAACGATTAAGTTTATCAATTAAATTATTATTATTATTATTATTATTATAATTTTCTAAATGACAAGGGTTAATATTTTATTTGCGAATAAAAAAACAATTTACGACGTTTTTATCACTGGATCGGTGATACAACTGTTTACAACAACTTTAATATTCCCTATAGCTATTCCCACGCATTCGATTCGATAATGTTTTGTTCGAAGACTGCAATCCCGAAATGGTCTTAGTGCTGCGGAAATCACGTTCATGGTGAGTCACATACTATATTTTTACTAGATCGAGTAACAAAGTATTATACTGAAATTTACTTCCATTCGTCTCGAACATATTTTTCTTACATTTACGTTTTATGATTATATTTTGCCAGTAGTACTTTTGAAAAAGAAATTTGTTTCACTTTCAAAGCAAACATTTATATATATATACATATATATTATATTACTGTAGTAATCAAGAACTGAACATTATTTTCCGCGCCATTTTTTATTCATCGGATAACTATATAATTTTTTTATACGCGATTGTATTGTTTTTACTACCGCCGACAATGAAATAATTATCATGAACCAATTATATAAAACTCACGTGGGACGCGTAAGTTATTTACAAGAATATAATGTAGACGCTGGTGTCTTCGTATATTAAAAACAAAATCTTCGGGTTTTGTTCGTGCTATGATTGGTCGACAGTGGTTACCGTGGTTACCAATACCGCATGTGTTGTGTATTATAGAAATGTGACAATACGCGTAGTGAGTATTATTAGTATGGGAGGGGCGAGTATGGAGTGAAGTTTCAAGTAATATTTTACAACAAATGTAATTATGACATCACGCAATTTATTGCCGTGCTTGAGAGGATAACTTTTTCAAGATTGAGGTTATATAAGGTTTTCTTTGTGCTCTTAAACGTCTATTCATCTCCATTGTTTTAAGTGTTATGACTGACAAACTACACAAATAATATTTAGTGTCGAATTTAGTCATTAATAGAAACATAGCAATTTAAATGTGTATTATTTTTACAGTATTGACGTACTGCAATGGTGTAAAACACACACACACAACAATCCGATAACACAAACGTATTATTTTATGTAATACTCGTACTGTACGAAATTCTCTAATTTGTCTACAATATAATTTGTACTGGTTCACTTAATAGAAACATATTGGATCTTAGTCTCAAGTAGTGAATATTGATTTATCACCGCACAACATAGGTATATACACTTACCTGAATTGCAATGTATTTAAAGTATTATTGTTTTACATTTTTTTTGTATCGATTTGTTTTCATATTATAAAACGTACCTGATGGGTAAACTTTTAAGCAAAGCAATCAAACACTAACCATAACAGTTATCAAATTATTTTTGATAAAATTAATATTCGAATGTAAAAATTGTTTTTATTATAACCTAAAATATAAGTATATTATATAATTATTATATTTTCGAACAAGAGTTAAATTGTGCTAGTGATCCATGATTAGGTTGCTCTGAAGTTTAGAGTTTTAGAATCAAACAATATTTCTCTCAACACGTATCTCTCTTGTATAATAATATCATCTAAATATAATATTATAAGATATTATCTTCAAATCACCTGCCTAACCTGTCAATTGTGCACCCTTTCGTAACGATCGCAAATGTATGCTTACGAAAATAAGTATAGTGTAAAAACGAATAAATCACCTTCAGTATTAAATAAACTGAAAATTTGTCCTTAATAGTACTTAATACTATTGATCGTCTATTGGTAAAACATTGAGACCGTATATACATAGCAAAATAATAAATCACCCGTGAAAAAAAAATAAAATAACAAGCCCAAAATGTTGGTATTTATCTACCATGACTTAATCACAATTTAATGTTCGAGGAACGGTTAAATATTTTAACAGTCCACTAAACAATTATCAGTTTACAGATTTATGCAGTTTAAATAGTTATTGATTTATTAGTGTCATGACCGTCATAAGCTCGCCGTATTACTCATGTAAAAAGTTTCGCTTGTCACAGCGGCTAATTATACTAGTTGTTCATAATAATTTATCACTTAAGTTAACTTTTTGCTGGCAGTCTAATTTTTCGTGTTTCCAACTTCGATCGGAAATTGATTATAATTTGTTGGTTTCTGATGAAATAAGGGGAAAAAATGATTTTCTCTACTGCGACATTTTTTTTTCTTCAGATTTATAACTCATCACACGTCATTTGAAAATTAAACGTGATACATCACGATATTTTGACACTTACAAACAATATTATTTTATTTGCTTTTAAACTAAAATTTATTGTAGTTAGTCGCTTGAAATAGGTGTGAATTTATTAAGTTAGTCAAGTTTTTATCTAAAAATGTATATGAAACACATTTGTTTTTATATTACGCGAAAATCGATAGTTCTTTAATAAGAATTTGATTGTAGAAAGGCGTTATGAATGCCAATCGAAAAAATATCGAACATTTTCACATAACCGCTACATTTTTTTCTTCTTTTTGCTTGCAAGAAGTTTTTTTATTGTTAAAACAGAAAGAACCAAACTCTATACTAAGAGGAATAGAAAACTTTTGCACAGAAAAAAAGTTTCAGAAATAGTTGAAAACAAAATTTAAAAGTTTCCAATACTCTTCGGAAATGGCTAAAAAATAACAATGGTTAAGACGCTTTTATAAGAACGAAAATAAAAATTACTAAAAAACATCTGATCATTAAAAAAATTGATTCAAAATTCCCATAAACTTTAAAATCGAGACGTAGTTTTTTCATACCAAATTTGTTTAAAGTGTTCCTATAACGTCAAAAACGTTTATAAGTGATCTGAAAAAATTATTACTTGTATGTACATCAATTCGGTTTTTCTTTAATATATTTTAACACATTTTAAGTCGATAAAATGTTTAAAATTCATATTTTTAAACTCATCAAAACGTACTGTTACTTAACGTTTTTCAGTTTTTTTCTAGATAAAATGCATTTTACAAAGCCATTTTCTGTTCTATGATACGACGTAATAATAAATTCTCAAGTTAAATGCATTTGGTTGCTATTCTAAGTTGTTTTAAAATCATCATGTGAAATCTTCTCTCCGTTACGCATTTTCAAAAATATCGTAAATAATACAACAGTAATTCTAATCGATTACGTACAGCGTACATGCACTCAGCAATAAAATGCCGGTACTCATGGTTACACTGGTTAACAGTAATTATTGTGGTTGGGGTGCACTATAGTGAAATAAGTAATATATACATGGTTACAGTAGCATGCTAACATACATTTAATATACCTACCGGGTACCTACTAAACGTAACCATAGAACCGCATATGGCACTCACTTCAATAAATTAACTGTGGGCACTATATTCAAGTTACATCACCACTACGACGGGTTCATAGAAAGTATTACAATGCAATAATGATCCAAAATATGGACAATTTGATTAGACTTTAAATCACAAACCTACCCTGGATTTACGGATTGATTAAAACAAAATACTCGCATAAACCTTGTCTATGTGTAGCATGTAACTTATAACACAATTGGAAATTAATCATTTTATCACTATAAAACTGAAGTCATTATTACGTTGAAAATAATTATACATGGTTTGAGGACAGATTTCGAACTGGAAACAAAATTACATAATTCTAATTTAAATTTGAGTAAAAAAAAAAAATAAAAAAATATTCATAATCAAAATATATGCAGAAACATTAGACTGTTAATTATTAACCAAAGTGATCGGGTGACGCTAATCTGAGTTATTTTAATATAAAATTAGAAAAAACATTTTGTTATCTCTATAATTTTTTCCAAAAACTATATATCGATCCAAGTAAACCATTTTTATATTTACCTAAAATACTTTCAATATATTATATACAGTTTATCCTATCAAAGTACGTTTTTTCACAGCAAAAAAGAAACCAATTTAGTTTTTATTATTTTTAGATAGTTAATTACACATTATCTTTCATATTTATGTTGGTAAAATATTGTAATTAATAACTGTTTATGATATTTAATGTTACTATCATTATTCTTTAATATTATTTGAGTTTGGTATAACGTTACACTGTTGCAGCTACACCTTCACTTCAAGGACTCTACACGAGGCATGAATATTTACAACGCATTTTAGATGAAACCAATTTTATATAATTTACTAAATTAAATAATTTAAATACCGGTAATTCCAAAAAAATTTGACTGCACTGTAGTATAATAACGTATATACACATACATATATAATTATTATACGATGTGATTATAGCTCACGTGTTTATACATAGACATTCGAATTTAATGATCCAGTTTTCAACGTCCGTAGATTTTTTGTTAAAATATTTGAATAACTCTGTATACCGTACTCATTCAAAAGAAAAAACATCATCACCAGTTAATTTATTCATATTATGTTATTATTATTACTATTAATATTTTTTTTATTGCTGTTTAATTTATAATTATTTTTGTCGGCTAAGGGACCCTTTTAACTGTCACCCTTACCTTTCACCTACACTTACTACGTTCTTCTTGCTACGCCAAAGTCTGCGCACACGGTTTTTTCGACGGACCAATCATCGTCGGACCTGTGCGTTTCGTTCAACCCTCTCTATCCCCGGAAATGGCAGAAAGTTTTACCCTATGATCTACACACCACCAGTCCTGCATCCGTAGCAGCCACCACCGACGATGGTTGACAACGTCAAAACGGTCAAGGCCATTTAGCGAACAGGTCGACGCGCTCGCCACCAGTAAAATACCATCGTTTTAACCGTTCGTTCGTAAAGAAGTGATGTTCTCAGAAATTTTTAATTTTTAATTAAAAACCGATGAGCTATCATTGTTACTTACTTTTGGTTCAACAAATGTATTTATATTGTAATTGTAAGTGTAAATTATACGATGAAACAATGCATTTTTACATACCTCACAAATACACCAGAACACGAATTGATTAAAAAAAATAAATAAAAACGGCCAGTAGAGAAGAGGGTGGCTTATACCCCATTAATCACCTTCTCGTAAGTTCGCCCATAATTCCATACGTATATAGGAAAATTGTCGCGATTCGCCCAACAATATTTTAATATTTTTAATCGGACGCGACTGTTTTCGTACACCGTCACCTTATGTTCGTAGTGTTTTTGACCGCTTCGGTATTGCACACAATTATTTCACTGGACATTGCGACGTGCGCAAACCCAATACGAATCGACCCTGACGCTGCAGTCAAGGTTCGTTGGGTAGTTGTAAACATAGGCGAAACTTCTTATTTTCCTTCATCCGACCCTTTACTCTCTATGAGTTTTGGCCACCATCGCTAAATCCCTCCATCTTACTCGACTACGGGCTAATTCTCTCCATTCATAAATGCCCACTTTGTCAATGTCTTCCTCCACTATTTCTAATAATCTTTTCCTTGGTCGTCTTCGGGGTCTTTTCCCTTCGGCATTTTCTATGGGCTAGATTAGACAATTTTATTTTGATAAGCCAAATTATAAATACTCTGCGTAGTGTGTATTTTACTCATGCATTACGTACATATATTTTTAATTGATCAGAACATTGCAGACGCGAAAATTAAGTTTTCAATTTTCAATTCTAGTAGCGTTTTGATATAGTTCTACAGATCATCTTGCACGATTTTCTAAATAATCCCCGTCGCCATATTTGGTCATCGTGTATGCATCAAAATGCTACGTAAAATTGGTATTATTCAAACGCGTACAACGCGTACCACATCTGTTTCATTCGAAAAACACGGTCGTTTATTAAACACAATTGATTACACAATGCATATCACACGCAATAAATAATACTTCTAGAAATCAACCCGTCGCAATGGAAGTGAATTTTTGTACCTAACCCGACAACGATTTGAAATGGTTTGAATGTTTTTGAAGAAAACAAAAACCATGGCTCATCTATACCTATATCTTTCGGTTTTGTCGACTTTAGAATTTATGTTTTAACACCAGAAATCGTGATGAACCAGATGCGATTGACGAAATTCCGGAACCAATAAAAAGAAAAGCCCAAACTGCGCATTCATCGGGAAAAAAACTCGAACTAATATTATTATACATTTTCGAATTGTTCAAATACCGAACAGCTTTAATGCATTCGTGCATACGCACCGACTCATTGGTTTTTTTTCTTTCTCGATGAAACTTATTTTTATTTGTTTCCGATGCAATTATTTAAAATATTATAATCCAACAGACAGAAAAAACGATAAAAAAAAAAAATAAAAAACAATAAATTCATATTTTTCACATACTTAATACAATTTGTAAAAAAATGTTACTAAAAATTTGTGAATATTTTTCCTTGTATGTGTAAGCCTTAAAAACATACTCTTAATCCTTTGAATACTTATTATTACATATACTTAGGACTATTTACAAGTGAGTAGTCGTCGAAAGTTTCCGCGATCCCATGCATGGAACGTAATACATTTTCCCGACGCTTATAATATACACCCGTGCGCCTCGGTGGCGGTGGCGCGTGCGCTTATGACGTAATACATCGTACAATGATTTTTGTTTTTCAACGGAAAATGGTTCACGTCACGCGCTACACCACGCCGTATTTAGCTCGAAATCTTGCAGAAGATCAGCGAAAATGAGACGTGTTCATACAAAAATTCAGTGGTTTACAGTGTTATAGAAAATACTTGAACGTTACGTATAATTATGGATACAATACGAATTCATAGTTAAATTATTTTGCGTTTGTTCCTTAAAAAAAAAAAAAAAAGACATATAAAAACATATTTAAAACGAATTCGTATGCTCAACACTTATTATTAGTATAAAAATTAAATCATAATTTCTTTCGCGGTATTTTAATCTATTAATGACTTAGCGATGTATTATATATAGACATAGTTTTAAAGTGCTCGATTCGAAAATGTATTTAAAAATTATTCACGAATTAACTGTCAAAATATACTTACATCACGTAATGCACCTGACATATTAATAAATATTTGAATATTAATTGATTTTAGCATGTTTTATACTCAAATAACCATAGTTACCAAAGTTATTAGGTATTAATGATACATCGAACAAGTCATAAACGAGAACACCCACAATAAGTGTCATAAAATAGTTGGATGAATGAAAAAACAATTTTCTCGATTTCTCGGCCTTAATGATATTCGAACACATTGCATAATGTATTTTGATATTTAGATTTTTCAAAAAAAAAATTTGGACTTTTTCCTTTTAAAAAATGTATGTTGTTTTAAACAATTTATTTTCGGTGAAGGTTTTTTAATGAAATCTCAGTACGATAGTGGCAGAGGATGCAGCCTATGATTCCCACCCCGGGATATAAGTACACTAAAATATTTATATCTATTAACATTATATATATGTAATAGAAACGGTTTACAATGATATTGGCCAGCACAATAAATCTGTTAATATAACCAATAGGATCTCATTTAACTAAACATAAATTAATATAATAATTGTATGTAAGAAAAATGTCAGATTTTGGTAAAAATGTATCTGTAAATCAACACATTTTTGCCGGTCCCGTCAATGTCCTGCTACAAATGGTTTTAATCACTACACATTATTACATATTATACATACAAGTAAATGGTAATTTTAGGATCCGAAAAAGTCACTCTATTAATTCTGATTGATAATTTTTTAATAGATACATAGATTTTTTAGATGACTTTTTTTATAAAATATAATCACGGTTATTTTATTATATATTCATAAAAAATATAATTATATCTTTTGTCGTTAAATTATTGTAGAAAAATATTTTACTCGCAATAATGCAATTAATTACATTAATATAAATTACGGGAGAGCTAAATTTAAAATGAGCGGTGAGCTAAGTCCGTAAAAGGTGTCTAGAAGTTGCGGCCCTGGACACCACTAGTGCACGAAAACCATGAACACGACCATATATCGGTCTCTATTTCCCTAATTCCCTTCAATGAACACGAGGTCCTGACTGCGAGCAAAAGCGTGTAGGAAGCTCCTTGGAATCGTCTTCGGAACGAGTGGGTCAACTAGTCACCGGTAGATTTTTGAAAACGGGTTTCAAACAGAAAATACCGTTAATCCCAAAGCGGGTCGCGGGAAACGAGTGCGACGATATTTGATAAGAAAAGCGCGATCGTTTTTTCTTTTTTTTTCCTCCCTCTCGGTCAATTAGCTTAACGAACAGTAGGACCGTGGACACTGTTTTTGCTTTGCGAAATCCACCCCCGGTACGGATCGGGGAGCGGTCCGGCCACCCTGGCGGGACGTTCGTTGCTTCGCGATCAAACGCGTCAGCGGAAAAGTACAACTGGCCCGAGAGGTGTTTTTTGTTTCCACCGCGATACCGTGTGCCTCCGGTCGCCGCGGCCCCGTATTAATGCCCGTTAACGGTAAGGCGTGTCGCGCGCGCCTCGTCTTCGGGGCCCCCGGGCGGTGGGTAGGGAATACCGGCGACGGGCGGCAGGGGCGTGAGTATCGTGCACACGAGTTGTTACACACGTAACCCGCCCGGGGCAGGCGTGCGCGTGGTGCGACGACGGCGATACGTTACGAACGAATATTCGTTGTCGCGAAACCGTTCGTTCGCCGATCGTACGCCAATTGACGTGTTTGTTTAATATCAATCGTACGCGATTGATTTACGCGACCGCATTTCCGGTGCACGCCACCCGCACCCGTTCGAGCCCGGTAGATGGGAGAAACGAATTCATGTCGGCCGAAAACCGGTACCGTAACAAGACCCGTGTACGTTCGGCGATCGCGGTTCACGAGCGGCCCCGTAAACCTTGTCGATCGATAGGACAATATAGTCGCGCTACCCGGATTTTTGACATTTCACGGTCGGCGAGAGTGTTCTGGGGTTTTTCATTTCGCGTTGTCCGGTAGGACCGATACCGTCGTTACCAAACGGTACATACCGCGTATCGGCCCATCCCCAAGTACTGTTCGAGCCAGTACGGGTGTCCGTTTGTCAAAAAGACTTTGCACGCGAGCGAAGCGGCGGAGGAGTGCGGGGGAAACAAAAAGATTCGAAAAGCGAGCGTACGCACACGAGGTGTGCGAACACGGGTGTGCGGAAAACGTCGCGACAAGCCCTACTGAAACATATATTTGCACATTTCCGTTCCATTTGCAAAGATGTTTACGCGCGTACCATCCGACAACGATGTTGATGGTTTCGATTCGCACCAGATCGACACGCCGTTTCATACGAACTCCAATAATTGTTCTTTACCGTTGTCGTTGCGAGACAGCGTTGTTGTTACGCAAACCGACACGCTGTCCTACGGGCCGCCGCCCGTTCCTAGATCGTTGCGCGCGCGGTACACGGGGTTTCGGGGCGGCCGGGGACCGTAGTGACGACGATAACGTGTACGTGACGTTTAACGACGCGCTCGGCGGCCGCGGCGAGGGGCGGTGTTTGGAGGGTTGTGGGCTGCGGCAGGGGTACAGGTGCGGCGGCGCTGATAACGGGCCGCGTGATACTGCAGTAGCCGTTACGCGACGGCAACCCGTACGGCGTTCGCGAAAAATACGTTCGCGGTGCACGTCCGCGCGACCAAGACAATCGGACGACCGTTAGCGAACGCGCATCGTCCCGCCGCAACGGTCGACCGCCAAACGCTCACCGTCCCGTAACGGTCTGCGTACCGGCCGTCGTACGTGCACGACCGCGGATCGGCCCGTCCGCTAAGAGAACCCCGAACGACGATCGGACGCGGTCGGTTGACGACTAACCTTTGCTAGGAGTACGAGGTCATCGGGTCCGCCGGTCATCTTACTGTCGGGCCGGTGCGGCCACCACGTTCCATTGGCTGCGTCCCGCGGCGGCTGCTGCAAGCGGCGGCGGCGACACGGACCACGGTTGCGTCGCGGTCGTCGACGACGTCGTCGTCACGGCGGTCGTCGTCGTCGTCGTCGCGGCCGCGGTCGTGGGTCGTCTTCACCGTCACCGCGCGCCGAGCTTTTCGCTATAGCGCCCGATGATGATCACTGGCTACGCGCGACGGATGTAGCGGCGGCGGCGGCGGTAGCGGCGGTGGTGGCTGCGGAGCTCAGGCCGCACGCCCGGACCGCACCGCACCGCACCGGTTTCCGCGTCGGGCTGCGACCGTCGTCGTGGTCACACGGTTTATCCCGTTACCGTCGTCCCCGTACACCTATTGGATTCGACGTTCGGTCGCGAGAACCACCGCCGCCGAGACGTGGGGCGAGACGACGACGACGGCAAACGCACTCGCATTCGCACCGGAACGACGCGCGCACAAACGCACTCGCGAACGGCACCACTGCTGAAAAACACGATGTTCACGCGATCGTCGTCGACGACGCGCGCGCTCGTCTACCGCTCCGCCGACGAAAACAACGATTTTAACGAATTTTCGCTCTCCGCGTCCCGCAACGAAATTATTAATTTTTTAAATTATTATTATTATTATTATTATTACATTATCGTGCGCGATCGTAACACGCCGACGGCAATACGAGCGCGTACCGATAGACTTACGCGTTGATGTGCGAGTGTGCGAACGAGCTCGCGCGCGTCACCGTCAAAACGCACTCGATCCGGACTGCTGTGCGCGCGCTACTACTATCGCGGCGCGGTAAGTCCCCGCCCGTGTACGGTCGGCGAGAGGCGGTCGACGGTGCGTGTGACGGTGCGCGCGAGCGAGTGAGACGGCGACCGAGCCGGCGGCGGAGTGAGGACGAGGAGACTCGCACGCGCGGCAATGACGGCGGCGGCGGCGGCGGCGGCGGCTCCTCCAGGGCGCCTTGTACGCCGCCACCGGACCACCTTCCGTCCCGCCCCGCGCGCCCGTCCCTTCGGCGAACCGCTCCGCCGCCGGGCCGACGGCCCCGGCCGCTAACAACGCCGCGTCGATAAGTTGCCACGTTGCCGTTTCGCGGCCGTAAGCGCGCGCGCACACGCACGCACACGCAGACAGGCGCGCGCGCGCGTGCGGCCGAACGTAATATTCACCGGTCTTCCGTACCGGCGGCGACGATGCGCACACGAACAACGCGCGCCCGGAACAGTCGCCGATGTCCGTCTCACCAGTCGTTCTGGTGCACCGTCGTCGGGGGCGGTCGGGGTCTCCGGCGAAACGAAAAACGGGGCGCGAAGAACCCCGAAAAAAAACCCACGATCACGTTTCGCAACGACGCCCTCGAAAAGCGTACGGTTTATTTTTTCATCGATTCGATTTGTTCGGATTCACGGGACCGTTCCGTTGACCCGCGGTCAGATCCGGCAGACCGGACACTTTCCTACGTCGGTGGTAAACGATTAAAAACCACCATAAATAATCCCCGGGACGAATGCTGAACGAGTAATCCTCGCGACTCGAACGGGCCTGGATGATCTTGTCGATAATTTAAATCTTCTCGAGACCGTTATCATTTCGTTTTCGATGGTTCAGCGGCCGAAAAATCTCAACACTCCTCTCACCACGTCGAGTTGGACCAAAACTTCATTATGGCCTTGTTAAACGGGTCCCCGGATGCTCCTTATTTCCCCTCGCCCAACACAAAGCCGTCTCTCGGAGCTTCCATCCCCGGTTCTTAGTCACCCCTCGCCTTACAGTCAAACACGACCCCTCCGCCGTGCGCTCCGACGCTTCATGTTTTATAACCCTAGTCGGTTTATAATAATATAATGCTTCTTTTTATTTTATCTTCTTTTAATTGGTACATTTTGTTTCGCTGTATTGTTAGGCGCTTTATATGTACACTGTCATGTTGACGTATAATAATCGAATAAGTATTTTTACATTCAAATTTTTATTTAATTATAAATTGACGAAATCTTTCGTTCGCGTGCAACATTAATATTATAACGCGTGTCTTAGCATCGCCTATTATTCGTATTGTTCTACATTTTGATAAATTACAACCGATTCCGAAACGAGAATCTGCTTCACAATTCGTCCTTGCATTTTAGTTCCAGCCACTTTCCAGCCTGCGATCGGAAAAAATCTGATAATATTAATTATATTAAGGTTTTACAAGTAGAAAATTATTTTATCTTTTCGGCTGTTGCCGCCGGCAGTTCTTATCTATTCTTAATGTGTTATATAATGAGCAGTTCCGCAAATAAACCTGCCGTCAATGCGCGCACTATCAAATCAAATACAATTAAAACTAAAATGTCAACAACCACTAGTTATAACCGTATACTTAGTGCTTCATGGTTCAAGTTTCAAAATTTAAATATATTTTGATAGTAGTGTATCAAACTGTGGGTTTCAATTAACTATAACCAAATCAAAACACGTCCTCGTTCTTTTACAGGTTTAACGAAGAATATAAGAGTAAACCTATGTTCGTCTGTACGAATAAATTTAACATCCTTAACGTAAACGGAAATTAAAATGACACCGAATTGCATGACACGTCCAAAAATAACCTCGACAATAATATTGAACAAACAATCCCGTTAATTCCACCAGTTTTTCCACGCAATATCGGTAACATCATAAAACTACGTAATACATTAATAAACCTCGTCGGTTAAGATGATTTTAACTTAAAATCATCAGAAAATAGTTAAAAAATTAATCCACAGATGCCGACTCTTATCGTGTTAATTATTTAATAACAGAAAATTCCAAATAGCACACTTATCAAGCCCGTGAAAACAAATCGAAACACTTTGTTATCCGAACGCACAAACTACTACATCAATTATTGAAATTGGTGCCGATATTGAATAATTTGTTTTTAGTTACTATGTTAGCCAAGTTACAAATATACCAAGCGTCAGCTCCCAATATTTTTCGACGATCTCGAACCGGCGTCAAATAACAACGAGATATTCAAACTACCTTCATTACTCCATACTGAAATCGTAATAGAAGAGCCCCACGAACGTCGCGAAATAATTCAATGATGTAATTCCTAGGAAAACGGCCACATGAAATTACATTGTGCTCATCTTTATAGTGTGTACGTTGTGCTGTCTTTCGTTCCGTTTCCGAGTTAGCGTTCCAAGTTAGATGGCTTTTAAGCAATATGTGCTTTATGTGGAGGAAATCACTTTGCCAACTATCGTAGCTGTTGAATTTACAAAAGCATAATAAAATAAAAAAAAAAAAAAAAATAATAATTTTAATGAAAATAATATTGTAAACCAACAGGAACTTGACTCCGACGATAATACCACATCAACCATGTCCAATGGAAAATCCTTTTATTTTATTTTCCTCAAATTACCCAAAACTTTTGAAGCTAAACGTATCCCAATAAAACACGACGAGACCGTACGCCTAAAAATGTTTCCCTAGACACCATCCGCAACAGTCAGTTGTCTTCTAGCCTAATGGAATCTAATCAAATAATAAATCATCTTATTTAATTACTCACGACCGTATTCAATTAATTAATTGTAAAATATAACGAACAATCATGCCAACTTAAGTTCATTGAAAATAATCCCGTGGAACAGTAAAATCAGTAAAAAAAACACCTAATCGCTAAATGTCTTCATAGAAAATCAAATAGATATAGCATTAATATCTGAAACGCAACATAATCAAAATTCCTAGGGTTTTTTTTTCTTGGGTTCAGTATTTATAAAGCCAACCACCCAGACTGTACTTAACATTCTGGTATCTATGTTCTTATTTCATCTGAAATCCATTCTCCTCCTCTACCTAAAGCAGCCATACTATTCAAGCAACTAGTATTTCAAAACATTAAAACGGCGTCCATTGAACCTTTTATATAAAATTCCAACTTTTTTCCTAATTCATCTTATAAAATAAAATAATTTATAGTTATACTCATTTTTAAACCAAACAAGATCACAAAAATAACATCTTTATATAGACCTATAAGTCTAATTCTTGTAGTCGCTAAGTTATTTGAAAGACTCCTGAAAACAATTAGACCTATAATAAAGTCACAAAATACCATCGATTCGAGTTCCTAGCTAGTCACTCCATAATCCAGCAAGTTCGTAGTCAGTCGACAAAATTACTTCCTCATTCGAAAACAAAAGTTATTGTCTAGGAGTTGTCTGAATATAGCGCAAGCATTTGACAAAGCTCGGCACAACGGCTTTTTTTTCAAGCTAACCATTTACGTCCGATATTCCGCAAGCTGACGACACTATTCTAACTACTTACGATGGCGACACAAAAACACTATTCTCTAATTTTGATCGCGTTGAAGTGTAAGCATTCCAAAAAATGGAAATAAACGCCAATAGTTCCATACATGTTCCTAACACTCTTTACAAATAATAATTTAACAGCTGCGATCGCTGTATTCCAAAGAGTTGCTATTCTACCAGAAGCACATACTAATACATACATATACTAATATATAATAGTTCGCGTTCGCGCACACATACGTATACGACCAGTCACGGTTTGCATCAGCCGACAGATATATTGTACGTGTACCTCGTGCCGTCGTTGCATAACGCGTTCGATAGATTTACCACGTTCTTCCATTAGACGTGAATTTGTTTCGGCAGGCCACACGCGTTTTCAAAAACATATACGAGTCGTATGCCTAACGCCAATAAAAAAAAAAAAAAAATACCAAATCGTATGTGTACAATAATGCGTGTCTGTACGGTTGAACATTCAAAAACATTTGTTTCCGTACGCACTTCATAAGCCACCCGTATAATATCATGCCGTACAGTACCGAATGCCTGAAACTTCATAGTTCCAACTTTTCAAATCGACTGAAAATCATATTAAGTAAACGTTGAACGAAGCGCAACGCTATCGTATTCGGCCCAATCGTCCATCTCCAAACGGTTCAAACAAGTTCGATGGGTATACGTGCAGTGTACATCTCATCCGTAAAATTCTGATCAAACATTGCTATATAAATGATCGGAAAAGTTATTCGTATTGCGTACTATCGAACGAGTATATTTTTCAGGTACGGCATGATATTTCATTTGCAGCAGGTATCAACGATCGCGAGAAACATTTGATTGCACGTCGCTTAATATTATAATGTATGAATGCGAAAATGCGTAAAGATATTGTAAAACGCTTTACCTGCTGTTCGTAAGGGTCTTGACGAATTTCGAAATAAAATGTTTGAATATTGCCCGACCAGTTCATATAAATGTACTTGTATTTATATGAATATACCGTGGAACCTCGATAATTTGAATCGACCGGGGGCAATAAAAACAATTTGAGCTATCGAAAATACTTTATTATACGACACAAATACTTTATTTCATAATTTTTTTATTTACTCACACTATATATATATATAATATATGTATTACAGTTTTCGAAAAAAATATTCTATATTAAAACAGATATGTAATTAATAAATAAAGTAGGACTATCTGTGGAAGAAATTATATATTTTTGATTGTTTTTTATTGTAAGATTATTAGGACGTATCTATAAAATATTCAATTATATTGAGAGCCGAAAAAAATGTCGTCTGAGATTTCCGGTTGTTCACGAATATATTTATCTACTACCTGTAAACCATCCAATAACTGGACAAGAATAATTAGAGGCTAAGGCAATTCCACATCGTGTTCAATATCTCGTTAGACATTTATTTATTATTTATTATTTATGGACATACACTTTTTATACATACGAGTACATTTATTATACTATAGAATAATTCGAATTATTGAGAAAATTAATCACACATATCTAATATTAAAATTCAGGGACCAAAACATTCCTTCGAGGTATTGAAAATTCGACTTATAGAAGTTTGAGTTTTCGACGTTCCACTGTATATGTTTACCATTGGAAACGTGTATAGTTATGAAAACTAGACCAAGATGTGTGTAATTATATTTAAAGGTGTTCATATATTCATTAGATATGCAAAAGTCGATTCAGTTCCTTCTATCACAATAGTGACTTTTCGAGAGTTAATTGTAGAACCACCCAAAATAGACATGGCTCGAAAAATTGTTGAGAACCATAATCAAGTAAGTATTTTAATTTAATAAAATTTAATAATGCTTGAATTTAAAAATTATTATGTTTATATTGTTCTAAAAACAACAGGTAATATTGAGAGAAAAAAATATTGTGTAATTTTTAATAATAGATAATGTAACTATATTTTTATGTTTCAAAAAAAATGAGATGGACGAAAATACAAATTGTCTTCAGAACGGTTATACATCAAATCATTTATTTTGTACTAAACTTAATGTGGAGCCTTCATCGACAGCTACGACTGTTCATTTGGAGAAATTTACTGATATTTTAAAAACACTGTCTGAGCAACAAACTGAAAACGTTGCTGATGCATTAGAACGATTAAAAATTGAAGATAATGTTTCAACAAACACAAAAATAGCCATTGGTTTATTTCGGTCGCAATTACAAGAAACTCTTGGTTCTAACATAAATATTTCTCAAATTTTAGCAATTGGATCAAAAAAAATAGTTCAAATATTTTATTAAATAAAATACCAAGTAATTACCTACATCATATTTAATTTAGAATAATTTCGAAGTTCAAATAGCTTATTTTTAATCGGTTTCAAATTATAGAAGATCAGTTTGAGGCCCAAAAGATAATATGAAAGAAATATTGACCAAGTTTGAGAATAGTTTTGTTAATGGTTTTCATATTACTACTCTTTCTCGTTCTCTGTGTGAAGAATTAATGACAGGTGTATATTTTGTAGTTGAAGATTGAACGATTGATGTTTCAAGAAAAATAAGCTCGTGAATAATTTCACAATTATGCTATTACGGAATTGAATGACATAATAACTAAAATAGAGATCTAAATGGTCCGATGCCTGGACAAATTATATCCTTTGTGAAAAATGGATGTCGAAAAGCTTTTCTAGCATAATCTCAAAGATTTATGGTAACTATGTATACCTGCTCAATTAAAGCAAATGCTGAAATTTCTGGTAAATATTTAGTGCATTCAATTGATTTTTAGCTTAACATTTTATCGACTTGGTAAAATTTATGAAGTTTTGAAAAAATTTCATGAACGAGTTATCAGTTCTGTATGGTCTTTGGGTCTTCATTCACTTTCAATATAATGGCTTTATTACAAGTTGTTTAAAGTTTCTGCAAAAACTCCTAAACAGACTTCTGGCGTAGCAAGTCCACAACTAGTTTTTAGTCACTGAGAAGGAGGTAATTATTCATTGTGCAAATTATTGTAATCATGAATTTTATTTAAATTGTTTTTTCTTTATTGATGATTGATATCGACCAATTTCGTTTACCAAATATTGAAGAAAAATAAGAACTCTTTGGAGGAAAAATGGTAATTGAGCTTTAAATTATATGAAAGCTTTTCGCAGATGCAAAGGTTTATCAGTGGAAGAGAAGATTGTGGAGTTAACTGAAAAACAACATACTTTATCAACAAATAAATAGTTTTTATTATTTTAATGTTTTCAAAACTCTTTTGACTTTTGTTTGTTTAATACTCAATTCTTTTGATAAGAGAGCTGTAGGTACAGCTCATTTTTTGACAGTATTTTTTTGGCCTTCGTTTTCCACAGTACTGTTCTTGTACGGCTCCTTTTGAATATTTTAACATTGTTTTAATGGAACTTGGATCTTGGATCTTAGGTGCAACGTAACAGTTTTAAACCATTTTTCATAAATGTTTTCAATTTTATAAGGGTGCCCATGATGATTAACTGATGATATGCACAGTGTCATAACTGATAGTTATGACAAAAGAGCTAACTTAATAAGTTACATCTGAAATCACAATGATCAATTGTTCGAAAAATCGTAATGATATAATCCACATCGATGTATTATATGAATGTTATAAAGCGCACAGATATAGAAAATAAAATATAAACAATAATAACAATAATAATTGTTTGCAAACAATAGTTATTGGGCAAATTTACTATTGAAACCACAATATTTTTAAACATAAATTATATTGAAAATCCATAAGCATATCGAGTGATTATAATATTGTATTATGAACATTACCTAGTTTAATTTGACCAATGACTATTCACTTTTCGGTGTTCCTTGACTAAGAAAACGGTCGCAGCAATTTTGAGCACATAACTTTTACATAAGATTTATAATCTTCTACTAGCGATAAGCGATTAGGCGAATACATGGTCTCTATTGAAAAAATATGAATGTTTATATAATGTATTTGAATTAAGCACTAAATTTATTTTCTTTAACATAATGAAACAATTAATAACTGAAATCCTTATCTCATGGGTAACATTTATGATGACTTCTTAGTTGATTATTTTAGTGCTTTCGCACATAAATTGTAATGATCATAATCACAATAACTGTGTGTAATGGAAAATATACTTTAAATACTTGTGTTTCATGTGGGTTAAAATTAGATAAAATTGTTCTACAAAATGCAGTTGAACTCATAAAATTAATCAAAAATGATCTTCTTAATATTAGAAATGAAGGCAGTTGAGCTTTACTGCAGGAGAAAGGCAGAGTATTGCACATAAAAATAACGTTTTATTAATTTAATATAATAGAATTAGAAGTGGTAAAGTTTAGAAAAAGTTAAATGGTTACTTTGTACTAACAGAAGTAGGAAAAAAACCGGAAAATCTTGGTATTACTTTTCAATATTAGTTCTGCATCCCGTGAAGGTATGCGATACCTCAGTTTTATTTTAATTTTTTAAAGTTTTAATTTACGTTAGATTTTAATAATTTATCTGTGTGAAATAGTACGTGTACATTTAGCATACCATTAAGTAATAGGTAATAATTTTGATTAAACGGACGAAAAAGTTTAACAAGTACTGGGTTAGTGAACAACGTTGTATCCTTCGACAATCATGTTTCACACGAATCGCATCCGTATAAAATGGGACGTGTTAAGGTTGAACCATGTGCAATGGAGCAGGTCATCCATTGCAGGGGAATTTTATGGTTCGAGATCACTGTAATATGTTTTAATTAGTCCTGGAGATCGTGCAACACCGGTTACGTTTCGGCGATTCAATGTGGGATGGGGGTGGGAGAAGATTCGTACCGTAATGGATTCTGCGGACGTTGTGAGCGCCGCGGAGAGTTGTTTGCAGGGATTGGAGAGAACGACGGTAACGTACCAATGTGTAATCTTTTACAATCGATTTTAACAACGGCCGAAACCGACGGAATTGAAATGTACGATTATAGCGGAGGGATGTGATCAGAAATTCGAAGCGATTATATTGATATTGAATGGCAATGCGGTGCGATACACGCCAGTGCGATGTTATATCGGTGTAGACGTACAAAACGTAAAGGTTTTCCGCTCGACAACTCCACTAGTCGACGGTGCTTGTTCGCGCTTGTTCTAATATCATATCTACGTCCCCGGCAACCACGGTTTTTGCATTTTTCTTCAAACACTCGCATGCGGGCAATGGCGAGGGTTATTCTATTTTTGTGATTTGATTTATTTTTTATTTCCTACAAAAATATGAAGGAACACCTGTTCCCCAATGTGTGTCGATGAATTTCCTCTCAGCGTCGTCACCTATCCGAAACGTGTCCTATACCAAATGTACTGGGACCTCGATAAATCAAAGAAATGCTTTGGCCCTGCGTTTCAAGATATGTTGTGTGTAATACATTTCCTTGATGATTCAAATTTCTCTAACTTCGATAAGTCGAAATCATTTGAGTTGAATAAGGCGCCTATAACTTGAATTTTTCGATATGCATTACCGAAAAGTATAAGTGTATGTAGAAACAATGTGTGTTCATAGATAACTATGATAAATAGTAAAGAAAGCATAACGAATTAATACGGAAGGAGTTGGATATTGATGACGATGTGAAATTTTCTTTGCCTTTAACTATTTTTGTCTAGTCGTTGGATGGTTTACGGGTAGTTACATTCGTGAACAACCAGAAATTCTAGACGACATTTTTTTTTCACGCTCAACACAAGTTTAACAGATACGTCCTGATCATACAATAAAAAAATAGTCAAAAATATATAGTTTCTTCCAAAAACAATCTTACTTTATGTATTATTTTCTTTATAACTTACATATATACTTTACTATAGAATATATACTTTTTAATTGTAATACATACATACATATATTATACACGGTATAAATAAATGAATAAAATTATGAAATAATGTTATTGTGTTGTGACATAAAACATCTTCGATAAATCGAATTTTTTTTTTTCGCCTCTGACCGATTCGAGTTACCGAGGTTTCATTGTGGACATATACCGTAGAATACACTGCACGCGCGTATAATTCTAAATGCTTTTTGCACGAAGTTTTCTACCGGCATCGTGCGACTTTGCTCGCAATATATTATATACCTACATTATGTACCTTTATATATGTATATACATATAGATATATAGTATATATATATATATATATATATATATATATACGTATATAAATATGACGTGAGAGTCGACAACCAGGGGTATGGGTAGGTCCATATTTCCCTTATTTGTATACCTACATATTGTACCTGCTTCTTGTACTCGCTGCACTTTACCGTAATTGTTATACGCCTATATGGTTTACTGACGTATACTGTACATGCGTATAACAATTACTGTTCCCGGTGAACGCGTACAACCCATGTGTACACATACATCCTTTTATACCGTCGCCGTTTTTTTCGGTCCGACAGGTTATCAGCGTATCGTATTAATATTACAACATCTGCTTTGATTATTCTACGCCCGCCACGCACGATCGTCCTAAATACGCGCCTACAAACTTTATTAAATCCTTAATATATACATATAAATTCTATACATAAACGTATGTACATATTTTTTTTTTTTTTATTCAATTAATAATAAACGGGTAAGAATCTTTTGGTAAAACGTGAGTACAATAAATCTTTGTAACACAGTAATAAAATGAAGTTACATCAATATAAAATACAAAATTGTAATAATAAAATTAAGTAATATATGCGTAATAAGCTGAATTCAGCTGCACTATGTGTACATAAATGGTATGGATTTACCGGAGCAAAACATTTTTCTCTTCGTATCAAGCAACTCGCACTTTTATTCGTCATAATATAATATGTTACGTTATTTTACGACACGCCTACATCGTAATGTATATTTTATAATATATTCCGTAATGAACGTGAAGCATTTTATCAATCTACGCGATTAGAAACGACATATCACTAAACCACTTATAATGCAAGCCCATATGTATTGGGTTGCGTGTACGTACGCTTTGCACGCACGGCATACACTTCAACAATTTGAAAATTATTAAGTTACTTTTATATTAAAAAAAATTATAATTTTTGTCAACTATTGTAGGAACTTAATATTTTGTACTAGTAATAAAATAGAATAGAATTGAGAAACTTGATGGAAGCATGCAAAATATCTTAATGGTTTTTAAATGTATAGAATTAAAAAAAAAAAGAAAAAAAGAATATTATATTTTGTAGAGATTATCTTCAAAGCTCATTGGGATCAATCCACAATATCACAGTCGCGCTGCGCTATAGTCGTTATACCCAAGTGCTCTATGTACACTGCATTGTATATGAGTACAGTTTTACAGTGACTGTTATTTGTATTTCTTATTGATAATTTCAATAGCTAAACATAGAACGTTCTTAGACCGCCGCAATCGTATACTCGTTACTTATGTACGCGGGATCAATATTGCATAAATATAAATTGTAATAAATAATAGAATTATATTGTTATAATAAATTCAGGTGTTTTATCAACGAAAGAATTTCAAAAACCTAACGTTCACGATTTTTTATTTGTTTCAAAAACAACAAATATAGACGAAAACTTACTACAAGTAACACAATTTATTTCATAAATATTCGTATTCACTATTCCAGCTACCAGTTCATCAGTAGAATGATTATTTTTACTCTTAAAAGGTTGAAGATTTCATCAATAAATGCCCAAGAAAAAAGTGGTTTTTCATCAGTGTTGTCGATAGAAAAAAGTTATTGACAGCCGAAAAAAAATGTAGGTTTTATGATGAAGTAATCAAAAATTTTCATACCAAAAACAGAAGAATCGATTTAGTTTATTAGAAAATAATAAAATATTTAGTATTTACCTAATTAATGTCTTTTATTTAATTTAAAGAGTTTGATGATCTTTCAAGTTGTAATAATTAAAAAAATTTATTAAATAGTGATTTATTCATATGAAATATAATATAATAATAATTTTAATATTTAAAATTACGTAAAACTTGTGTACGTTTAAAATTAAACATTTGAAAACAGAATAGAAGAAGCCCCCAACGAATTCATTAACTTACCATTTTGAACGTATACGTAAAGCTGAAACCCACGCCACTGGTATCTACCGACATTATAATAATATTGCAATTCACTTTACGACAAGATGGAATTGTTATTATTATTGTTTTATAATTAATATCAGTGACATAACGCGCGTGTGTTCACGAGAAATACGATCAAAGTAGATCGACCGAACTATCGTACGTTAAACGTTATAAATACAGCGTACGCGTAAACAAACACTTAGTTTATTGCAGACGAACGATATTAATAAATTATTATAATGTCGTTTCCACGTACCTCCAAACAAGTAACGATTATGTATAATTGCTAGTTTAAAAATTTGGTTTTCACAGATTTCCTTATTTGAAATAGGTTAGTTTTATTTAAACTTTTCACTGATTGTAATTATTTTTGGCATAGTTACGTAAAAGCATTACAAAGACAATTTGTATCACAGTTTTCCGATAATTGTGTTACGTAAATCGAACGGGAAATATATAAAATCTATACAACTACTCGTATATAAAAACGGCATATAGTTCAAAATTATGTCGAACTACACAACGATATGTGAACACGTTAATTTTACTCGATACAATAGTATTGTTTGGACTACGGTCTTACCATTTAAAAATTTAGTTATGAACCAACCATCGGAAGAATCATCCATGATGGCACACGTATTATATTGCACTACTTTTGAATTTTGAGCGATTCAAAAGTCGAGCTAGAAATTGATTCCGGTTCGTCGTGATTATAACGTCGTGAAACATAAATGTTATTTATCTCTACGATATGTGATAAACGAACACAGCACCGTGAGCACTGTTATCGATCAATAATTGACATTTTGAAAATATAATATTGTACGCTATCGCTTGGGACGTACATCGTATATATGTCGTATGCGTTTATAGGACTTTGTGTACGTCCATTAGTCCAAGTTGAGAAAACCATTTGCTAGGTACAATTGTATAATGTACAAAGCAGTTTTATCGTTAATAAAACATTTACGTATACCAAAAGCCGGTATTCGAAATATTATAAATGCGCGTGCAACAATAATAAATACAATTATTATATTATTCGACGGATGTCACAAAATAACATATTTTAAATCATTTATGTAAAATACGATTTTATCATAACACGACCATTCTAATTATATTAATGGTTTTGGAGATTTTTTTGTTTTTTTCATAACGGAGTAATATGATTGGACTTGACGTGAATAATAATACTGACTCAATGATATTCTTATTGCTCGGATTCGATTACTTAAGAAGTTTTTTTGTTTTATTATACAGGGACGGTATTGAACGAAAGTGTTAATAAATTGGCTGTTACTCATATTCCACACAGGTTTACGCGGTAAATATACATAATTTATTAATAAGAATATGAACTTTACATTAAATCATTTGCATAAAACAAGGAAAATATCGTTGATAAACAGATTTTCGTTAGAAATTAATTAATATCGATGTTGTCAAACGAAAATTCTTATCAGACTTGTAATGTGATTTATCACCAGTTTTTCACTAACAAATAAAAACCTATGTACATTGTTTCATATTGTGCCTTTATTTTACATTCTTTATTAATAATTCATAGTAATAACTAGAGTTCAGATGCTTATGAAATTGCATATTTCTTTATTGATCCAATTAACTCGGACCTGAATACAAATTGAATTATGTTCTACTAAATCAAATAACACTATTTTTATTTTGCATATTTTTGCATATTTTTTAGAGTTTTATCAGTATAAATTCATTTTTTAGTACATTTTCCAACTTTTTTAAAACAATTCAATTTAACAGGTAGATAATTGATAAATTATCGATCCGTATAATTGTGTTTGTTCTAAACATTTTTAGAAAAAAACCATTTTATCACAGTGTAACGCTTATATTGTAAATTAATATATAGGTACCTAATATTAAAAAAATATGAGATATAAGAATAACAACTTATAAATTAAAATACATTTTTAATTTTTAATAATAAAATTCAAATAAAGTTACTTAACAAATATTTGTTTGAATATTGATTTTAATACAACCATGATTATTTTCGATAATATTTGGATCGAAAAATATTCTAAAATGAGTTAAAAAGAACAAGAACTGTTTGATAATGAAAAAAAGAAAACGATGTACAGATCGTATTAAAACCCTTGAAAGATTATCTAGAAACTATGTATGAATTTATACTTCAAAATAAATAATGAAATAATTTAGATAATCATTTGCTGTAACTTCTATAATTGTAAATTATATAAAATAATATAAAATTTATATTTATATTTACATTTAATGTAAAAAAAAAAAAAAAAAATGAAAAGGTAAATATTTTACTTCAAACTTGTTCAAAGACTATAATATTTTAAAAATTCTAATTTTTAGAAAAAATGTCATAATTAGTTATAATACCTATATATAAATATATTTAGAGGGACCTATAACAGATAACTAACAGTTAACGAGATTCAAGTTGTAACCATTAGTACTACATTACCTATAACCGTGATTTACTAAATTTAAATGAAATATTTTCTATATCACACCAGCTAAATAGGTTAGTTCAATGTTATCAAGAATGTTTAATACTATGGTATTGTTATTTGTAGTATTTTAATTTAATTGATTGTTTTTTTCATTGTAATTGTTGAACTTAATAGTTTTTACTAGAAGCTATAAAAAAAAATAAAAAAATAAGAGAGATAATAGTTAATTGTTTTTTTTATTTTCCATTACTTTTTTTTTTTTTGCCAACTATTATTATTGTCATATAAATTAATATAAACGTAAAAAATTAAAAAAAAAAAAAATAACCTTAATTTTGCATTTATTGAAATAGACTAGTCCATTGAATTTCACCTATAATCTTTTGAAACTTAAGCGTGGGTACGCGGAAGTCTGTCAAATGTAAATAAGATGTATTTAATGCACATCCTAACTGCAACGATGAATCACGGACAACTTTAACCCCCCTTCTACATGTTCTGCAACAGTCACCGGAAATGATTAAATACCTCAATGCATAGGTCAGGTAAATTTGTCCCAAACGGTAACCCAGATAGGAAGGAAATGACACATTATAATCCTTTAAGCACTAAAAACATTTTATAATCGACATTGAGTCTTAAATATATTATGAATTCATGAACGAAATATCATTTTGACATTGAAAACATAAAAAAAAAAAAGTAAAGCTTAACTTAGGTAATTTATAATTTAATTTTTATTTTATTTACCCAAATATAAATATCCGTAGGTTTTTTTAAGTGACAAAGGATGAAAATAGTTTCATAAATCAATAAAATTTTGTACAATTAATATACTGTACTGATCTATATAGTTAATAAGATTTTAAAATGATACATTAAGTAATGTATTAATTGATTTTCTCCGTAATTATGTTGAATATCTTAT
Organism: Sipha flava; assembly: GCF_003268045.1. NCBI lineage: Eukaryota > Metazoa > Arthropoda > Insecta > Hemiptera > Aphididae > Sipha > Sipha flava. Next base: position 2,402,911 of record NW_020273045.1, read on the forward strand.
GATATATAAATATTATTGTACTAATAGTATTGAGTTAAGTTTTGAAAACATGCAATTAATATACAGTAGAAATAATATGAGCTGTGCAAATAATTATTTGTTTATGTACAACTTTATACACTTTTTTCCGCGAATTGTTAATTCAATTACATTATATGTACATTCTGTACACCGTTAAATTCCAATCGATTTGTTCGATTTTTATACATGGTACGAATGTACTAGATTATGTTCCTATATCCAAGAAATATTGTCATATTTCAAATTTTATCGGTTTGACTTTCTCTTTGTCTATTCATCGATAATTGAACATTTTCAAAAACATTTTACCTCAAAATACACCGAGTACATTTTCATCGAACGCATAAGTAGGTCTAATGGCAGTACGGGAACGGGGAGGTTCTCCTGTTCGTAAAAGTGTTCGTATACATGTAAACAGCTAGGCGATAAGCATCGATTTTATACTGCACAGATAGGCCGCGCTATTGTTCGTCATGGCATAGGGTGAAACGCACGCGTGAGGGGTAAAATTAGAAAAGAGGTGAACCCCTGCTCAGCACATCGTAAACCTCTCTTAAATGTGTTTCACTCGTTGCTACAATCTGTCAATATATACATATTTTTAAAATCAACGCTATTAGCCATCATTTAAAAATGTGACAGGGAGACACTTTGCATCTACGAGTTCACCACCACGAATAGGGAATATTATACTTATGAGCCATGACGCGCTTAACTCTGAGTTGACCACAACGTAACGGATACATCTATATGCATCGTATAAGTCAGAAAAAATAAATATTGATTCAGCTTATATTAAAATAATTATTAATTAAACGAACAAGAAAATTTAAAAAGTATCCACTCGGTCCAAGTATAGCAATTGAATTCACATAATTTTATTAATATCAATATGATATAATGATCGTACCAATAAAACACGAACGTATAAGAGTACTAAATGTATCAATACTACGGTGTCTATCGCTTACGTTTTCGACGCACAAAGTAATACAAAGTTGATAGTCACCTATTCACAATAAATTATATATTATCAGTAGGTAACATTAAATGATTTATTATATATTTTTTTTCAGTCTTAAATGTTAAGTGAACACGTCAAAATCAAGTTTTCAATTGTAACAAGAACCCAATGTATTTATTGTTGAAAGATGACGATCTGTCATTTTGATTTTAGCTATTTGATTTTAATATTTTAAGAGGCACGGTATGGAAATGTTTTCTCCGCGATAACTAACTAATTATCTAACTAACTAACAACTAACAGTTGTTATAGATAATGAGTTAATATTGTTATTATTTTTTTTTTTCAATACTTATGTTATGAATGTTTTTACATTACAGTATGGCGTTATTATAACACTAACGATACATGGCTTCTTGCGCTTGGTGATATCGAAATTCATTCACTGGGATAAAATAATGATCGCAATTGCATTCGGATCGTACAGTCCTACGGTCAACGAATGCGATAACGCAGCGGTTCCCAAGCTTTTGTCGCCCGAGCCCGAGAAGAATAAAAAATGAGATTATTGCGACTCCCCCGCAATTAAATCGTACGTAGATATACGCGGGTCGTATAATAGTCATTCGGCTTTTTATCAAACATTCGAATCGTTTCACTGTCTCGGCAGAGCGAAAAGAAAATATGTGTACAGAATTTTCATTCGCACCACCCACGTTAAGTTATTCGGGCTTTCCAAGGGCGGCGAACTGTTTGCGAACCGTTGCAACGTCGCAACGCATCGTATCGTTTCCTTACGGATTCCGCGTATCTCGAGTTACTATCGTAATATTTCTCGTAATAACTGATAACAATAAAAATAATTGATCTAATAATAGTTGGTTCGTGGACGTTGTGAAAACGGCACAGATATGATGCAATACGACCGTATCGTCCGGTAGGGCATGGTCAGACGGGTTTTTTTAAAAATCTGTCAATTCGATTTGGAGCCCGAATTTCGGACTCGTGATTGGTTTCCATAACGTTACGCGATGAAAATGTGCGATCGCACAAGGAGTTTTAAAATAATACGATGCAACATTACCGTCCAACCTCGTCGACCGACTTCGTCAATAGTATACGTTACATAATCAAATCGTCGTCGTGAAAGATAACGATGATAAAAAGAGAACAATAATGATACGTCCGTGCACCTATTAGACAACGACTTACGACCCAACCGGATACGTCAACGCGGTCGTGTGTTCCATTACGCGGAAGGGACACGATTTCGACACGATCCAGTACGGACGAAATTACATTGTTTCGTCTGGTTTTCGTTTCCGAGGGACGTAATAATCAAATATTATTGTTGTACGAAGTAAAACGCTACGTCGTATGATTATTACGGGATCTACGATCGTTACACGGTGTACTTTGGACAGATCCTAGTTTGAATAAAGGTAGATATTAACTGTTTTTTAATCATTATTCGATGTTTACCGGGTTGTTGAACGGTAGTCAAGTTTATTTCAATTGTACGTGCTGTACGATACAGTTTGCATTCTATTGACTCCGCGCTTTAACTCGATTCGATCGCTTCCGCGTTATCTGTTCGAATAAACGTCGTGTTTAACGATTTCCCCTTCCTACAATCATACTGCAGGAGAATACTTTTTTAGATTCTAAGCGAAAATAGGAATCTATTGGTTTTACTGTTATGTTTTTTTTTCTTCTATTGTGTCCGTGTATCTTTGTAAACGAATTCGACCGGAAAGAGTGTTCTGATCATCACTAAATAAAAATTAAAAAACTGGATTGGTACTTAAAGGGGAGTCATTTTAAGAATTTCCAAACCGTTTTCTTAATAATTACAAAAAACAGATAGAAAGTAATAAAAATACAGCAACGTTTATGACATAGTGGTTTTCGACAAAATCGAATTTTAATTTTTTTCACTAAACAAATAATAATCGTAGATACGAACATTTTTTTAAATACTATCACTGTTTTCTATAAATAGTATAGTTTTTAAAAACATTTTTTTTCTTCTTGGAATATTTATAGAAAATTTACATAATTATGTTTTCTTAGATTCTTTCGACGCAATTTTTTAAATTGATTCGAAAATTCTTAAAAATGTAACATACATTTAGGTTGGAATATAAAGTTCTTCATACATAACTATGATCAATTATACCAAACAAATTAAACTGAATATAAATTAAAATATGCGAAAGTTTAAATATTAAATGTTGATAAAATTAAAAAAATCCGCTGTAATCAAAATGCATACAATAATAACTTCCATACTTAAAAGCTTAAAAATAAGATACAACATTTTTCATAAGATTTTCTTCGATGCAAAGAAAAGTTACTGCAATTAAAAGCGTAAATAAATTAAATCGGGTATTTCAATGAATTTATATCAAATGATATTTATTATTTGGTTTACGAAATTTTATTGTTTCAAATTATTTTAACACAGTTTGTACGATTTATAGGGGTATTTGAAATTTCAACTTTACCAATTTACAGAAGCTTTTTTTTATTTTTTATTTTTATTTTGAGAATTAGAACTTTAAAAAAATTAACATATCTTATTAAGAAATTTGGTTTTTCTATTATATTGATCATTTTTAGATGTATAAATTGCTCTGCCCGACCTCATTCACTCAGAATCATTTTTCCATGAGCAAAAGCAAAAATGTTTCATGTTTAAAAGACCAGTATAGCATTACCATTCATCCATCTTTTTTGTATTTTATTTGACCTATAAATCTCGCCAGTTCTTTTTTTTTTTTTTTATTGTAAGATATTCGTTGAAAAATATAAATTATTATACTAAATAATATACCATATGAGAAAAACTAATTTATAAGAAAAACTCAAACGAAAGTAAATTAAGAATTGTAAATTTATAAAAAAATACCATTGAAAAAAATGAATTACTAAATTTATTTAAAAATGTCATTAACTAACAACCCTCGCAAATGATCCTTAACTAATTCATTTTCACACTACCGGTTTTTAGTACCCATTACTAATCTTTTGACTACTACTACTACTACCATTATGACGACTAGTACTTATTTTTTTTTATCTTTGTAATACGTTGGTCCCGTGGGAGAACTGTGCTGTTCCGGCTTTCCCGCCGTCCACCGTTGTTAATTTATTAAAACTTTCATACGTGTTACTTATTCTAAAATTTCAGTTTCATTTTGTTATGTTATAATAATTTATAGTTTTACAATATTATGTCTTAATATGAACAATGTTACACATCTGTGCATTGCACTTGGGATCTCTTTAATCGTGTTGGTCTCAGGCCAGCGTGTTCGCCCACTACATTCGAAGTCTCGTTCTTATCTTCTTAAGCGTTCTTCTTATTTTTTGGTGCTAAAGATATTTGTGATATAATGTTCCACTGTTTCCCATTTCTCATTGCTCTCCAGTATGATGTTCACAATGGACTTTGGCATGATGTCTCGGTGTCCTTCTTATGCGTATATCGATTTCGCGATAGCGCGGGGTGAGTCCTTATCTACTAATTCGGTTCGATTGTTATCAGCCAAACGTGGTTTATTTGAAATTGATAATAATTCATTGCAACTTATCTTTTTTTTTACTTACCTTTTGCAGTGCAGGTTTTTATGTTGGAACACAAAGAACTGTCCATACGGGGTATCTTTTAAGCATACCGACTTGACAGTAGCACCAGTCCGCTCGCACACTGTTATGTATTTAATTACTTACAATATACAATAAAAGATAGTTAGCAATTATCAGTGGCGAGTTCGAAATACTAGAACATCGCCTTTCACGTCAGTACACCTCCATTGCTACACTACCATTACTTATAATACTACTACATTCATTGATGTAACTACGGGGAGCTTTGGAAGCACAAAGTCCTTCGCCATCAAGTAAATTCAACCCTCCCCCCCCTAAAATATTATTAGAATTAATTAGATAACAAAATAATTAACTGTTCACAAGAAGATATAAGCGTTCCTCATGGACCGTAACAACCTTCAAAATTATTCATAGAAAATTCAACAAAAAATTAAAGGAAAAATATTTTTTATTTAAGAAATAATTTTAAGTGATACTTGAGTCCTTCACAGAACTAAATTTTAAAACCTAATCACATATAATACCGTCATACTATACCAGTATCGTAGACTGAAGAATATAAGAACTGTCGAAAGTTAACAGTGTTTTTTAACCCTTGTTGATAGATCCCTGGCTATTTATTCTTATCTGTGTTTATGCTTTCAAAGCTGAAAGATGAAGTGCTCAGAGATGCTAATGGAAATCAGAAATTTTACTCCGTTGTAATAATACGTCTTCATCACAACGTTTTTGTCATAAAGTACTCGAACAATTATTTGCCACATTAATAGTTACTTTAGTAGCATAGCTATTACGGAGGGGAAGGATTTTTCCATTGTATTATAGCATCACTCTTTCCAAACAAAATACAATAGATTTAAAAATATTGCATTGCTCCGGGATATAGAAGTATGCGTCTAAGAGATCAAAAAATAAATAAAAAATATCGTAGTCAAACGATATCGTATACATATATTTTTATACTGAAATTCTTCAGCCATAATATTTTTTAAACAAACACGTCAGATGACTATAATTATGAAAATTTAATATGTAAGCAACTAAAAACAGATTATAATTCCTTGCATTGATATTATTTGAAAAAAAAAACTGTTTTAATATAATTTATTAAAATTTAATATTAATTACTCAAATGTTTATTGGTTATAATGAACGTAATTGGGAAAAATTCACACGTTACTGTATATAAAGATATATTGACTAAATATAACCTATATACATAATTAATATGAAAAATATCAGTTATGACTCTTAGTCATATATTAATATCCATATCATTTTATGATAAACATATTTTATTTATAAATTATAATCTTAATAATATAAGGTTTGAGAAGAACTGCATTTTAATTACATCTAATAGGATAAAAGCAACGTAAAAATGGAAGGAAAAGAAATAGAGAAGACAGAATGACCTCGAATCCCGCGGTTATTGGTGAAAAAAAAGTGAAAAAAGAAAAACTAAAATGTCAACGATTGTTATTGATAACGATTTATAAATTGTGTCCTTGTCGTATAGTCTCCATTATTCGTGAATTGTATTTGGTATATTCGGTACTACAAAAATCATGTAGTTGTACATAATACACATATCATAATACACATTTAAGGTCTTTACTAAATATTTTACCATTGTAAGTAAGTATACACTATGAAATATGAAATTATTAGAAAAATAAATGTCGAAAAATCATAGTGGTAATGAGAAGAGAAAAAATAATAATTTTTGGGAAAATCGAATAAGAAAAGTATTTTTTCATTTATTATTTTACATTGACGATTGTGATGCCAAGAAAATCGTTTAAAAAATAAAATGTAATCAAATTATATACTTTTATGTACGTGATACATACAAATTCAGATGTTAAACTTAAATGTTGAATTACTACTGGAGAACGTACTATTTCTATAATTGTACAAGAGCTCTTTTCGGGGGTTATTAAACCACCGAATCCTATGGGTTAGGCATTTTCGAGGCAGTTCGAAACCGCTGCGTTACTACGCTGCACCGTACGCATTAACAGTGTGCGCGTGTTTTTGCGTGTGCCTACGTGAATGTATGCGTGTACAATGCATTTACTATTCGTGTATTATTTTCAGATGTCTGATTTCCCTACGGGAAAAACAGGCAGCTACCTAGGGTGACAAAATTTAGGGGCGGCGAATTATGTATTGTTTTTTATTGATCAAGTATTTGTTCTAGTTAATCTTAACAATATTAAATTATTATTAGGTTGTGTTTATATCCCTCCTAATACAACTAAGGATGAATATATTTTATTTTGTGAATAGTTAGAAAATTTAATTTCTGAACATTCTATTCTTAGTACTATGACTATTGGTGGTTTTAATCTACCAACATTTTCATGTGTAGATCTCTTTCCTCTTCATAATTTGAAAGCCGATGTTATTGTCAATATTTTAACTATTTTGATTTAAAACAATCAAATAATTTAGTAATTGCCATCAATTCTTTAGGCTCAATTTTTCTAGTTTATATATTTTTAATTTATGTGTTTGTTCATCCTTGACACCTATTTATGACTCCTATCGTCCATCATTAAATATTCTTTGTTCGGTTCCAATAACTATTCCAAGAATAATAGTCCTATTATTTACAACTTTAATTCCTTTGATTTTAAAGCTCTGAGTAATTTTCTAACCACCTTGATTTTTTATCTACTTTCAAAAATCTTGTAAATGCAGTTGGTAAATTTTACGAAGTGTTATTATTTTGATATCCACATCCCGAAAAATTAATTAGAACCATATTCTACTCAATATATACTCTGGTATGATTTTGTTTTAAGAAAATTACATATTATAAAATTACAAAAACAAGTTCATAAAAAATTTAAACTATCAAAATCTCATCTTTACTATCTATCTCTATTATTTTCCTTGCGTAAGAAGTTTAAATGCCTTTTTAGTCGTTTACATGCAAACTTTATAGAAAAATTAAAAATAACATTGACACTCATAAAAATTATTTTGGAAATACATTAAATCTTTAAAGTCTAACAAAAATAGTGTCCCGTCTACTGTTTATCTTGATGAAAGGTCCACTCAGAATTTATATGTTTATATATTTATTTCTTTATATGATTCTACAAATTTGTTTGCAATTTTTTTTCTCTGTCTATGTATAACATAATACTATTTTGAACCTGAATCATTTTTATTATATAGTTATGATCTCATCCGAAACTCTTTGTAAATATCTGAATCTAAAATATTAAATATGCTTGATTTTAATAATGTTAAATCGGGAACGGCGCCGGATGATATACCTCCCTTATTTTTAAAGTCCTATAATTTGACTTTGATTAAGCCTTTGTACTACTTATTTAATTTGTTTCATACAGATGGCAATTTTCCATATATTTGGAAAAAATTCTTACATTTCACCGATATTTAAATCTGGAGATAAAAATAATATTAAAAACTATAGATCCATAAATTATCAATCATATCTAAACGCTTTGAGTTTATTTTCGGCTACCAAGAAATTAACAATACTTTTATTGAACTATATTAGTTTTTTCATCATAGTTTTTTTCTTAAACATTATATTTCTACTAAATAACTAATTTACCGAAATTATTTCTTACAATCTTATGAAAACGATACACAAATTGATTTAGTTTACACCGATTTTCAACGAGCTTTCCATAAAGTAAATTATACTATTATATTATACAAGTTGAAATCCTTTGGTTTCGGTGAATTATTATTAAACTGTGTCATCTATTCTGACATAATTGACATTATTTCAGTGAGTTAAACTTTTGTATCATATTTTTGTTAAATAATTTCTGATATCCCATAGATGTTCTAAAGTGTTTTCACCTAGGCAATCTGCTTTTCTTGATTTAATATTAATGATTTACCTCAGATATTTGATTGTTCTATAAAACTACTAATGTCTACTGATACTATTACTAATACTAAAACTATTGTGTAGTTAACCTAAACTTTGACCCTTTATACAATATCCTTATTACAATATAACTAAAACAAATTTTTTGCTTGGAGGGAAATAAATTATTTACCACTGACTATCAATGAATTTCAAGTTATTTCTTTTAGTCGTAATAAAGAAATTGTCCACTTTAATTATATGTTGAATAATACTAATTTAACTAAGTTATCGAGGATTTGGATATTTAATTTGAATCTGACTTATCTTTCAAGCTGAACCATAACTGAGTAATAAACAAAGCTTATAAAATGGTTGGTTTTGTTATCAAAAACACACAAACTTTCAATAATATAATTTGTCTCAAATGTCTATTATTTCCTAGTCAGGTTATCCCTAGAATTCGGTTTTCTAGTTTGGTCCTAAAATTTCTTTACCTGTAATAAAGTATTAAAAACATAAAAAGTACATTTTTAAAACGACTCGCTTTTGTTACAAACTCTCCTTTAACTACCGAATCCTACAAATATATCCAAGAAGCTATTTGGCTTAGGCTTAATTCAGCATAGAAGACTAGTTACTGATATTATGTTTCAGTTGGAATCAATAGGATTTTTTGGTTCCGGTTTCGGTTTTGGTTGTTCAATTAATTTTTTAAGGATTCCGATTTAGGTTTTAGTTTTTTAAAAGAGTAAGGGTTCTAGAACCAGTTAATTTCGGTTAGTTCTGATTATTAGAGATTTATAAAAAAATAATATGAAATTATTTATTTATTCTTGTTTAAATTGTAATTGTTTCATTTCATGAAAATAGAAGGTATTATGAATAGTTAAAAAAAAATAATTATAAATAAATTTAATATATATGTTACAGGTAAATTTCGAAAATGGGTAGTTTACACATTATCCGGATAATGTACACCTTATTCATATGAATAGTATAATATGTACATTATCCAGTGTGCTATAAGGTTAATTCGAAAAAAAAAATTATTAAGTACCTAAACTATGTATTATTAAGTTATTATTTTATAATAAAAGAATTTAAAAAATTAAATATAGTTATTTATTGCAACAGTTTGAGGCATTTTGAGTTGCAAAATATCTCCCCAGATTTACAATTTACTCGTACATTTAATTGTTAAGTGATTATTTTCGCACAAAAGTTTTTTAAAACTTTGACCATCGAAAAAAAATTGTGCATTAGCTATTTCACATAAAGATTTTTTTGTAGCCGACACTTATAAAATATTTATAAAAATTCATTATGATTTATTTGTTTTTATTCACGTTTATTATTTCAGATAGTGTTTTATAATATTTTGATTCCGATAAATTTACCGAATTTTCATTCTTTTCATTAATTTATTTATTGTAATTTTTATATAATTTCTCTTTTTATGAAGACAAGTTTTTTTTAAAAAAATTAAATGATCAAATATTAATAAACCGAACAAGTGAACTCGAAAACCAATAGCACCGTCTGTAGTTTAAAATTATCATACAATATCAATGCACGCAATTTATCATTATTTAGGTACAATTTATATTTTATGGTATTTTATTAGTATTATCTACAATTTATATTTTGTCGTATTTTATTTTATGAAATCACTTTGTCCACTCAAATGTAGATAATGTTCAAATTACCCGGTTAATGTACCTACAAAATAAAGATTTTACAAATATATTTACTTTATCCAATAGGTATGGGTAGTGTTCACATTACCCGATTTTCTTACTCTACCCGTAATATATATATATATATATATTATATCAGCCTATTATATTTCTTTAAGTTAGGTTAAGTTATTTTATTCCACTCATAGTAAGAATTAGTAAAATATTTTATAATACTGTGAAATATTATGATTTGATGAAATAAATATTTTTGATTTAAAATTTAATTTTAATTATGAATCAAATTTAATACTGGCTATGTTGAAGCTACAATTTTTTTATGAACATTAATTATATTTAATACTTAAAAGTCAAGATAGATGATATACTCATTATAAATTATAATATACCAATAAACATACAAAAATATTAATAATAATAATAATAATATTAAAAATTTACTTATTATATGCATTATACTATTATAGTTTACAACACAATATAATAAAAACATAAAAAGATTTGACTTTTATTTTTCGGAACCGACAAATGGACAAACAAAATAGTCATTACCATAGTTTTTCTAGTCTAAATAACTGACCTAAATTAACCCTTTTATAATTAAGGTTACAATTACGATTACGGTTTTTAATTTTTGGAAATAAAGGTTCCGGTTTCAGTTACGGTTCCTAAATTTTAAAGGTTAAGAGGTTCGAGTTTTGTTTATCTTCGATTCGCTAAACGGCAACATTGATTGTTCTGATCTACTAACCTTAAAATCCCATACACGTATCAGACATACAACTGTCGAACAATTCAATTGGATTAAGATAGAATTATATTTAAGATTTGGGGCGGCAAATGTACATGCCTATAGCAAAAAAAAAAATAGTTAAATCCGCCTATGATTAGAAGTCCGCGACGAAAACGACAGTGGTTACAATTACAGTGGCAGCGCATAACCGTCCAAGGGAATTCGCGTTCACAACATCCTACTCACCCCATGCGTGCGCTAAACACGAGCTATAGCTTTTTCAATAGAAAGATAATAGGAGAAAAGGAAAAAAAAAACGTGCCAGACGCTTTTCGGCTTTATGTTTTATTCTTGTTTTTCCGTTTTAAACAACAACTGCCGCGTTTTCTCGCAGTCGCGCACAAAACGAACGAGAGAAACGGAGAGAGAGTGTGTGTGAGAGAGAGAGAGAGAGAGAGAGAGAGACGGATACGGAGAGAGAACGCACACGCGCTCACATAGACATACATATAACTACTATATGTGTTGTTTAACCAGTAATTATTTGGCGCAAAAGGTAAAAATAAACTGAAAAAATAAAAATAAATATACGTATATGTATACGGGGCGGTGGTTGTTAGCTAACGGTATAGCACAGGGGGATGACGTCGGCAACGGTAAGACGCGCGTGTATACGTATATTTATATTTATGTATAAACATACGTGTGCGTGCGCGCGAAGGGACCGACGGCGAGTTCGTTAACCGGCACGTCACGAAATCCGAGTGCGCCCCGGCCGTTGTACCGTGTAAATAGTTAATGGGCCCCGTATTGACCCATACCCGAACGGCAAACCCGCGAAGCCAATAATTTCATTGTGTTCGTGTATACATGCACGCACACACACGTACATGTATCGTATGTATGCGTGCGTGTGTTATATATTGTACGGAACAGGCTTTAAATATTTACGTGTACACGTGGATATGAAATTTATTATTATTATTATTATTATTTTCTTTCTCTCGTTTTTTTTTCTCTTTTTTTTTTTCAAATCCATTCGGAACACGTAACGCACACGCCACCGCATTCCGCCACCTATTATGCATGCGGAAAATAATTGATAATAAGTACAGGTACCGTATACATTACAATTGGACGCCGCAGTTTGTTACACTCGGCGTGCGGCTGTTGTCGCGTGCATCGGTTTCGCGGTGGCGTACCCCGCGCCCGAAGCATTTCATTGTCGAAGGAGGATGATCGCCAATAAAGCCCACACGTTGCTGAAATATGTTATTGTATCAAGTGGCGCAACTAGAGGAGGTTTTTAAACCCCCCTTACCCCGAAATATGTAGTTATTCCCATCAAACACCTTCGGAATTCAAATGTTTTTCAAACGTATAACCTCCTCCCCTTCAAATATAAATCCTGGTTGCGCCAATGGTTGATCGTTATGTTCGTGGCAACTCCTCGGTAACGTCTAAATACGTTTGTTTCGCTCGGCATTTGAAGATAATATAACCGTCAAATCGCTTTTTTTATTTTCTCCCTCTCTCTCTCTCTCTCTTTCTTTGGGATCCGAATTTTTCTGAACATCACGTTTCTGGACCCGATGTGAAGACGAATTTCGGTGTAAAAATATCTTGTTCAAAAATGTCGGAAACCGGACGATTCCTTGACAATAACTACATCGTTAAATATACTCCGTCAAAAATCTAAAAAGTAGTGAGTAAAGAGTAAAAAAAAAAGGTACAGAAGCAATATGAAAAAAAAGGTCAAAAAGGCAAACCTTCCCTGTACGCCTTAAACATTCTACACCGCACACACGCATTCGTACCCACGGTCTATAAGCATTGTGGTCACCGTTCTGTGATCGAACAGGGTGGGCAGAGGACGCGTGCACTGGAAATGCAGTCAGTAAATGCATATTAGAGCCCATGTATAAGAATTACTCGCCCGGGTCCTGTGCAGCACTTAGCACACGCATGTCACGTTCAAATTGTAAAACTAAAACATTGAACGGAATGCGATGGGGAGGATTATCGCAAAAAAAATTTGTAACGTATCGCTTTCCGAAAAAAATATGCTGCGGACACTTTGTGTTTAATTAAACAATACAATTAAGATTCCCAATAGAATTTTCGAGGAATCGTTCGATTCTAATTTCGACATCATTGTATGATTTATTTCTTTGCGCACACATGCGTTTACGGTACAATTACATTTCTATTGGTCACGTTCAATTTTAAACTAAAAAGAACGTTACGATACGAAATCACGTGTTCTACAACTAAACGTTTCACTGATATTGAAATATTAAAGTGGAACAACACATTGCCCTTAACATTCATTTATATGAACATAAAATACTCAATGTTAGAGCGACAATAACATACAATAACATCGCTATAGTAACTCTCAGTGGCGTAACTAGAGATAAAATTTTGGGGATGCTACACTACATACAACGGTCCGATACCATTTATAATTTATTATACGTGCGTTTTCACCTCCGACGAGCAATCTAGGGTCAAAATGTTACTGAATCGTTTAGGTGTATTGCTGCTATTTTATGATGCGATACCAAAACACGGTGCTTGACATTAGAACTAGGTAGAAAACAATTTCACACACACACATATATATATATATCGGCAATAATATTGATCTGTGTATCACCAGTTATTGTGGTACTTCAATGCTCGTCAGTCGTTTTCCAAGGTAACATATTATCAATGAATACGTAACATTTTATCGAATTTGTTCAATACACTTCATCGTCACTGTACTTATACTTATGCTGCGGGAGTTCGATGTGCTTGGCCGCATTTGGTATATTTCTATTGATCGCGATAGAATTTTATAAAATTTAAAATCAATTTTATTTAAAAACCACAGTAACGTGATACCACAGATAACGTGTAACAAAATACTAACGTATTTGTACAAGCGTATTGACTTTTTTCCGTCAAACCATCCAATCTCGAAGGCATTTTTCGAGTTCGCCATTATTATCAATTATACGGAATAGTCTGTCTCCTAATAATAATTACATTGCGTCGATAAATAAACAAATAAAAAAATAACACTTCGAACGCTCGTTATTTAAATGTTGCTTCTGAAAACACTTATGTCGGAACAAAACTGTGACTTTTTCATAGTGCTGGTCCGTAGAAACTTAGAAGAGAAGTGTAGGTATAAGAAAAAAAGTAGTGAATCAGATCGCTAATGCAACGTCTAGATTTTAGATCCCGTATTTATTATAAAACAATACAACTCCGATTAGCGAGTCGTGAGTTCGGCGAGATTTTATTTTTACGCAGCCACCGGTACAAGCACGCGACAATAATACTGTATTATATGCACGATTTGACTCGTTTTTGAAATGCGTATACCCAATAAGTTATAAGTCGTTGATTGCAGACAAAATTACAGAACTCGCTGCCGGTATACATTACATGTCACATGTATATGTGCGTGTGTAACGTTATGATTAGCTTAAGGTTTTTCGAAAAACGTATAAAATAAGAAATTCCAAGCCTCTGTTCCATGTATCCCCGAGCCCGATTCTGTAATAAATTCGATTTTAATGAACCACATATGTTATCAAGAGGTTTTCCTGGTAATATCATACATGTATTTGAGCCTTTACGTAGGAATGCTTCGAGCCCCTGTAATGTACATGAATCCCAACGGCTGTCGGGAGGAATCTTATTCACGTTTTGTTTTTTTATTTTTGATTCCGGTCACAAGAGCGGAAAATTATTGGACTTACGAACTTTTTGTTTCTATCCGAAAATACTTCTACGCAGTGAAATTATCGTTAGGTTCTGGAGTTATAAACAGTGCTATCAATAGACTGGAAACGTTTCACACATTGTAAAATTCACCAGCGAAACGATTACAAATCGAATTATAACAAAAATATTATATACAGATCAATGTATGCCATTTAAAAATCATATCGTTGGTTAAATTCTACTATATATTGTAATCCACAACGAGTATATGCAATTAGTCGATAAAAAAATTACTGACTATTAAATTAAATTCAAAGAGGAACTACAATAAAACAAGTGTATTAAGTCTCGTTTGACGGCAATTTCTTGGTTTTTAAATGTATCAGTTTTTATCTGTGTATTTATTGTAGTATCATTGTTTTATAATCTTTATGAACGACAATTCATTTGGTGTAATAATAAATTCTCGTATTCAACCATATGATTGGTTTAGCAGTCGGATATGCGCTTTTCACTCTCCCTTGTTTCCAGCTAACCTCTTCAGTTATGTGTAGCTTGATATTCATGATTATAAATTGATTAAGCATTTATTTAATTATTTTATATATTAACTATTTATATGTGTTTAATAATTTTTAATTATTATTAAATTTTTACCGTTTTATTATTGAATAATTAATATATATATATATAGGCCATTAATTTCTTTCTGAGTAGCTTTCTTTAATATATTCCTGAGTTGATTATTTATTATGTAGTAGGTATGTTTTATTAAAAACGTATAAAAATAATTATAAAAAATGAAACCCATAAAAAATAGAGACTTCTAAGTATAAACAATAAATATGGTTTGCTATAAAATATATAAATGTTTATCGAAATAAAATTTTGAAACGACTTCGAACTGTGTACGGCACATTTATTAATACAACCTAATAACCTATCCCGGAGCGTTGACATATATTATTTCCTCAATTCAATATTCCGTCTAGTTTATGTTTGATTGGGAAAAAAAAAAAAAAAAAAACAGAAAATCAATAATACACGGTTGGATTATCGATCGTTTTTCGAAAAGATTTAGTTTGCGAAACGTTTAGTACAAGTATACCTAAACGATTATGTTCGTACGGGGAAAAATCAAGTTTTAAGGCGGTTTTCCGTCGTCTGGAGTTCACAGTACGCCAATAAGTGTTTGCTCTGCAGTAGCCTCGTGAACTTTAAGTTTATTAACAAAAGCATGACGAAACTTTCATGATTAATAGCGTCGTTCTCAAACTATAATATATACGCGCACATATGTTAATATGTACGTCCGCTCAACAATGTCATTATTTTTCACATGTATGCGCGCACAATATACGTATTGCGCGTTAGCTGAGTAGTGACGTTCAGCGCAGTACCGAGTTGGTATCCGACTTCCATACAAAAACAGATTTAAATACGTATTATAAACTGACGGTACAACGGGAAAAATCTCGTTTTTCTCTACCTACAATCCGGATTCTAAATGAAACTCAATCTTCATGCATTTATCGTGTACCGTAGACGCGTATTATATTATATACGGTTCGTGTGAGCATAAAATAATTTGATATTTTTTCCACCCTCTAGTACGTACATACGTCGATGGTTAATACTAGTATACGTACATACAGCTAAGTCCCCGTGGACTGAAATCTGATACTTTTTTCTTTTTTTTTTTTCCCCCCTATTACCCGCAATGCGATCGGTTGGCCGATATTTGATTTGTGACCGCTGAATAAGCAAGTGCGGAAAGTCAACGAAACCTCTGCGAAAAGACAAATTAGGTCGTACCGTGTTATTACGCTGTACGTATTATTATCCGTTATCGTTGCTGTAATCGCTGTTATGATACAATTGCGCGGTCGGGGAAGTTTATTATTGTTATACGACTGTGCAATCGTTTCTCGTCGGACGTACGACCGCCGCTACCATCATCCCGCGGTCAGAGATGAGAACGTGCACACTTCTGAACAATACACCTCGTTTAATCGACGCACAACGTACTGCGACAATAGCCATTCGGCGTACAACCGTGCGTTTATTTCATTTTATATTTGCTCAAAGGAATTTCACCACGAGGCGGTGAAAACGTACCGACCCACGTTATAACGGATATTGCTTTTATCGGATCAAGCGTGTTATTCGTATGATCGTTTCAACAGAACCAGCAGAAATTAATCGCTCGTCAACCAGAAACGGACATCGCTCGCGGTCCCACGGTCTACTCTGCGGGCTTATAGTTTATTGTAGCTCCGTTCAAGTTAATACGAACGGTAAACGGTTTTGTTTTCCGGTACACGCAGCCACGGGGAGGACGAAAATGCGAACATTTTCAGATCTTGTCGACCGGTGTATCAAAAATCACGCCGAAGGCACTATTTGATGTGTATACCGTCCGGACGCATGGAAAAATGCGTGTAGGCTAAATATTTTATTCGAGTATCGCAAAAAATTTTAAACATTTTTGTAACAATTACGTTGTACAACTGCAATTCTTCCGGCAGTGTTCGGTTACCAGACGCACATGGTACGACAACGGTGTTTTTATACGCGCGCTTTTTCGGATATTAAATCTACAGTAATCGTGTTTCATACAGAAATTTAACTTAGGTTAGATGCCGGATAAAATTGAAACGTCAAAGAGGTCGTTTTGAAGAGTTTCCAGTTCAAAAAGTAAAAAAAAAATGAAAACTTGAACCGTCCAATTTTGCACAGCGTTTGCATTAATTTTGATTTAATAATGCGTAGTTTTGAATTCTACGGTTCATACATATTATAATATGCAAGGCTGAGCAATTTCGCCTATTGTTAAAAAATGTAAAAGCTTAAAATGCAGTACATTTTCAAGAACCATACAGACGACTTTTATTTTTAATCTTACTGCGGTGTATAGTTTTTATTTAGGTGTTTATATTCAAAACAAATGTAGAACTTTATTTTCCGGATTTTAGATTTTGATTGGAAAATAATAATGAATTTTATCGCATTTTAATTAAAACTAGATTTGAATTATAGATATTCAGTGTGTCTAATATTTAGTAATATTTAGATATTCTGTTATCAACACGTTTGTTTATCATTATTTTCAAATAAAACAGAAATGCAAACAACCAACACTCAAATAAATAGAGGATACAACGCTCTGATACTAGGCATAGGTATTTTAAATGTTTTTTTTTTTTTTTACCTATCAAGTATTTAAATACTTTAAATATCTTGAAATTAGTGTTTTCTTAAGCGAAGCGCATAAGACTTGTCACCGTGTAACCGTTTGCAATTTATTTCTCACTGCAGTCATTGTTCGTTATCAGAATTCAAATAACATTCTCGAGTCGGTTATACTTTTTAATTGAATTTATTATAACCATCGTTATTGTGTTCAATTTAATCGAGAAAATGTATAAACGATTTAGCAATGCACACACACACACGCACGCATGTACGTAAGCGGCATATATGCACGGGAGATATGGGTCACGAAAGACCTCATTACATTCGTTTGCTGATAGCTATGTATATAGCATATAAGAGAACGTCGTGAAACTCTTATGCAGTATTTTTTCCCCACAAATCGATTACACGAGAAATTAATATACATTATTTCCCCTTGGTAGGGAAATACAAGACGTTTTTCAGCCTTTGATATTACTATACGAATGTTCAAACGTGCAGCTATCGGCCGGGGGTGAAACGCGTAGTAATTCTGTGCTCATTAATAATTTATAAAAATATTTTGTCTAAGATCTCATGATTTCCGGGCGCTGCGCGAACGCATACGATGTTAGAAAATTATTTTTTATTTTCCTATTCCATTAATAAAGAGAGGCATTTGGAAATATTTATCGCTCAAGTCACGGATAAATGTAAATGAACAAATACAAAAACATTACAAAAACAACCGTGCGGCCAGGAAGAAATCAATAATGGAATCGATTGGAAACACATTGGATTATTCTGAATTATGAGGGAGGGCAAAAGGATTATTCTTGGTGAAGCAAATATTGGCGAGGAGAAAGCGTTCAATGGAAAGGTTGATACCCTTGAAGTGAAGAAAAAGAGCGTTGTATACACAATAGGCTATCGCAACAGATACAATAAGGAGAATTGTTGAGTTAAAAAACAACGTATGAGTGTACTAGGAGGCGGTTGCGATTGAACCTAAGAAGAGAACGGGGAAAAGGAAATAAGGATATCGCTGAGTTACGGAATTACAAGACGCGGAAATCGTTCTAACAATTATGACGTGCACGTCGTCTAGTAACAGTGCGACGAGTCAGATTCAATTTCGCTGTGTAGAAATACGATATTTTTTGTGTTGTGTAACGTTTGGCCGTTTTTGATGTGGTGATGACATTTAGGCCATGGAAACAACAAAAATATTTTAATGCCGTATCATTTTTTATCGTTTATCACTACTGTAGAAAACCTAACCGTGATTTCGTTTATATATTCATATAGGTCTATTCGGTTAGTTGATTATATTTTTGTTTATTGGTCCATATAAAAGTGGCTTTCGATGCATTTAGAAATGCATGTTAACTAACGTTGATCGAATCGAACCACGGTGGCAACCTTTTTTTATTTTATTTTTTTTTTTCAGATGAAGGGTATTATATGTATTTATTTGATATTTTGTAGTTATGGATGGATTAAACGGTTTTAGCGATGTAGGTATAAAAAATAGTTTAAAGCTCGTATACATACTGGAATTAATCACTTGGTTATCATCAAACACATAAACAGTCGTTTTTTTATCGGAAAAATATATAGGCAACATTATTAATTGTTATAATATACGATAACAATATTCATTTATTCGTAATTTCATTAATTTCAATATTATATCATTGCATATTTTTACTGTACGACATGTTATTTTACAACAGCTAGTATTATTAGAATAATGTACAATTAATGTTTAGGAAAATCATAAAATGGAAAATTATTTTATTTCTCGAGTTTTAATTATATTTATATAGGTATGTATACAGAAAAGTGCTATCACCGTTAATTAAAACACAACCTGAACCATTGAAAGGCTTACTTATGAATACGGATCTAGTTCCAAACCTCTTCGGAAGTGCATTCGCACATTTCATTCATTCTTTCAAGTGACATCGTTTGGAACAACACGAATAGTCGAGGATTACATCAGGCACACATTTTAATTTGCTTGATCGACAAAAAAACATCCTGAAGAAATCGATAATATTATATACGGAAATGCCTGATCCGTCTACTGATCAAGTACTGTTCGTCATTGTTACAACAAACATGATTCATGGCCCATGTGATTATCGAAATTGTCGACGGTTATCAAATATACCTTCGAAAAAATACCGATAGTGGTGGACATCATTTACAAAAAAATATGAGCAACGTGGACATTAACAATGACAATCGTTGGGTGGTAACATATTCGTCTCTGTTGAGCAAAATATTCAATGATCATATTAATATCAAGTTCTGTAGTTTGGTGAAGAGCGTCAAATACATTTGCAAGTATGTGAATAAAGGCAACGATATATCTGTGATTCGAATTTTGAATTGAAATACCAATGTGAAGGCTCCTCAGTTGACTAAAAACGACGAAATAACGCTCTTCCAACTTGACGGGTAAATGAGCTCTAATAAAGCTGACGTATTTTTGGTTTTCCGACTCGTGGACGAGATTCAGCAATTATACATTTAGCAATCCATCTTGAAAACAGCCAACGCGTGTTTTTCGCAAATGAGACTGCATTTGGTCGTGCTGTAAAGCCATCAAAAACTACACTCACTGAATTTTTCGAATTGTGTAATCGTGCGGATTATTTTGGTGCCTTTGCGCGAACACTAATCTATTCCTAAGTAACACGCTATTTCACATGGGCTCAACCGAAATAATGGAAGCCTTGCAAGCAAGGAATACCAGTTGATGCGCACATTCAAATCAATCACTTTGGGCCATGTATATATAGCCAATTCAATGCAAACTGAATGCTTCTATCTGCGACTTTACCTGAGCTCAGTACTGGATTAAAATTACTACACGTGGGATTACTTTTGATTGCTATTGGAAAACATATTTACGCATGGAAATATTGTACCTTATGGCAATTTAGCACTTACCATTATATTACGTATTTATATTCCAACCTGGTTGGATTACGGCCATATTAAAGTGTAATTCATAGGTTTACAGTGCATATTATCATAAATTTGTATATCTCCTTTTTTTGGATAAACTAATATACGTCTATGTGAAGGAGGTGCCTATCTGAAGATTCAAATACTGCAGCGATTTCAGAAACCATTGGATTGTATCTATGGATATCTTATTTAGGTTCACGATAAAATCACATAACCATATTAATAGTAGTTGAACTTTCACTTAGAACCGTCAGTTCATGCATTTGTGAGATCGAGCATATGGATTAATTTAAGATAATACATTATGTGATTTGTTTAATTTAACTTTATTTATTTCAGAAAAATCTAAAACATATAAATTTCCATACGATGGATTTCGTCCAGAACTAGGACAAAGGGAACTAATTCGATAATGTTCATCACCATGTGTTTTGAAACAATTATACCCATAATCCGATGATAATATTATTTGGGAATCAAAAGAAACAAATTACATCGCACTATTATATTGACGTATATTTCTCTAAATTAACTCTTCATTTTCACCCGTAAACAAATCAAATATATCATTAGACAAACAGCACCCAAATATACGGCACCCCATGGTATTTATTTACATTATCTACAATATCACAGTTGCCATTACCACAACATAAACTAAAATGTTCTCTAGTCGTTTTTTCATACTCAAAGTGCAACGAATAACAATACTAGCATGTTAAATTAACCAAATTATAGAAAGCAATGTGAATTATATTATATGAAAAAAGTATGTAAAGCGCATTTATAATTTAATTTAAATGCACATTGGTTTTTGATTAAATTATTTTCATTACGTTTTTTTCATTAAGGTGTTCCAGAACATTCGGGAAAATATCATTTGATGATTATTACTGTACCAGCGGTAAACATCGACAACGGTAGTAGTCTACAGTTTAATCGTAACCATGTGAATGACAGAAATTATATAACAATAGTTATTATTGTACGGACGACTGGTGAAAAGTAAACACGTTTGGCGTTTTCCTTGTGACATAATTATAATAATTATTTACAAATATCAGGCATAGTTTACAAAATATCTATTTTCATTATTTTCAGAATCATTTCATAAACCAATAGCATTTATTATGTCAATGTAGTACAGTTACATAACATAATTAAATTACCATAAAGGTGCATTGCGGTTAGCTATAATTTCAATCATCACCCCTCCGTAAGTTCAAATTGTGTGCATATTTTCCATTTATTATTTTTGACAATGTATTTTTATCATGGAAAATTTTTCACGGTGTCATCGTTCAATCGTTTTGTCCAAATATTTAAAATAATGGTAGAAAAATTACGCATTATATTTTTTTCCCCTAACGAGATTTTCTTTGTCCGTTAATACGTCAATTACGTACGTTTCTTTTTTTTTTTTTGAAAACTAATCACTCAAGTATTTAATTATTGATTATTTAAAACGTATATTAACCAGAGTTTGACATGAAAGTTTGCTCCGATCACCTTTATCATAAGAGGTTTCTAATGGAATATGTTGTTTAGTTTGTGATTTGGGTGTGGTCATTTTACGAATTTCCCAACCGTTTTATTAATAAATTTTAGATTTTTTTCGAAAATATTAATAAAATAATGTTGTTTAATAAAAAGTCTTGGAAATGTAATATAATGTTCCATGAAAATAACTTTTACTGAATAATGACAAAAAAATTTAGTTTTATTTCAAGAAAAAAATTTACGAGTTTTTGAATATTCCATTTTGACAAAACGATAAAAACCACAAAAGTTCACTATATTTTAGTAGTCAAAGGGTCATAAAACTTTCAATTTTTATACTTAAGGCTTGAAATGGAATGCAAGAGTTTTCATAATACTTTTTTTTTTTTTTTTTGCAAAAAATAAAAAAACCTCGTAAGTCACAAAAAATATTTATAAGCGTTAGAAAACAAAATGTTGACGAAATTAGATATTATAACTGAATTGTATTAGATATCTGATTCTTTTTCTATAAATACTAATCATGATGGTTTAAAACAGGGGTCTTCAACCTTTTTATGCAGCGGACCACATATTATTTTTTTTAAATCTTGCGGGCCGCAGTCGTAGTAAAAACATGTATTACATATAAAATTTCAGTTTATTCTTACAATTTTTAGGTTTTTAGGTACATATAATAATTTATAGAAAAATTGCTATTGGACCATTTTTCTTGAAAAACGTGTTTTTCATCCGAGATTTTACGTTTTTTATTCACCGATATATTGTATAAATATTACGAAGAAAAAGTATAAAATTGATACTTTTACATTTAAACGAGAATATTGTGCTCGTTTCACAATCGATTACGAACCAACAGACAATAATATTTATATATTGGTAGGTAATTCAATTTAAATTATAGCATATTTCTGATAGCAATAGCTTAACTGTTATAATTTTATTGAACTAGAAAATGTAAATGCTAAATTTAAAATGTGATCGCGGGCCGCATATAATGACAGGTTGAAGACCCCTGGTTTAAAATATTTACTGAGTACTTAAATTAGCGTTTTAAAGAAATTTCCGATATTTAATCATAAAAATGTTCGGTTAATCGTTACTCGAAAATATCAACTCTACCAAATCTTATATTCCTTTTTTTCTTTTTCTTTTTTGCAAAAGTTAGAACACAATAATTTCAACGTGTCTTATTTAGATAAACCACTACTCCAACAATGATATTAAGTATAAACTGATCTACCGACCTCATTCGCTCAGAATTGTTTTTTTCTGGAGTAATGGAACATTTGGTCTTTAGTTTACAAGATAAATGCAACAGTTAGTGTGTTCCTAACACAGGAGTTCCACCATTTTTTTTCTATTAGCATTATGGTGACCATATATGTTATTAACGTTAACCAAACCGTATTTAAATACACGGAATATCCAACAATTAAGTTAGTTATCGTTGAATAATATTATTGCAGGTAGTCAGTAAGATATATATATAAATATACATATTATATGAAAATATATAATTAGCCATTCACCGAAGTTAATCGAATCTTTCGTATCAATTTTGCCCGTACTTATATATTATACAATCGTTTGAGTTTTTTCAATCAATTATTTCTTAAAGCAAATTCACCTTCATCACTCTCATGCATAGCATAGCGTTTTATTTATTGTACCATGTACATAACACACGGTCTGAGTTATACATCAGGCGTCTGACAAATCATTGGGAACTCGACGAACACATTAACTACTACACATGCACTCCGCGGAAATATATACGTGACCGTTGGATGTTTTGAAAATAAAAATAAAAATGAGAAGTGAACATTCGCACGGAAAACATTGTGAACGCTATACCGCTAAAAGAATGACTCGCACTACGTGTGCACGCCGATCCATCGTCTATCGATGGACGTTTGATTTACGAGCACGTCATTTATTCATTTTTTTTTTCCTCAGTCCGTTTTCTCTGACGATTGAACTCCGGGATAAGTATTCTGCAGTACAACATATTAAACGGAAAATTAATTTCGAAAATTTCTTCAAGTCCTTTCCGCCGCACTACACGAGCACGCATATTTACATCGTCGCCACTGCCGAGTCGGTCAAAAGTATGGCAACCCTCGACTAAAGGTCCCAACAGTAAATTACCCTTGGCAATGTCTAATGACCCGTATTCTCTTCCACCATCAACCACTCTAATCAATTGAAACCTTACGCACATCAAATTATTCCTTGTTCTTATCCAGTCGACTAGGTAATTGTATTTATTATGTTTACATTATTAATATTATTATATACATTAAGTACTATCCCATGCGTTCGTGTGTGCGTGCGTGTATGTTTATTTTAAAACCGTTTTAAACTTACCAAAAACGATCCATTTGAGCGTAATATTTTCTTCTGGTCACCAAAACGTACATTGGACGGATACGTCATCGAAAACGTCCATGGTCAATCGATTTAGTTTCAAGTTTTTAAAATTTAAACACAATCAAATGTAGTTATGTACATAATTTATGTATCTACGACTGAAAGGAAAATAATCGTTATTATAATATATGTCATAATAGTAATAATAATAATGACATTCGTTGTCACGTGCACTTATTTTTTTTTTTTTACCTTATTCAAATACGGTTCTACCATACCACCATTCCAAAGCGCATATACGTATTTTATGGAAATAATTTTTAAAATTTTAATTTAATACATACTTATTTGAACGAGACTCTCGGGCAACGGTATTACATTAGAACTACATTTTATATGACTCGCAAAAAATTTCAGTCTTGCAGTTGTTCATCATCACATAAAATCGATAAATTTTAGGTTGAATAATTTCTTAATCGTTCAACATCGAAACAATGTTTACTTAACAAACGATGAACCCCGTACTGGTCGACCATTAACTTCAAGAAATGTTGACATGGTGACTTAAGTTAGAGATATTATTCAATCCTCTAGACTATGGTGATAAGAGAATATTCTAGTAAGCGTATCTTTTTTTATGGATGATGCCAAACTAATTTGTCGAACTTAAGCCACTAATACATAATGTCTTAAAGTTGAAGATCGACCAGTACGGAGTTCATTGTTGATCGTTTCACGAGCCATTGTAAACCTTTTGTGCCATTCAAATGTATTAGATCGCTTATGGCTCCATCTTGAAATGATTTTTTTTATAATTTCAAACGTTCCGGTAGCTGATTTACAGAGTTTAACAAAAAATTAAATGCAAATACGCTGCTCTAATTTGTTAGACATGGTAAAAATTGTGGATGAAAATGAAGTATACAACTTCAATTGGATTATCGTGCATTAATCAAAGAAAATTTAAACTTGGGGCTGGCTTGAATAAAGTAAATGTGTGTTACCTCTAATCTTATACTCTTATACCTATGCGTAAATTTCTTGTAGGTTTATTTTAAGCACATATATAATTTTAATCCCTGTATTTTTCTATCGCTCATCGCATTTTATTAGAACGTTTTATATACATGCAAATACATTACGCATTTAATTGATGTACGTTTAACTGTGTGATATCAATACTTTCGAATGTGATTTTAAATTAAATACATTTTCGATCGAACAATTACTACTACAGTGACATAGTTTGTAAATCATGTATCGTAGATTTAGAATGAATTAAAACCATTTTCTAATACGTTAAAAAATATAATTTTTAGTGTAAAATTCTTCGTTAAACTCAAAATAATTATTTATAAATTTAATCAAATTTATTGGTACTATATGTATATGTTGATAATATTGACGTTGAAAAACTTGTATTTTTCAACAACTTTATCAAATCAGTTTTACAGATTACCCCGGTATTCTCATTTTAAGTGACTTGTCATTACATTTATAATATTTCATTTATAATAATATAATATTGTTATAGTTGTTTACGTCTGTTCCTGAAAATTTTGAGCCGTTGTTTCGTATATTATACGTTGTATATAAAATTTATATATATATATGTATAAATAATTTTTTACAAATATCAATCCATCAAAGTCATCGTGACACGTTGAATTTTATCATCTTTATTATGTTTCATGATATGTCATTGTGTTTTAAAAAAATATTAAAAAAAAAAAAACATAATATAATATTTTGAATATTATACGGATAGTTTTCATATAAAGTACACACGTAAAGAATTAATGTTCTGTTCGTCCAAAGATTTTACTGGTCCCGTTAAAATAATTTCCAAATATAGTCTTTGTTCAAACATTAACGATAGTTTAACTAAAAATTATACTTTTAGAAATTAGTTTTTTATTTATAATGATATAATAGAAGAAAGAAACTTTTTTTCCATGTCTTAAAATATAAACTCCGTGAAATTCAATGTAATATACACTGGTATAAATATTAGCTGTAGAAAAAATAAAAGATACCATTGGTACTGTATTATTAAAACTTTTTATTAAACTATTATCATTAAGTTTGCCAACACAACGGTTTCATCGATCGGCGAACTAACGCATGAAGGCCATAAATATTTTTTATAAATTCCATTCAATAATACTCTA
Organism: Sipha flava; assembly: GCF_003268045.1. Taxonomy (NCBI): domain Eukaryota; kingdom Metazoa; phylum Arthropoda; class Insecta; order Hemiptera; family Aphididae; genus Sipha; species Sipha flava. The sequence continues at coordinate 2,429,723 of NW_020273045.1, forward strand.
CTGGAGAGTAAACATTATACAAAAACAAGAACGGCGCTCAATGCGTCAACATTATAATTTTTAGAATTAATTAAGGAATTTCTCAAAGTTTGACAACAAATTAATAAAACTTTTCGTTTTAATAATATTTTGCTGCAGCAAATTTATTCAAATAATTCAATTATACACATGCAATTTATAATTACTTTCGTTGCAAACACTATAATATATGCCTATTTGGGTTCATAATATGTATTCCATACGTCTGGTCCCAAAACTTTTTAATTAATTAATTCATACGACGGGATTATCAAACGAGGATATTGGACTATCTATCTGCGATTCGGATCAATTTCAGGGAAACCATGGTACAACCGTGTTCGTAAACAATGTAGAGACACGCAATGGCACGATTAAATTGATCGATGGGCAAAAATATTATTTCTTCTTCAATGGAAACATTTGTCATTGTAATAAATTAGAGACGAATGCACGTTCTGTAATTTAATTTCGTGGTGCTGTTTGTTCAAAAACAACCGACCTTTAATATTAAAACGTAATCTATTCAAACTAAAATTGTCCAGCGCATAAATAATAATGATTTAGACACATTTCCGAAATTTATAATATAATATTATTTTTACTCGGTTTACCATGTTATTAGTTATAAATCATAAAAGAATAAAAAATTATGATCTGAAAAATCACTTGTGGACCCAAATTTCAATATATATGTTACGGCAACAGTACAAATACCGATGAAATCTAGTGAAACTAATATTTTTCTAAATTTCATAAACTTAAAATCGAACGTGGTATTTTAAAAAAATATTTTTCTGGTATTGAAAATCAAAATTAACTTAATTGGAGTAGCTGAAAAAAAATAAAACATTAATTTCAAATTAATCTGTAAGGAAATGATTTATGTTAATAAGTTGAGTTAATTTGTCGGTAATGAAATAAGTTAAATCAACTTAACTTTTAATTTATCTTTTAACTTATAATTATAACAATATCGCCAACATGTTAAATGCTTGTTGTTCGTGATGAGTTATATACTGATCGTTAATTTACACATCAATATGACAACAGCAGTGCTATAATAATCATCCTCTAATTTAGTGAGATAATATGGTTTTATGTTTGGATAAATTGTAGTTTTACGATATCTACTCTACCGCACACCGGATAACTAACATATACATCATTATTATTCTTGTTTAATAAAATACAAAAAAAAAAAAAAACAATACAATATTATGCGTCTTTGTGAAAATATTTCACAACATGGTGAAATATATATAAAATTAAAAAAATATCTCAGACTTCAATTATTATAAATATATGTAACTATTTGTTCATTATCCATTCCTAAATATTTAATTCTGGAATGTCTAGTGCTTCTTGTATGTTGTAATGTAACTAAAATAATATCGAATAATTATGGAATGATATGTAGAAATAGTATGAAATATTTATGACATGACGGCTTATCGAACATGTAACAATTAAAATATTAACCCCTAAACCATAATAAGAACAATTGAAAAGTCTATTTTTTAAACTGCTTTAGAAGTTTTTGATACAAAAACTTGGTATTAAAATCACTGAAATAGTATGATTATTTATATTTTAAAATGTAATTGATATATTACATAGTGCGTGGGTACGAGTAATATACACGAATTTATAAATTTTAATAAATTCAATAAATAGTTATTATATTTTACAATTTTCCTCACACACACACACACACACACATATATATATATATATATATATATATATATATATTTACTATATTGTTTAATTAATTGTATCATTTCATATAGGCCTCAGTACAATTAAGAAATGTGTATTATAAAATAAACAATATAAATAATTATTGATAAAATTACGAGAATTTTTCAAGTAAATATAAGTTCTCAAAAAAAAAAACAACAAATAATTTTGAAAGTAAGATTACTTTTTTACATTTTTTTTTTTTCAAATTAGTTCTAAATGATATTGATTTATTTACTTTATATACAATATTTGTTAATTAAATAGTTTTCATATCAGCCAGTGACAAAATGTTGTCATAGAGTATGAGGAGTTCGAAACAAAACTTAGGCGGTCTGTCCCATCTCGGATGTGCGCGGCGACGACAAGTGAAAGGAAGTATCAAAATTAGAGGTGGTGTAGGCCTAGATGATGAAGTCTGTGATACCAGCCGGACAGCTAGTTGGTTCACCAGTTTTGTATTGAGGTTTACCCAACACGGGTAATTTTAATTGTGTAGGTGCATCACTATTGCGCCCCGGGTTTAGTCTGCGTCTAGGTATGAAAGATAGGTAAAAAGTGACAATAGGCTCTACTATAGTAAACATGTATTAGAAACTCATTTTCACCGTATTTGTTATTATATTTAAATTAATTTTTCACTTAAGTTCCCCAGTACCTGTAAAAACGTATAATTGTTGATTTGAAGGTTATCATATCATATATAATATTATACTTGTGTTTCATTCACAACACAATGTAAAAAGCGCAAACTAAAAAATAAATATAAATATAACATTGCCAACAGGAAACAACATGAATATAAATCAACTTAAATTTTTTCAACCAGAACATACCAAATTGTATATGTGAAAACGAGTGTATCGGAATAACTGTACTAACTCGGTGCTTATACAGAACACGAAGAAATTCCGTTGGAACAAAAAGAAACAATGGAAACTTTCTAATAATGAGATCCTAAAATAAATGTGCAAAAAACTACACCGGTAAGTGTGTATTGATTATTGTAATACAATGAAATTGGATGCATACAGTACATGCGATACAAAAACCACAAAACTAGTAGGGGCGGTGGAAATATATGTTTGGTTACTGAATTATTTTTAAGAACAACAAGAACCGTTTTAACGTAAAGTCCTATCAAAATATTGTTAATAAATGTTTAGTTTATTTAATACATTATATTATCAGTAACCAGTGGCATAACCAGAAAAATATTTAAGGTGGAGTTTTAAAATTTCAATTATCTTTTCTAATTAAGTAGGTATCAAATTTTTAATTTTAATAAGTCCAATAAACATAAGTTAAAATATAACATTTGTTTGTATTTAGTTGGTCGAAACTGTGAATATTGTTGACAATTTATGACATGATATAACATAACACCTATGACTTAAAATTATTGTATCTTACAAAATAAGAGAGTCATTGGGAGGAGTAAACCTGTTATCCCCCCCTGTTTGGCTATGCCAGTGCATTTCAGCAATAAATATAGACAGTGTGTAGGAAAATATTAATTCATTATTATGGGTAAAACTCAACTTTTTCCTATTATCAGATATAAAGGTATACGATTATTTGTAAACATCTCAGTGTTCTATAAAGTAATATAGTGTTATAACGTTCATTAAGTCATCAAATATAACTTTTATGGGTCTTATATGTAAAGGATGGTCATTCATTTGATAATTAAAATTTTATTAAATTTGTTTTCATAGAAATTTGGAACGAATAACACTGGTTATCGTTTAAAATGCCGAGATCAATTAAGCAATGAAATATTTAGGTATCTCGCGAGATGACTATTAAAAAAAAATTAATGTAATTTCGAGTATGAAATTATTTCGTTACTTTAGCAAGACAGTGTTTTAATAAGTATATTAAAGTTCTAAAAAAATACATTGACTGTTAAATGGTCTAGAAAACTTGTGTCGGTAAGCATGTGCGTTCATAGAAACTGACATAACATTTGCTTCGTTTTGATCTGCACTTAAAAATATACTCGCTCAAAACATGATGAAAATGGAATCATAAACAAAGATAATATTTTTCAGATTCTGTTGATCCCGTTACAAAATACAGTAGATTTGAATATGAAGTAAATAATTCTAGTTTAAAGTTAATTATAATATAATTTAATGATACACTCGATTAGACGTATTGCGTAATCCGAGTTTTCACACCCTGACAACTCTTGTTTTGTTTCATGCGCTACTTGTAAACAGCCGATCAGTGTTCATTTTTGTTCATTTTCGTGTTCATCCAGTGTTCGTGTTCAATAAAATAAACAAACAGTTCATCGCAAAAGTTTATTATGATTAGCGTTGTTCGGCCGCCGTACACGCGCTTGCACACACGGGATTTTGATTTTACTTCGATTCGTAACACGGCGCACACGCTTTAATAATATTATGGACAACTTGAAACGAAAACCCTAACAACGCTATAGCGGAAAACAAATTTTTTAACCGCACCGTTGGTCATCACCAGTCATAATTTTTACCCGCACGTAGAAATTATACACAAAACCTGTTACGCCACTGCGTTACGTATCTGATCGAGAACTCGGAACGCTTACGCGAGATCTAATTCAACATCGTTCGTGGTTCACATCGTGACATTTGGTCTTCAAGTTTCCCGTGAAAACGCCAAAAAATACTCGCGCGAAACCGGTGTATGGCGTCACGTTGTTACTGCAACGGTAACACAGAGTTAGCGTGCGAAAACATATAATATTTTAATGAATATGCGTATAAGACGTATACGCACGAAAATCCTTTCGATCGAACCACTTCGATTTCGTATTGCTTTGAGCGAGTGCATATCATATAACATACGGATGATTTTCATAAGAAAATAATGATTAATAACCGGAACGAGTGTAATGAGAATATTTCTTAGGAAACGCAACGGAGCTCGGACTATTTTATATAAATATGTTAAAACTGTTTCGAGGAACAAAATAAAGGCAGTCTTATGCGCGCGTATACGGTGAAAGATTCGAGGACGATAAATTATTTGTTCGATGACGGACAATCGTTTTAGACCGATTACAATGGGACGAATCTGTGTCCAGAAAGGTTTAAGATAGATCACACCGTTGTTTTTGTGAACAGATCATGTGTGTACGTAGAAATCGAGCGCGAGACGAGGAACGACATTGTACAGTTTATTTCGAATGTGCAAGTAAACGTCCGCGTATCGTATTTGAAACGACTGAGAATAAATAATTCATATCGTTCATCATGTCCGACTTCTCTTAAACGTTACTAATTTAATGGAGTTTTTATTCGACCAATAGAAGACCAATATTGTTGTAACGCAATAGGAAAAGAAAACCTATTAATGTGTTTGTGAAATACAGGCAGTGGTGATGCGAAAAACAAGCCGTTTGATAGTGACCGTTACCGAACGGCGTTGTTAATACGAGTAGTTCGGATTTCGACACGTTCGTTGATTTACAGTTAACGCGTTTAAGACACGTGTTTGTATGTTTGATACGCATCAAAAGGTGCCGCGTAAGTATATTATTATATAATGGTCGATCGATCCGATGTAATCATTATAATTTGTTATTATATAATATTGATACCGTGCGTCGGGTATGCCAATGGATTCGCCAATCTTGAAGACATTTGTACCGTATGTGTTTTTAAATATTACGTAAAGAATAATATACTATTATGAGCGTATATATATATATATATATACATATGTGTGTAATGTAAATACATTTTATATACACATGTATACCATATTTATATACCTTAACTATTGAATTGATTTTAAGAATTTTACTCAACGCGTTACAGGAAACCCTTTTTCAATTTTTCGTGAGTATTTCATTTTATTTTTTTAAATCATTTATAAAAATACAATTCAGAAACTTTTGAACTAGTGATTTGTTTTCCCGAGTACACATTCGTGCCAAAGTTGTGTATAAAGGAAAATTAAATCTATATTGAAACAATGGAATCAATGATTTAATTAAAAATAAATGCAATTGTTCTTTAAGTAAATTTGGGAAACTAATGAAAACAGTTTAATAAACTCATAATTCTATAAAAGTTTATCACAAAATAGTTGAATAAATAGGAATCAGTACTAGTTCCAAACATCGTGTAAAAATTACTAATAACTATTATTCATGATTTAAATATGTTGAAAAATAGGTAGCAAAAATAGAAATATATTTTTTTAATTTGCGTGTATAATTATTTATATTAAAATCGATTGGAGATTAAAATCACATATTCTTATTCCTTATAAAATCATATTCCTTTCTCTACGATAATTTGAACGGTAAAAATGTACATATGATAGTATTCCATGTGTTTGAAAACACATAAATAATACATTCACTTGCGAACGAATTAGATTGTTCATGTTGTAAGCGTATAACATTGTATTTCGGGGGACATAATATTTTTTAGCTACTGATTATATTTGTGCAATTTATTTATTTGTCCGACGAGTAACCGAGACATATATGTTTCTCGCCAATTACCGCAAATATATTTATACAAACAAACATTCGTGTGTGTACGAATGTATGTATATATACGCGAGCCAATGTCGGTTCAAAGGGATTTGGATCGTGTCCGAAACGGCCATACTGGCGCGTGTCGCTAAGGCTCCCGGACCAATCAATATCCCGTGACGATCGCCGGGGGTTCCCAAAAAATCGGGGCTCGTCTAGACCAGAGATAGAAGTGACCTATAAAAGTAATATTAATAATAATAATATTACGTTTGGGAAAAAAAAGAAATAAAATCCATATGCATATAAATATTATATTGGTATTTATACGCTCGCGTTATCTCTTTCTCTCTCTCTCTCTCTCTCTTCCACACATACAGATGAAAACCCGCACACCAACACACGCACGCACGCATATAATCTTTTCTAATAAATCAACTCGGGTAAAATGCAATATTAATTTTTCCCCATAGGCCGTCACGCAACCGCGATCAGAGTATTGTATAATACGATTTTATATATATTTAGTATATACACGAGAACATAATATTGGTTTATTGTTATTTTATTACAAGAACCATTGCGCTTGCGAGAGAGTGAGAGAGAGAGCGATAAGGTGGAATGGAGGTGTAAACGAATAGGTGGGGCAGCACAGAGGGATGTTTCATTTGGTTTTGAACTTAGAGGGTCGTGAAATTCGAAATTGATGGATTGTTTGCAGGTGACGCCCTAAACTACAGTTGTACCTTCACAGCACAGTTGTATGAAAAAATAAAATAAATATCGTTTCGAGTGTCAACAAAAATAACAAGAGTAAAAAAACAAAAACAAATCCCGACCGAGAAAAAGGTAAAATTTCTAATTTTATTGAAGGTAAGGCGATCGGTTCTGGGAGTATAGTTGTTGTTTATCGACTAAAAATTAATGCTCGACGATATCGCATTAAACAGTGAGATAGACGTGCACGGTAAACTACTATGTTAATTATTGTTCATTTATTGCAAAATATATTAAAATCATGTATTGTTGGTTTCGCTCTTTGATCTTCTTGTCCGGAACACTTTAGGAACGCTTTGAAAGATATTATAACACAAAATTAAACGGTATTTTTGAACGTACGTATAATTGCATGTTTATTTGTATGTAATATTATTATTATAATTTATACCCTGATACGTTGAGTAAAAGTTTTTTCGGCGGTTTATTTGTACAACCTACTGTTCAGAAGCTGTTGTAGTAATCGCTATCGGTTTATTACATTTTTTACGCGATCGTAAAATTCCGTGGGGCTCGTAATAATTATTTCTTGTCGCTTCAGCTAAGTGTATTTATTCATACAATTTTTATCAGTTTCCGTTATCTACCATAAAAGCAATCTGATTTCGCGAAAATTGTAAAAACAACATCATAATCGAAAGAAAAAAAATGAACATATTCATACACGAATAACAAATTTCGTCTTTGGTCGTATCGATGCGCAGTTCAGGCAGTATGCAATAGACCGTATTATTGCACTGATCGTATATAAATAATTTTTATTCAACAGTAAGTAGCAACTAATAAAGTAGTCCCATCGGATTAATATTAACTTTATTAATTAGACGTATATTGCTTTGTGAGTATTTCAACAAACATAATACACTTTTGTCGTAGTACATTAACATAACATAATATTGTAATGGTACAATATTGCATACCGCCGAATGTATAGCACATAGTACTACTGTTTTTTTTTTCGCACACGCTAAACGGACCAGCAGGTTTCAAAGGCTTGATAACACTAAACCTATACCGTTTAGAGTGTAATACGACGGATAGACGGTTGAAAAACAAAACGATGAACAAATATGGCAAGAAAATTGTTTTAGTGTCTAACAGTACGAGTACATACGATGAAAATTTATTTCGTGTCTGACGCCGATGACGTATACGGTGGATAATTATTTTTTATTTGACTACGTTTTCAACTGATATTTTCACTTAGCAGTTCGTAAATTGTTTTTTCTCCTTCACGAACAGATGCTCGATTCCGCAGTAAATACTGTAAGTACTGTACAGTAATTACCAGTTTCATAGTTCCATCCGTCCGCGCCGCAGTGTCCGTGAAATTGTTAACGAACCGCGAAAGACGGACGAGATTTCATTACGTTTTCGATAATTTGCGATCCACCGCGATACGACTAAAGCTGACGTGATGTGTTTTAGCGCCCGGGTTTAATAATTCAACCCGGTCAGCTGTGAACATAACAATATAATATCGTTACACGCGTCTCGTCCGGAGGGTGGAATAATTTTGGCAGCCCAAAAAACGAGCACGCATGATATTATCTCTAATCCCGTTTACCGTGGATTCGCTCATCACCGACACCGTGTTCTGCGATGACCGACGCACGTTCGGACACAGAAATATAATATTTGAACGCTGAAATGATTAACCTCAACTAACGCGTGCCCGTGCGCATGGCCGTTATCGAACGGGGAAAAACAGTGTTTTCGCTCTGCAAAGAAGTCCACCACTAGAAATTACGAGTAATTACAAAATTACATGGCGTGACTAAGTGCAATCGTACAATGAAACGGTAAACGAATTTCCGGTATGAGTCGTAGTATTAATATGAGTTCCAGTGCCCGTTGCTTGTAGTTTTTAATAATTTGTCAAACGAAAAATGTCGTTAAAAACATTATACCTATTATCCGGCATGAAAACTATGACCAACTATATCTCCATTTAAATATTATGTTTTCAGATCACTCCACTCGTAAGGGCATCAAACGTGATTGGAATCGCGATCTATTCAAGTGGTCGCAAATCCAACTAAAAGTTCGTATGTGTCACCAACGGGTGACAGTTATTCTCAAACTTATATTTGTATTTCCTCTAAATTACTAATTGTGTATGTTTCTACAGATATAAATAAAAAATAAATAAAAATATTTTTTCATAACTTTGAAGTTAGATACCGTTGAAGTTGAACATGTAAGGTATGGCCACGCTAGCGTAAAAAAAACTTAAGTTACATGTCCATATACGTCGTAACGTGTTCGCGTAACATTCTTTGGTGTTAAGTCGAAATCGCTGCAGAAAGTGGATCCTGTTGGTTTCTCCGTCAGAATGTTATAAGTTCACTGATTTGTTACATAACGTATAAACCCTGTGCGCGAACACATGTTCGTCGTTCTGTTACGCTGGCGTAGACATGTTTTTTAAATGCCAAATTTTTTTATATTTTAATTAGAAAAAGCTTAACACTCAATAAACATTAAATTAGGTTTATTCTTAAAATAGCGGTGGGTATACATAGTGTTATCATGACCGACAGCAGGAAATATATCAATAATGACTACTAATTCTTTCGGGAATATCGTTTTATTATTCAAATAAAAATCATTAGATACTTGTTAATCAAACAAAATTGTTCGTGTAGAACATAGTGATTCATACACAGTATATAAAGATCGATAAACAGCGACAAGAATTACATTATTTTTAGCGTTCAAGACACGCTGCGGTTGCTATACTCATTTTCATAATTTTGTTCTTCTTGAAGACGATCGATTGTTTGCTTTTATCGAGCAAAGTTCAGTTTTTTAAAGAACGGTTCACGCGCGACATTATGTACAAAATATTAATATTTTTTGTCCTGTATATATTCCTCTTATTTAAAGTCGTTTTACTAACGGTGGTACTTTTGCAGCTTCGCATGGGTCCAGAAAGAAACGAAAAATTGGTTTTTGCATGGTGTGTCATCAACAAAATGCTTCCGTTAAAACTTTTTTTCAGTAAATTCCTTCTACAGTATACCGTGCTATCACATCAGTTTATTTTTCATCTCTAAAATGTAGTAAGATCTACCTGAGCTTGATTTGGTCAAGACTTGTTTATTTGAATCTCATTACAATAACATATTTCATAACAGTTGTAAACCAAATCAATTCTAATTATGAATAATCAGTTTAGAAATGTTGTCGGTTTTTCGTTGTCTTATCGTTGGACAAATAATCTAATTAATTACCTACTATAAATTACTTTCGAGCAATTTTGATTTTTTTATGGTGTCATTTTTAAACTTTATTTTATTAAAAAAAAAAAATAAATTAAGGCAAACTTGAATTTGTCTTAAAACCTTTATGAACAAATTAAATAAACAAATACAATACAGTCGTGTTTGATAATTGGATAATGGTTTAATATTTCATAATCGCCGACCTGTGCATTATTAATTAATAATCGTCCATGATTATATAATATTTAAATACAATTAAGCAATGTACCTCGTTCAAACATTATCTATGAAACACGAATACTTTCCATATTCATGTAACAGTATAGCATACATCTTATTATTAGAACAATCAACAAATAATTGTCAATTAACTAGAGAATCACTAAAAATTCCAATGCTACGAAATCTACGTTTTCACATTACGAGGAATCGCAGCAAAACACAATTCGTACATTGTTCACCACCGAAGGCCAATCAAAATGTTTCATATCTATTTTAGTGCTTTAATTTTTTCATTTTATTTGCGATAATATAACGTGTATATGTATTCATACGTATATCATGCGTGTGCTTTTGGCGATAGTTGTTTAATCAGCAATTTAACACAGTCAATCGTCCTAGGTGTAAAACCGAATCGTATCGATCTCAAATAATTTCTTACAAAGTAAATCTGTTTGCAATCGTAATTATCTGAATATCATTTAACAGAATCACATACAAATGTACATGGACAACGGATTGAGGAAAACAGAAATAATGGACCCATTGCTTTGTTTACGTACATTATTAACTTGTACATGATTATCATACTGTGCACTCGCTAGTCAGCGAACAACCATAACTAATATTTACACACATTCGTTTGGAATGTTAAGAAAATGTATTTATAACAGTGCGCGTAGAGGTATACTAGGAATTTTGAAAATAGCATTTCTAATTGCTTGGAAAATGCTATCTTTTTTTTATTGAATATATTGGTTTTTAATAATTGCCGATGTCAAGTGTTTCTGTCAGCATAGTTAGCCATTCTTAATTAATCTATTTAAATTAGCCGTCCACTAAAAAGTATACTGAAGATAAGACTGGAGAGTTTCGTGCGTCACAATTGACGAATTGAAAGTTTTCGAAATCATTGTGACGAAAATCATTCAGACAACACGGCGGTGATTTCAGGCACGTACCTAGAAAATTTCTTTAGGAAGGACTACTAACAACTTCTGCTCCATTTCCACAGTTTGTTTCCTATGAAAAAACACGCGGAGCCTGTGGACTGCACCATTCGACACTGGTTAACATTTAAGTACTCGGTAAAAAAAAAAAAAAAAAAAACGTTTTTTATACGAATTATGTAAGGGACGGCCCCGGGCCGGGGTACAATGAAATAGGGCCTGGCCCATCTGGGCTACATGTGCGGGCGAGTGTGGAAAAACAGTTTGATCGTGAAACGTAAAAATCACGGACACCGGACGACCCGAGTTGAACGCGAAACAATGTTCGTGTTACTGGTCTTATCCGGAATTAACGACGGGTGCTCCCATCTAGGGTGCCGTTTCGTCGTTTGACCCGCGTGCCGTGCTCTCTATCGCCGTGTTTGCGAACCAACAGTGGCACCGTGCACGACTAGAGTCTGAACCTTTTCAACGTTTTCCGGTAGATGTCGCACACCCAATAATGCGTGATTAACGTTCGCGTTGAAACGGACGCGGACATTTGCGATCTGCGACGATATCGTTGAAGCTATCGGACGCGCGGGACGAGTTGTGCCGTAACACGAAGACGTGAGGTGATTTTTACGTCGACTGAATGAAACGGAAAACCTATTCCTGCGTGGTCCGGTTAAAATTATTCCGCACCGCGGTCTGATTTGTTCCAGTCCTATGAGATGAAATAAAGTAACGGTTTGATTCAATTCGGTTCGATAAATTAAGAAAAAATGATTAGGTATAGTCCCCGAAAAAATGTTTAGTGTTGCAGTTCATTTCAACTTGGTCCGGTCAGGGTGTATATAAGAACGGTCCCAGTGTCGGTCCGGTCTCTGAATACGCGTTACGATAGAAAATACAACGATTATCTGTACACTATATTAAGAATAAATTATGTGTTACGAAGTACAGCGCATCATTTGACAAAATGTGTGTATAGTAATAACAATCGAAATAGATTGCAATTATAAAATCGTGTTATGACGTTATGTACGACTGTCAATTCCCATGGACTATACAACTCCGAGTATGTCTATAGAATCTTGAAGACAATAAGTTATTATAGGAAACAATTGAACTGTTAATAAAAGAAAAATTTGATATATTAATGAAATATTTAAAAAAAAAAAAAATATTGTGATCCGGTGTGGTATTTTTATAAAATTTAAGTAATATCGATTCGACTCGGTGTAATATTAGGACAATACAATTTTATTTGATCCAATTTGGTCTTACTTCGACATAAATCGGTTCAGTTTGATCTAGTTTGGTCCAGTAGTAAATTAAATGATCTAATTCGATTTGCTCGACATTTTAATAAATAACATTTTGATAACAACAATCGGTTCAGTTCATACTGTCAAATAATTATTTAATCTGATCTAGGTTCAGTTTAAGCAATGTTAATCTGGTCCGGTACAAACCCAAAAAAATATGGGCAGTGCAGAGAACTAATTATCATAACTATTTGGCCATTGCAGTAAACCGTTTCTCTGGAAACTCATAATTTTTACTTAGAATATTTAATCAATTTTCACCAATAATCCATGCGTTCAGAATTACTAGTTCGGTCATTGATAATGAAACGTTTGTATTGGTATTTCACAAAGTACTCTCAAATGACGTAAACCACTTGGAAAATTATGTTTTCGGGCTTAAGACGATGTTCATTTCAACTTATTTTTTCTGTGGTCAACTTTTGGATCTTAATATCTATGCGCTGAACTTACACTCATCGTCGTTTTTGGAGAAAAAAAATGGGACGTAGTCATGTGGCTATCAAACCTTATCCTTTTGAATTGTAGCTCGTTCCTATGCGTAAAACACTCTTTGAATATTCGTTGCGATTTATTACGTGAAAAAATACGTAGTTCGATTGTGTTTATTGTGAACAAAATTAAGGTGGCTTGGACAAAATCGAGATATTGTAATCTTTCACATTCCGGCTGAATCTTTTATAAAAGTTCACGGAACATAAAACACGGAAAGTTTGCATGTATTAACTTCGGACTAAAACGATGGATCAGTACAATTAACGAGTAAATATTATAACTCTTGTTTCGCTAGGTTGCGCAGAATCATAATAATACGTATTGTTGACCCCGGTACGCATTCCTGTACTACTTTTGCCTAAACGTTACGCCGTCTTTAAACTATCATCGTAACAATCGCATTACCGGCTACATCTGTACAACGGCTGTTGACTAATGTGATAAAGTTTGCTATCCACGTCTGTGCAGTACGATTAGCAATCCGTTTACATTTGAATATCAATTAACCGAATTACCAGTACGTGACACACGTTTTCGACCAATGACTGTTTTTGGGAATTAACGACACACGTCTACCGTTTACAATCGAATCGGTGTTCGATTATTTGTCCGTAGTTCAGGTACGAGAGGTGAAAATCGAAATATTTATCAGAAATATTTATTTATTATTCAAATCGAATTCAATCTATAAGTATTCATTTTGCAGGGAACGGTATTGCGTTGCGATGATTTTACGCAGAAATTTCAGAAACAAGTGGTCTCCTGGTTTTCGTGACATTTTGTAAACGACGGATTACCGCTGACGTCCAAGTGATAAGAATAGGTATTAGTAGGTATACTATAACAGAAAAGTATATCTTCGATGTCCATACTCGATATACTATTCCATTCGTGTTTAAATGACCTTCGACATTTTCGACTTGTTTTCATTCGTAGTCTATTGTTGAACCTTACCGTACACGTTTAACGTATAATTATATGTATGTCATACATGCGTGTATGAATATTGTCTTGAGATGTTTAGAGATGTCCTCCGGGTTCTATGTTTTTGCGTGAAACGCATTATGACGTGTAAATTACTGATCTTAAACACTTATGCACCCACATGCATTGCACCGTCTTGAAAACGTACAAAATGACAATCCTGCGTTCAGTAGAATCAATTTTATGTGTTTAGTCTGAATTAATCCGACCAAATTGAAAAATTGAAAACGTTGTTTGAGAAATTTGTGAATTCAAACAAAACTCATAGATTACTTGGAAATTGAAGCATCGTAAAAAAAAAATCGACTTATCAACCCAGATCATATTATTCTCTGTGTGTTTGATAATAGATAATTTAATTTAATATAAAAGATGATAATTTGAAATGGATTGAACATAAATGGATATTGAACGCAAAGTTTCACCGTCATAAATATTTGTATGACGGGAAAATGCATATGGGTATGGCGTAAATCTTTACTCGACAAATGAATATACAAATACGTAGTGTTTTTTTTTCTCACAACGAAATCACATTCTTTTTTTAATTATTATTAATTTTTTAATACGATTTGGAGAAAATGAAGGGGTTCGGTGATTCTATTTTTACGCTCAACAAACTTCTGTAGTTAAAATCTGGTGCCTCAAAAATAGGAGACGTAGCCTAAGCTGAATGTTCTATACCCGTGTGTACGCCTATGCGGGTAAGACTCATGTTTTCCACCGTGTATATGGCAAATGACAATACACGTATATGTGTTGAAATAATTCGTACGACTTACATGATAATAGACACCCAAGGTACGGGAATGGACAGAAAAATTAGTCGCAGTAGATCGTGTTGAGTAAGAACAACATGTATATTGCTTGTAACAATGTTAAAATATTAACCGTAGAAGTAAATCATAGGGAACGGTGGATGGCATGAGGAGCCATTGAAAATTTTAACATGGATGATGATCGGAAGCTGAGTAACACATATATATGAACCACGTGTGTAAGGAAAAAAATAAAAAAAATAAAAAAATAAACCAACTAACGAAAAATAAAGAAAAACATAGTCAACTCGACAAAAGCGAAAAAGGAAAGCTGATCAAATTCTTAACTGTGTTAATGTGGAAAAGGAAAAAACAAATTCACGATGGTATGTCAACGGACGAGTCAACGTGCATGGAACCGATAATGACGATGTCTAAGATCAGAAATGATGTTCGAGGTACAATCAGTATTGATTGTTCAGCTGAGTCAAATCGTATAGCCAATACATTTATTTTTAAATATTTAACAATTTAAAAAAAAAAATTAAAATAACTGTCTGAAAAAAAAATGTAGGACCTAAGTTTTATATAGCTGACGAATACATTTTAATACTTATTATCACTCGTAGTTTTGATTAAAATATATGCTAATATCGTAAACTTCTTATTCCTGAATTGTTTTTATGTAAGTTTCACGCCGTAATATTCCCTAAGTTGTATTCATAATTTATTCAAACACGTTCAAGATCGAACTTTGCAAATATTTGTAAGTCTCTTTTTTATCTGTTCATTCGACTCGTTTCGAACTAGTTACGAATGACAGCTCAAACATAGTAGTATAATACGAATATTGTAGTTTTATATTTTTAGTTATGAATTTATATTGAAATGTGAGAATGAGAATGTCATTAATAATGAACTCATTAAACACATCAACATGTTGAATAGGTACGCTTATATTTTAACATGTACAAATCAAGAAAATATGATATTTAAATCCGTATGTACTATAAGAATCACGAAAATATCATGATACAACTAAATAAATAATTAATCAAAATTCTTGATTTATAATATCGACATAAGATACTATACATTAACCAGATTTATACACATCACGTTCAAAACGTTTAATGAATTGTATTTTATTCAAATAAATTGTACGTATGATTATTATTAAATACAATATATATTTATAGTTAACAATTAACTAAAATACATTGTATAATTATTTATTATATTCTATTTTTAATACCGATGAAAAAAATCGAAATTCATCAAAGTCACATTATAAGTAGAAGAAATTGAATCGTTTACAACGCTCTCTGTCATGCATAATAAAGACAAATATTTATACAATTTATTATAAATGTAATACACACCTCATGACAAAGTAAGCAGTTGCAAATTATTTATAAAAAAAATTAAATTGTTCAACAATAAAATATATCGTTTAACGTACTCGTATTATGTTTGCAGCATAGTGTTGGCTCACGAATTGATAAAATATTTCTGTCATTTAATTTTAATAATTATTATTTATATTGCACCCATAGTGTAAAATATTTTACTCAAAGAAATAAAATATAAAATGACGAACTACTATGAGCCAAATGCATGCACAGTATTTTGTTAGTCGTATATTTTTCAAATACATTTCTGGAAATTCGCTTTGAAACGCAATATCAATACAACTAGTAGGTGTAATTACACGATTGAAATTAAAACGAAACGGTTTCAATACTCACTAAATGAGTAGTTTTCGTACCGGCATTAAAAGATTAGTTCGTTCCAGAAAACAAATAAAGATGTAAAGGAAACGTTTCGTACTGGATAATTTATAAATAGTACAAGTGAGTATATAATATACGCTTTTTAGATTCAAATTAATATATTGTTCAATCGAATGTCTTTATTCTGCAATAAATACAAGGAGTTAGTAAATTATGATACAATGTATAGTGTACGGATATTGCAATTGTGTACTACAACGCTGCTGTTAGACTATAAATAACAGTTATGTTCATAATCGCCTAAGACTTGTTTTGAATGATTTACCATGTACACATTTATGAACGTTAAATAATGCATTTGTAGAACACGAAATGTACCGTTTAACGTTCGAAATATCACAACTTGAAGTGCTGACATTTCTAAGTGGAATTTAAACAACTAAATGAACAATTAACACTATATTAAGAACTATCAGATGTTAATATATGAGGAGAAAAAAACGTTATAGTACATATTACGATATGTACTTCGGAAGAGTCAACACTCGTTTAAACATTTTGACTGGCAGAAAAGGTTTTGCATACATAATGTAGAGTACAATTTGGATGGTAGTCGATTTCAAATAAATTTCTATTCGATTTTTACGTGTACATGTTATAACCGTACGTGTCGCATACAGAAATAGGTGAAAACGAGGTTTTGGAATCTTACCCATTTCAAATGTTTTAGTTAACATAAAAAGTTTTGGGAGAACTATAAATGAGAATTAGAATTCAGTTCAACTGCATTATTCGTTGTACAATGTAAGATTTTTAATTTAACTTCAAATGTGTTTCAACAAGGGTTGATCGGTCAAAATTGGTAAAAAAATTGTTATTCCTTTAAAACCTAAATAATATTGAAATGGTATTATTAGATTGAAAGCAAATTAACTTAATAATATCATATTCGTTAAAATAGTCTTAACAAAAATTTAATTTATCCATAGAGGTGTTATATTTTATATGAATTACAGTATTTAAATGGTTTGTGCTTCACAGTTTTTACGAATAATACTTTATTTATTTCTTTTCTGAGATACTGTTATTGACAATTATTTATGGAACATACTCAAAGATATCAATTAAAAATATACGAAAATAAACATACATAAATCGTTATAAGACTCCAAACGTGTCATAACGCACATTTAGTAGGATTTCAGAATATCAAAAGTTACTTTATCTCTACATCTAGTATCCAAGCATAATATATCAAATAAATGTATCTTAATAATACGAACAAATCGTCCCAACGTCGAGTGCTCAGCACAACTATGATTACAAAAACGGTATGTAAATAGACGATGCGTAAATCCATATTTTAACTATATAACAATGGCATATACAAATATTATTTAAAAACGCACGTATAAAGACTATCGTGATAGGGTTTTTTTTTTTTTAAAAAACTTGAAAAAAATTATAATAATAATTATAATTAAAAAAAAATTATCATTAGAGACCAATGTTTAAAAACTACATCAACAAAAAATAACCAACACAACCTATAGTATACAAAAATAGAATAGAGAAATGTATAGAAAAAAGGGACTCACATGATGATGTCGCCCAGTTTGATCCTTGTCTGTATGAGAGCGCATGTCTTGTGATCCGAAGTAGTGACTGCTCGTCTCCGTCTCCTGTACCGCGGACTTCCAGGACCGCCCGGGTGAGGTACGGACGGAGAGCTTTCTCTGCGCCGTATGCTCATATGGCGACCGACTACGCCACCCAACATCACTTCGCCACCTGTAAGCACCGTCAACGATATTCGCGATTAGTTACTATCGCTAAGTCCATCATAGCGATGCAATTATTGATGCAATGATGATATGTATACGTGTATAAAATTAATGTTCTAAGTAATAATGTTCCACGCGTAACAGTAATAGAGGTGTGGTACAAAAGGCCAAACCCATTAAGCCGTCAAACTTTTGGCCTAAAACCATGACAGGAAATACAAAGTAGCCGACAAATTAAAATCTGAACTTAAATATAAGCCAAAATTTATTTTTAAAATGTTAAATTTACTTTAGTAAAATAAATGGTCAAACAAGAAAAAACGAACACACGCAGACACTTTAAAACTAAAATAATGCGAAAACATTTTTTTTTTTTTTATTTTATTCGGCTCACAGTTATGTCGATTAATATTATTTGTCGGTTAATATATTTGTTAATCATATGGATTCAGCGTAAAATGTATCGGATTATATAATTCGGCCCATTGTTCGTTTCCCTAGTAATAGCCATTACAATGTATATGAACCGTGTTATTTAGAAATAGATAAAACAATAAAAAAATTAAAACTTTATACGATCTAATTATTGATTATTTTGTTAGTTTTACAGTATTAGATTTTAATAGTCTGATTATTATCAGCTTTTTATTTTTTTATTATTATGCGAATCCTGTCTGATTCATTACAAGACTTCATAGCTGTCAACTATAGTGTTACGTTTCCTGTTTAATAATAATAATGTTGATAATAAAAAATAAATAATCTACAGTCAAATTCTTAGTACATACAAATACGTATTGAAGTCAGATATCTAAATTTTATAGATCCACATAATAGCATAGTAACTTAAAATGCAGTTTAATAGTTTAATACGGAAAAACGAAAAACCAGAATACAAAACTTATATGAATATTTTAAAAATATTTTTATCAATCTTAATTAGGTGTTTAATGAATATAATATAAAGCATTTATACTAGCAGTATTATCTTAACTAATGCAAAGATACAAAAATGCGTTTATTACTTTTACAGGCTTTGCTAAAATTTGTCTAATAATAATATAAAAAAAACCGCAAAACTAATGATAAAAATGTCGACTAAAGATATTGAGCTTAATTAAAATGTAACGAGACTAAAAAAGCAAAAAATAATAATAATAATAATTTGACTAAATTGAAAAATTATGCAAATCTGTACAATGAATATTCCGAGCCCAAGACTTACGATAAAACACCTTAGAGATTTTACAAACTTTCTTTTCGTTTAATTTAAGCTTCTTATATAGGTATAAGTTTATACATTGTTTCGAAAATAGCATCATTACTTAAATACATATTAATATATATATTTTTTCCCCCAATAAGTTTTTTAATGTAATATACTAAAAGCAAAATATCACTAAGCGTAAACAGATTATGATTCACTCTACAAAACTATAAACAAACCAAATACCTATTCGTATGTTATGTGGTTCGATGGTTTTCTCACGAAACCAACATTAATGTCTAAAGCATAACCATTCGTGATTCGCATTTACCGATTATGATAAAAATATGTTTTTTATAACATGTTTAATATTATACTACTATACTACTACTACTATATACTAAACTACTACTATACTATACTATTATACTACTCTAGACTTTAATTATGGACGGTAATTTCCCATGCGAACGACTAATGCGTATTGCTAAAACGAATTCGAGATTCGGGCAAGATAGTAAATATTGACACATCAATAGGGCGCCAGGACGTCAACAGTCATTAGTTGCATAATAACTATTATAATATATATATATATATATATATATAGAGAGAGAGAGAGTATAGTTATTAAAAGGTTTTAGTGATTCTCATTAATGTTTTTAAAGTCAAAAGGTAATTAATTTTATTAATTGTATTACTGCCGTCAACCGCAACGGTCGACGGAAAGACATTTTGAAGTTGATTTTTTTTATAAGAAAACCAGATCTCCTGTAATATTAACATAATATTAGATGATGATCGGACGCGTACGCGTCAAAGCTGATAAAAATGCATTAACAACTTGTTCGTTGTGCACTTTATGTAATATTGCAATGAGCAACGATTAGAATCTAATCATTAGATTACACACAACCACTGATTTATTGTACATTATAAAATACATCGAGTTCGTTTAATTTAGTTCATAGAAATACATATCTTATCTGGTCGGGGTAAGTCACTAGCGTTGATAAGGTCTTTGTTCTCCATTAATCTTTTTCTTGTTTTATTATTTAACTATAGCGTTGAAAACGTGTGCGCAGATTAAATTCGAAAAATGATTTTGAAAAAATACGTTTGCGTGATAGCACTACGCGTTCAATGAAATTATTTCAATAATGAAAAATATTTGCAATATTAGAGCTAGCACATTACAGCCGCGTAGTGTACGAGTGCTGTATGTGAGTAGTGTTTGAGATTTGGGGAGGGGGCTGGAAAATCGTTTATAATAATTTTTACTATGCACAATTTACTGCATGGTTTTATCATTAGTTTTCGAGGAGATTGTAAGCAGTCTCGGGGGGAGGGGCTTAGCTTGCTCCAGCCACCGACCATTATTAAGCATAAGCGTGACATTATACACGATGAACAATGAACAATCGAAAGCGTTTAACGTGTAGAAAAATATTTAGTGTCAGACATTCGATATAACATCTGGTTTCCGATCAATTTTTCCTCCGCAGTCCCACAGTTAAGAAATATCACGAAAAGCACTTATATTACATTTATCTGGTCTCACACAATGGTTATATGTCCTGTGTATTATACTATAACACTTACTATCTTTTTCTCTCTCTATCCTTCTATCCTCTCTCTCTCTCTCTCTCTCTCTCTCTCTCTCTCTTTCTCTCTCTCTCACACACACATACACCCTCTCTTTCGTTCCTCCTCTTTTTTAAATTGATGATTCAGAATCGATTACAATTTGAATGAAACTACAGATAATATTTCTTTTAAAGTATACGTGTGTATAATATATGTGTTCGGCGACCATGTTATCATCCATATACAACGTTGCGCGTAAAAATCATTGTACGGGTTAGATTTTTTTGTTTTAATTTTTTTTTTTTTTTTAATTTTAGACACATTTTTAGACACATAACATAGGAATCTCTTAAATTAATAATAACCTACTTTATCTATCATTAGTGCATGTAATTTTTCCAAGGTATGTTATACATTAAAATCTTCCCCGAGACGCAACCAATTATAAAATTATTAAGTAAAAAGAAGAAAAAAATACATATGTAAAAAGAATGCGTTAGTCTATCGAGACCGTGGTTCGAACTCGAGACAATGGGATCTATAATTGTATTTATCGAATTTCGACTTATATTATTCAAGTTTTACTAGTTATTCCTAATTTTTTCTAATAATAAATATGCTTATGTTACTTAGGGATAATTTAGCTTTCTAATGATCAAAGAATTTATGAAATAAGTTATAATAAGTAAGAGTAAGATAAGTTAAGATAATAACTATACCCGTGTTCAATGTATTTATGAATAACTGTAATGATCGGTTTGCTGATTAAATTACTAGGATGCATTATTTTTTCGATTAAGTTTGCAGGGATATGGTTAAAAACAATAATAGTCAAGAAATTAAAATTATTTGATAATATTTACATATTGTCATTTATTTTAAAAAGTAAATTCAATTTTTTTAATTCATTTTATCAAAAATTATTTGTATTCACAAAGTAAATGTTTTTGAATTATTTTGTACATTATTTCTTAACGTCGCTCGACATTATGCATGTGTTTCGTGATTTCACATTTTCGTTTAATTTCGTGAATAACGGAGCATAGCATTTTCATGAAAAACTTTTTCTTGAAAACTTTTTTACCGTGTTTTGTGAGCGGGTACTAAATTTATGAAATCAAAGGATATCACTATATTATAAATTAAATTAGATGTTAAATATAGGTAAAATTACAATAATAACCTCACAGTATAATAAATGTCATTAATATGTCATAATATCATTCAGAATATGTATTAAAATAAATATAATTTGGTTTTTTTTTTTTTTTAAGTCAATAAGATGCAATTGTTCATTCATCTTTATTATAACTATTGATTTTTATTTAAATAAAAAGGAATGAACATCCTGTTTGTTGGCATGAACTATATGTACTAAACAAAAGTAAACTGAAAACTGAACGAAACACTACGAAATGTGAAAGATGCATAGTGTAGGGATCAACCTTTAGTTTTTTGTGTTCTGAAACTTTAAAACTATAATACTTAGCAGGTTAGAAATATTAATTATTTTCGTTTATCCCCATAACCTTTTATTTCTCATACCTATTATAAATTCAAAATCGTTCGTTGCTTCTAAATAAAATAACAATGATATTTAATTAAAAATAACTCGTACTTATGATAATAGTAAGTTAAATTGGAAAAGAATTATCATGGCACTCATGTTTTTTTATCGAAATTTACGCCAAGAGTACATTAATATATAATACGAATTATCTAATAACATTTATTATCCAATAAAATATGTGAGTCCGCTATAATATTTTACACGGTAATGCATAATATCCTCGGAACGTGAGCTATAAAAGAATTTTTTCAAATGTTATTATAAGCTTTTTCTAATGGATATTATATAGCTTTATACTGCATAATTTTATTAAATCTTTTTCTTTATTTTTTTTAAAGCTTCGACATACGAACTTTAGTAATTACGATACGTTGCAACTTCAGAAGATATAAAAATGCTTGTAAAATTAATGTATCGTTATTATGAAATCAGTTATTAAATAAAGTTTAGTTAGTAAAAAATTATTATAAAATATAATGACTAAGTTTATAATCAACAGATGTGCTGGACATTTTAACAGAATCAGTGACGAACTAACACACACAAGCAGTAGTAAATTAAATTTTGTCTCACCCGTGGGCAAAAGTGTTGCAAATGTAACCACGGGCAAGACCAATTACTGTTCTGAAACTATTACACACATGATGCGAAAAGTAAACCGGAAAATGTAAGTAAAATTGATAGATTTTTATAATTAAAACGCTCGACGAATATTGGTTTTATTTCGTTTTTCAATTAAAATTCCTCTAGCATAAGGACAAATAAAACGTAATGCATTAAAAAGTGACGTTTGGACTATAGTAAGATATAAATTAAATGATCATGACTATAGTAATAATAATAATGAAAATTATGATGGTGAAGACAGTCTAGTCTATCTAGAGAAATAGTCATGGGAGGGAGGGGAGCTATAAATATATTTTTTTCCGTTTCTATTCTATCAGATCAATTTTTCAATAGTAATTAATCGATATAAATTAAGTAAAACTGGAAAAATGTGATAAATTATTTTCATGGTAGCTATCAAAATATCTACTCAATAAATTGTATAACATGCACTAATTTCGTTGATGACTCCACGTTATTATAAATATATAATGAAAATCTATTTAAAAATCATTAATAATTTTTATTTAAAATCAACTGCGTGATTTTTTTGCCGAATAGTATTATATACTGTGAAAAACAATAAATTTTATTGTTTTTCATGGTTTTATTATTATAGGTGACATTTCAGATCCAATTTCACTGACGACTCGGCGGGTTGCTACTAATCAAAAATATCCGATCGAATGGAATGTATAGCATTTAATCGAGTTTTAGTGTTTGTAACAGTTTTAAACATTTCAAACGTTTGAATTAAACTATTAATTACTATACGTATTATAGTTTACGAAACTTTATAGAATTACAAAAACGAATGCTACAAAAACGTAAAAATTACAAGGTTAAATAATCAGGTATTGGTATTTTTACGTCTGACAATATTTATAATTATGTTTATTCTTGAAAATCCATCGTGTTGAGAAGAATAAAAAAAAATACTGAACAAACTGACAAGTTCATATGTAGGTTCGCATGTAGTTTTAACATTTTTTGCTGTTGATGTTTTATTCGATTTCTTTTATAATTTATCAGGACATTATTTAGGAAAAGAAATTGTTAAACGTGTTCAGTACAAACATTTAAATACGAATTCTTTCGTTTTACATACGAGAGAGGTTTTCCTTGTTATTCAAGAAAAAATACAATCCAACGACACAATAAGTAATATGAACCTCATGGATTTGAGATAAAAGTTAAAAAAGTCAATTTTTATTAGCTTCAGGGGATTCAACCTTTAGTTGTACGTCTCCTGGTGATAAAAATAACAAGAGACGGTATCGCTGTGAGACGGCTGTAGAAACAAATGTTATCCCAGTAAAGATTTATCGATGTTGCAATTTTTTTTTTTTTTTTTTAAAAAAACAATATAATATCACAATAATAAAACACAACGAGTGTTAAAATACATCTGATGTGAGAGGACAGACGAATTGATATATTTTCTGAATCACGCGTACCGTTCGCGCTACATGTTGGTTTGTATTGAAAGCTCAATCTCACTACTGAATCGTATTAAGCTACGTACGTACACGATTTTTATTTTTATTTTTTACTTTTTTCCGTGGTCGAGTGCGGAAAATGAATAATGCATCGAATCGAACGCGTCGTCACGCCGGGTGGTATGGCTGCTAAACGTAGAAGTGCTTAAGCGTTGAAAAATGATTAATAAGTATTATAAAGGAAAAAACAAAAAGGAAAAAAAACGTGAGTCGAGTGAAGCCTGTTGGCACACAAAGGTTTGGTTCATCTCCGCGAGAATAGCAATTAAAATTATTCCCATATAGTACGGTGTTATTATGTATAACAGCTGGGTCGCCAAATCCGTAACCACGTGAAACGTTTCTCACCGACCACTCGGGGCTGTCGGAATGGTGCAAATAACGATTTGAATTTCATACATTTTTCACCACAGGTACGATAACAATAACGTTTATGTAACATCAAGTCCTTTTTAATTGGTAAGGGCACGAAATTCGAATATTAGAATTATTCGAATATCCGGACATCCGAATCCATGTTCGAATCAAATCGTAATGCGGAATATTGCTCTTTTGATGTGACTAATGGTTATTTTTTATCTACTAGTAGTCAAAACCTGTCGAAAATAATAACAAATTGAGTAAAATTAACTTCTAAACTAATTAGTACATAAAAATGTTCTTTCATAATGATCAATTATATTAATAATAGAGATAATGCATATGATTAAAAACAAAAATTATAAACGATTGAGAATTCGTTAGGAATAAACCACGTCTCTTCGCATTTTAGTGGTGATATTAAGTGGCGTGACGCAGCAGTTGCAAATACCGTCACACGGGTTCATGGAAATAAAAGTATGTACATTACATGTTATTATCGGGCGAGTCCGTTTTCGACTAAAACAAAAATGTATATAGTAAATTTAAAATAATAAAATAATGATATACAATATTTGATTATGATGGAAACTATTATAATATATTAATGAATATTCAAGGTTTTACTCGCGTAGCAAGGTTTTAGGTTCACATACAGAACATAATCCCATTTGCAACAGTATCAAGGTTTTTATAAAACAAGGTTAGCCTTAGACTATAATTCCCTTTGGGGTGAAGCCCCATCCACCCGAAAATTGCCACGCAGTGGCACTCGAGTTTGGGAGTGGAGCCGGCAAGCGTAACGAGCGAAGTCCTACAATTTTCAAAATTAAAGTTCCGATTTTCCGAAAAAAAAATGCAAACAATTTTAATTACGATAAGAGATCAAAACTAGATGCAAAATATCGTTCTCTTTTATATTAGTATTTTAATAATTATTGACAACAATTGTATATTTTTAAATTTATTATATACATTTTTGTTTTGGTCGTAAAGGGAATCGGCCTAATTTAAATTTGGTCGAAAAATAAATCGGCCGAAATAAAAAGAGTATATTTTTGATCAAAAACCGTCATTCCTTATTATCAACGTTTTAGCGCATAAAAAATGGACGATCGTAATTTACTCTCGCATTACTTAAAGCAACGCGTCACATTGTTCGCCGATTATAATTAACCATGAAAATACTTTTTATGCGTGTTAATTTCCACCAAAAACAGAAAAAGAAGTAATTAAATAAAAATAAAACCGCGAAATTTGGTCAGTATCAAAACTACTCTTATCAGGCTGTGCCAAACCACAGTTCCGATACAATAATAAATGACGTTAATTATTCTACTTTACGTTCTTAATGTTGTACCGGTTGGGATTATTTTTTCTTAACGTTCAATCCACGTTCCAGTGATAGATTTTAACGTTTTTCGCGAAAGTAAATACGTTTCGAAAACGACATTGATACGACATAATAGTGAAGTTTAATTTTCAAGATTTGAGGATTTATTGAATGCTCCAGATATATATTGAAATATTTATACGCAGTGAAAATCTAAATTTTTCATAAATACTTGAATTCGTCGGGTAAACAAGTGTGTAGTGCTAAAATAACTATCGTATTACCGCGGTTCGTTGAAAACAGTACTTTGTGAGGTATCATGGATTGTATGATTTGCATTTATAATATTATTATATATATGGTAATACTACCATCATGCCATATATATATGGTAATCCTACCATCATGTTATGTACCATTTGCCCGACGTTGTTAAACATTCATTTACAATATACTATTATTGTTATAATTATTTCCCTACAGCTGTTTTACGCCATCAGTTAAAGTATTTTTTTTCGTTAAAATCAAGTTAAAAAAATGAAAAAATAAAAATCATATACGGTAAATAAACATATTACAACTTTTATAATATTATTGTTGTAATATTAATTGAAATAATTTAAGAAGAGAAACATTTTGTGTTATTGTTGTAATTATTTTTGTTGTTACTCGGAAAATAATTACCAACAATATAACGTTATGATTATTAATCATTACTATTTTCACTTTTTTGTTATTTTCTTGAAAAATAATCGTATATTATGCATTAGTCGACCCATTAATTATAAACAATAATTGAATCATAAAACCATCAGGTTATTGTTTAATCCCAAGAGAGGTTTTTATTTTTATAAGTCATTAAAATAATACGATCAAGTTTAAAGTAAAAAGGAAAATAAGTAAAATAATGATGATAATAAAATAAGACAATCCACTAAAAACTTTCTAAACATAACTTATATACCTCCTATACTATTTGAAATTGATTAAACCTTGAATCATTTTTTAGAAAAATAAACTTAAAGCCGCTCATCACCTAATTTGCAAAGATATTATATATTATAATAAGGTGTAGATTTTTCTCCCTCTTATCAGTTCAATAATAAAGTACCTAGGGATAGCTAGTAAATATATGTTTAAAAATTAATTATTTGTCAAATATTTCTTTTTATATAAATTAAAGAGGAATAAAAAAATTTATTGTTGAAAATATTTAAAATTTATTTTTTACAATATATTGAAAAACAACTACCTTTTATTTAATTAATATATCATGATGATAAGTTCTTTTTATTTCCATAGAATTTAGTTAAAATGTTCAATTAATATTGAACATGTCATTATATTTTCTCGAACCGAATTAATCGTATTAAATATTTGAACACGTATAGATATTGAGGGTTTCGAATTGAAAACGCATATGGCTGTTAATATTGATATATTTTCACATTTTTAGACCAAAATTGTAAACATTGTGCTTAAAGTTGAAAATAATTTTGAAAACCGCAATATAATAAAAATAACAGCTACGTTTATAATGTATGCGGGATGGATAAATAACTAAAATACAATAAAATCTCTGCACAAACAAACGTTCATATATAAACTATAGAAATATTAAAAAAGAAATATATTCACTGAACTCTGATTGTGACCCGGTTGATGATATATGGACGACATGACGTTTATCTCACCCCCATAGTAGCAGTCGTACACGATATAGAGGAACGAAAGTAAGATAATGAGTGACCGTTTTAGCAATTACACCAAATGTCTGAAAACGAAAAAAAGTCTTTGCACATGATATGGTTTATATCATCGCCACGAAGGTCCATCGTTGACCGTTAGGTTATGTAATAATATATGTTCGTAAACACATAAAACATGTTAATCACCATTAAAAATAATAACAAACAAATTAAAAGACAAATCAATAACAAATCTAGTTACGAACACATATTAATTATCAATTACTTTGTAAATTAAAATATTATTTAATTTTAAAAATAACATGTATACAAAAATATAACTAATTTGTAGCATTGTATAATACCTATTTAATCAATAATAACATTATGATGGAAATGCACAACAAAAACAACAATTGGAGACATAAAAAGGCAAGAGAAACACTCCACTACTCACTTCTCGAGCAGTCTCCAAAAACAGTGTTGTGCCGTGCGTCTCCATCAAGCATTTATCAAAATCTCAAGAAAAATATAAAATTAATATTTATTTCATTAAACTTTACCTTTTATACCAATCAACCACGTCAATACGAGGTAAGAAAATATTTTATATACAAGTACAAAATAATATTCCTTCATAGAAAAAGGTAATAAAGGTCTTTAGCTCGCTCTGAATATTTGTGTACCCCCTTGTTCACTAAAGCTAGATTCATTTTATTACAGTTACAAACGTAGGTTCATTGAGTTTTACATGTCCGGCAAAGGTTACAGTTGCACTGCGGGTGGAATGGAGACGGATAATTTCTATAGAGAGAGGCAGAGAAAGACCGGAATACAGTGTCCCGGTTTCTCGTATGGACACAAAGACGTGGTTCACCAATGCCTACCACCCTTGGGAAAATCTACGCGTACACATGTGTGTTTGTGTGTTTGTGTGTGCGTGTGTGCGTGTGTGTATGTGTATGCCACTTCACTGAAGCCAACGTTTGATGTCCAAACAAAGGACCCCACGTTTCGTGTTTGACCAATACATAGGTGCATTGCGGCCAAGTGGAATATATAAATCCACATTCGGTAACAGGGTGGTTGAAAAAGCGGTAAAAATCGATAAGATGACACGTAAGTAAGTATATACAGGTATATGCCCACATACGGGGTTATAGTGAAGCTTCACATGTATTGGGTTTAAGTCTAGAAAATATTTGTTTCGTTTAATTTATTATGTTGACGGAGGAAAATTTTGATGCATCATATATATATATTTATATTTGTGTCTGATATTGTATTTACACGTGCAAGAAACTTTTAAAAACTCTAAATATTGAGTACCGGTACCGGTACCGCAGGTAAAAAATTTGCATTGAAATGTATTAAACCGATGATATGAATCATTCATTGAAAAAACATCTCAACGTAATGTTTATACGGTATATAGCTAAGAGTTGGAACTTTCATTTTAAATGATGACAACCATGCATCGAAAAGGCATCTGAAAATTAAAATTATTTTTAACAGTTTGGGATTATACTACTTTTTAAGGCTTAACTGTCATAAATTTCTCTCTGTTTTGCATAATTGCTACGAGGAAACCGATGTAACACGAAATGCCTATCACCCTGTAAGCTTCCAACGCGTATCCGTGACACAACTGCACACGGGACAACAATAAATTAAAACGATACGCGCACGTTGTACACAGGTAGTGTACAATAGGAACAATAGTATCCCGCGAACATTATCGTCTTAAACGTCAGACAAATACGAAAATAAGAAGAAGAAAAAAAAAACTAGTATAAAAGAACACCTTTGCACGTGTGCGGTATGACACGTACATATTCCACTGCAAGTGAACTCATTAAGTTACACACTAGAATACCTATGGCGGGCGTTATAGACACGTTTTACATTACTGAACCGCCTTTATGACGGTAATAATCCGTCCACGTTATTACCTACGCCGTTTTGAAGCATGCGAATATGCATGTGCGTTTAAACACTCGTGAATATTTTATGCAACGGCGCAACGACGTGCTCCGCAAAATAAATGTATTTGAACTTTTATTTTAAAATCAAACCGTCGTTTCGCAGTAGTTAATTGCGTGAAAATTCGGTGCACGTGCGTCGCAATGCAAAACCGAGATGTGATTATTCAGATTCCGAGCGCGAACTCGTTGGATGCAAAACCCGTGGATATCAGAAGGCAAGATATGTTAACGAAACTTTAACAACGATGATAATAATAATAATATTATAATTTATAATAATAAAATTAATAAATAATTATACTATTTCCGTTCTTAATTGCGCAATCATTTCGCCGATGAATTATGCGCGATTTTTCAAAAATCTTTCTTCTACACTTGTACTGAATACAACCGACTCGACGTTGTGTACACGTTTCGTTATGCAGGTTAACTAATTGCTGTTGATAGATTTTCAATACATGTACAATTTTACAAGCGCAAACGACCACGAACAAAAACGTCTATGTCTAAAGCAGTTCGCTGGAAATACAACAGGCGAAAAGTAGTGTCATTGGGTCAGCACTTTTATAACATTGTAATAATTTACGTTTTACATTTTTTTCGCTCGTTATAGAAACGTTCGTGCTCAAACATAATTATACTTTAATTAATTAGCAGAAAACAGATGGGTTGAGATTAATTGTGCAAAACGAATGTCAAATATGGATACATTTGTCACTATAGACTTTATCATTGTGCGCGCGTATTATTAATAGCGAAAAAGGTAGCGGTAAATGTGTTTCACGAGTACCTACTGCGACGTAAGAACGAAAGCAGAGCGTTTAAATTTAACGTTAATTTACATTGCTTTTTTTTTTTTAAGTTGTAGCAAAATCAAATAAAACTAAAAGTAAAATCATAAAAATACGAGAATAATGAAAAATAAAATATAATATTTTATTCTAATTGTAGATGGAGATAAAATTTCATTATTCGTATGTTACTTCTTTGTGCATTTTCTTGGAAATTATGTAAATATAGCTTTATGAGATATTACATGATTTTGCATAGGTGTAAAAAAATTGAATTTATAAAAAACAGCGTAATAATAGTTTTCAGCATTGTTTGAAATAAAAATATTAATTCGTCAAATCTAACTAACTTTGGCTATGAAATTGTGACTCCTTATGGTTACCAGTTCAATCAAACTATAAAAAATAAAAATAATAATCACAATACCAATGATATTTTATAAAATAATTAAAAAAAAAATTATAAAACTAATGAACTATTATTAATATACAGTGTGATCACGAGAAGTGGAAACACCCAATAACAGGCTTTATATATTTAAATTCTGTTTTTTTGGCTTACTAATAAACATTATTATACACATTTTCAGATAATTAGACTATTTTTGTCACAATTAATTTCGTTCATGTGCACAAAATCTTTTTTTTTTTAAATGACATGACTTATGTTTGGCCACAAAATTTAAAAATTATTTTAATGATCCATAAAAGTCCCTACAAAAGTTTTGAAAAAATTTATCAGCCCCCCCCCCCCCCCTGAAAATAAATCCTGGCTATGCAGCTGTGTATAACCATTTTATATTTTAATATTTCAATATTTTTTATTTTTTATAAATTAAATTTTCTTATGTACTTACGTGTTACTTATACTTTTGGTATCTATTATATTTAAATTGTTTGATAATGTAATATTTGACTTGTTTTTTATCATTCAAACCATGGATGTAGGAATTTTTATGTATAAAAAAGGGTTATCAAACTAGTTGACACGCAGGGAAAACAAAATCCAATCAAAATTTTTATTTGACACGCCACTACAAAAAGGTTCGCCATCCCTGGTATAAACAGACATGGGACAAAAAAATTACCCGAGTGGGCTGTTGATATATACTTAATATACTTTATTAATAATAAATACATAGGAATTAATATATTTTGTACCGCTTTAAAAATGTTTAATTTGGGTAACTCACATTCTTGGATAACTCGAACTTTTTTCCGGTCTCTTCAACTTCGAGTTAACCAAGTTCGACTGTATTTGGAAAGTCAATTTTTGATAAACCTTGAACATCAAAGTAATATTAAGTCGACAATCGATTTTACCACCGTGAAAAAATGCAAAAAAGCTGCTAAACTGCCATTATTTTCCTTAAAGAATAAGGATAAGGACATCCTATACGGTTCGCGATTGCCGTGTAAAAATATTAAGCCGACCGTGTGCTATACAAAATGATAAATCGTAACGATTTCGGCTCGCACATCGATCATACCGTCAACCCGTTGTTGATGGCGTGGACAATTGATTTTTCATTAAATACACTTGTTCGACGCAACAGTTCATCGTACGGTCTCGAGACAGAAACGACCGATTGTTTGTAATCATTGAATGGAAAATTATCGCTTAACTATTTTCGGTGGCGGTCCATTATTGCGTCTATAAAAACAGCAACACTTGTCAAATCATGGAAATCAGTATTATTATTATTATTATTATTATTTATCTCTATATAACAGGGATGGGGAAACTTCAAGCAACTATTAATCAATTTAGACCCTTAAAATCCAACGGGCTGGAAAGCAGAAGCTAAATCTACGATCGAGCCATATATAACGTACGTGTGCCGATGGATACGACTTTACTGCACAGCGATATAATAATACGAGTGTTAGCTACAAAGATGTACATCAATGATGTATTATACGTTGTAAACTTTGATAATCAAAATATAATTAATTGGTTCGATACCAGGTGTAGCAATTCATTCTACAAACGATGTTGGAACGATATTATGGGATATTGAACTTAGAATTATAAATAAACGCGTAACGTTTTCTCAACATTATACCCAGCGATTTTTATTTTCAAGATTTAAAGTTGTATTCAATATTTTCAAATTAATCGTGACAAAATGCTACGTGAACCGAATATCCCAAGGTATACATGATTACCACCCACGGGGTATAATTTTATACTTGAAAATGTTTAAATTCTAATTACATGTACACGCACATGAAATTTTTCGTGTTGATTAATTATCCGTAAACAGTGTTCGAATAAAACAGAAATAAAACAATTACTTGTACTCTGATATCATTTGTTCATCGTGTAATTTCTAAACTCAAATAAATCAAATACTTCTACCAAACGTTTTATAAAATCAATACGTTCTTTTTTTCGCTAAAAATTTAAAAACAATAGTTTGAACTCGATTGGTATAAGATACCGGAAAATACATTATTGAGTATAATTTTATTTGTTTAATCATTTTGTATTTTATCAAAATTATTAATTCGCAAATTTAGCTATTATATTTACATACATTGGCTTACATTTTAATTTTTTTTTATGCTTTAGTAAAAAAAACTTTACTAAACATTTTATTTTTTTTTAATGAACTTTAGTATTCTTTGATGGGTCAAAAAAAATGACAATTACATAGACAATGTTAATTACCGTGGTGATGACACATAAGAAACGACAAATATTTTCAATTAAAAGACAATTTAAATGTCATATTAACTTTATTAAAAAACTAAGCCATTTAGTAGCAATACATAAACTATAAAATTATAAATTTATAATAAAAAAATAATTATTATTCATCATAGATTTGCTTTTTTTTAAATCTTACCATAGGTAGGTATATACTTAATATAAAATTAATAGTTAAATGTTCCGAACTTTTATTTTTAGTTATTTTACCTTTCCATATACTCGTAATTGTCTCATAATTCCTTGTGTCACTTATGTTTTTTTTTTGTTTTAGTATCGATAAACTATAATATTTAAAGTATGTATAAATTGCAATTGCAACACATTTTTCGTGTAAGTTTTGTCTCAAAAAAAAAAAATAGCTATTAAAAATAATATTTTTCACGTACAAAGTTTCAAAAATGAGTATGGATACACAATTATATAAAATTTAAAATATATCTCGTTATAAAAAATCGTTCTAAAATATAGAACGTTTAGTCTAATACTTCCTGTTATATCGTGATGGTTTTTTTTTTTTTTTTTTTTTACTTAAATAATATAAATTATTTAAACGTTGAAACTCGATTTCTTTTTTGTAACGGTTCAACTGACATTTTGTTAGTGAAGGTGAAATACTATTCAAAGTGTATATGTATAATTTGAATCAATAGGATTGTTATTGTAATTTAACACTCACCCAATTTGAAATGTAAACCATACTCAACAAATACGTCATGATGTTAATTAATATTTTATCTATACTACCGAATGAAAAAAAAAAAATGCAACTATTATTTATACCGTCACTACATCATGGTAGCTATAAATATATATACAATTTATATTTTATATTTATGAATTATGTAAAAAATACAGGTGTTTTAAAAAACACTATTTTCTTACGTTTACTGTTTACCGTTTCAATACATGTACACGCACATGCCGTTGTGGACTCAAACAGTCATATCGATAATAGATTTTCATTCGCTATTTATCGTACAAATTTCACGGGGTACGCAAATTTATCGTAATATCGTAATGCGCACGTATCAACGATATTATTAACCGGTGATTGTTCCGACTGCCGTGTACGGATTGCGTAACATAACATCACATCGAGCGTACATTACTGTCTCACCTAATCATAGTTAAAATAAAGCATTGCGTTCAATTTGCTTCGAAAACAAAAGCTTTGCTA
Organism: Sipha flava; assembly: GCF_003268045.1. NCBI lineage: Eukaryota > Metazoa > Arthropoda > Insecta > Hemiptera > Aphididae > Sipha > Sipha flava. Next base: position 2,464,720 of record NW_020273045.1, read on the forward strand.
CGTAAGCCGACGTGTTTACACGTTTTAACTAGCGTCATTCAAACGGTGAAGTGTTCCGAACCAATGTCGTAGACACGAACAATGAATACTACACTACTTGTTCCTCGCTGAACGCGGATATCGCTTGAACGTTTGCGCTATTGTTGTGTGCACAAAAATCTCCGGTGAGGAAAACAGTAAAAAAAAAAACAGACAAATAAGGGAGGGGGGAGAAATTAAAGTCCTAACAATTAGAATATTCAGTTTCGCAGCACGAATGTTTAAAACGAGACGGAGTGCACGAACAACATACGCGATAATTTTTTGTATTTGTTGCGGAGATAGTTTTTTTTTTTTTACCGGTTACGTGTTGCACGTATTAACACACTCGTGTCTCTGCCGCCGCCCAGCCGGGCGCAATTCCATTTGATTGCACTTTCCGTAACGAGAGGCACGTGTACGACGACGCGTAAAAACAATATTTATTCGCGCTACCGGTATTAATATCTATCTCAAATCTACATATAGTCCTTCTCTTTTTAATATCTATAAAAAGTATAAAAGCGTATTTAATTAATTGATTTGTTAAAACTTTATGGTCTAGGAGAGAATCAAACCCAAAAATGATGAAAAGTTGTACAATGCATCAAGCCTGTATTTACGCGTAACGATTTGTCATTCAACCTCGCGTAAAACGAAACCCGTGCTCGTCAATCTTCCGATCCAATTTTGGATTTCATTTCGATTCGATAAGGCGTGCGATTCACTATATACACTCTCCATTTTACTTGATACGATAAGTCGTGTTCAGTAAAACGCACAATAAATCGTTGTGTGTAAACCGGCCTTTATGTCTCCGAGGCAGTGAGACATTTCCAAGCGGCAAATACGCGTGCGCTAGCTTTTCGACCGGACACCGTCAATTGGCGGTGCGGCGAGCCTTGTCAATGAACGCATCCGTAACTCAGAAGCCGTAGATAAACTCCTGTGACAGCCGTGAAAACTCAGCTTGATGATATATAATAAATAATAATCATTAGATCAATTGCTCTGGCAATATCGTTTCGCAAAGCTGTAAGAAGATTCTCATCTTAATCCATTACGTACCGTCTGTCTCAACGGTGAACTATGACTATTTCAAGCAATATTCTTGTTAATCATTTTTTCATTAGACTCGATCATACAAGCGGACTGTATAAATTAAGACCATAGTTTTTCTTTTTGATTCTGAGTACATTCAAATGTAATTTTATCCAGATCCTACGATGAAATGGACTGAAATAACAATCACCGTCCATCTTAAAATATAACCATTAAAAATAAACATCTGTGCAACGAACGAATTTCTCCGTTGAGTATGCGATAGACCGAAACAGAAAACTGCCACGACTGCATCAGTACATTTGATGTGTTCTAAACTATTTTAAAATGTTATTGAAAAAAAAAAAGAAAATTAACTGGGTACATGTATGAATACATTGTACAGATTATTCATCCACGTGTCGTTAGCTAAGCTTTTTTCAAAATCGTGGCTCCGCGCGTATTCAATTTTTTTTTAAATTACATATGTACATTATAATCCGTTTAATGTGTAAGTTTAAGAACTTTTAGCCCCAAAAAAAACATGCAAATATATTTTAAAAAAGAAGAAACTATTCACTAAAATATGTTATAAACTTTTTTTTTATATAACTGAAAAATCGATATAATTTTGGACACAATTTTTAAACCAGAATTTTTGTTTAAAACACCATTGAGCTTTTTTGTAAATTTTATTACCTTTTAAACATTTTAACTAGCTTCATTCATTTAGCGTATTTTTTATAACACAATCAGAATAATGTAAGTATAGATAAACGAATAAATAAATTTCTACCAGTGATACACATCAGTGCGTATGAATCGGAACAGTGTGAATCGAAAAATGCGTTTAAAATCAAGGAATTAATAATTACGTGGCACATAATAAGATGTATGTGTATGTACGATACCGTTGATAGCACTTAAAAGCATACACATACTGCTAAAATATGGTCTGAAAATTATAAACTGTAAAATAGGCAAATTTATTAATAACAAAATTTAGGATTTAACATTACGAATAGTGTTTCAAGCCTTCGCTATTTTATTAATCTTTCTAAAAATGCATGCAAAAGTTTAAAGTTCCTAAGCCTAGTAATGAGTTAACGCACGGAAAATCATGTTTTGCACGATTGATGATTTATCGGACGGCGAGCACAATACATTGTTGCTTTCACAGCTGGTGCGACGAGTAATGTGTGCTTGGGTTCCAAACATCTGCAACGTAAGTGTAAGTTTTCAATCAGGGCGGGGAAGTGAAGAGTTGACTTTTTCAAGTCGTCATCTGACAAGTAATTCTCGCGTGCGTTCGTAAGGCTGATGTCGTGAAGATAAAAAGTCAAATATGCACATGGGTACGGGAATTTATGCTAATTAAAACACACACACACACACACACACACACGTGCTCCTATTGTATCGAAAAAAGTTTCAAAACCAACTGACCAAGAAGAAAAGTCGTAGTCGCATGACTATGTTTGTCAAAAACAAATAAAAACCATGAATAGAAAATTAAAACTACGAATAACCGAATATTTTGCGAATAAAAAATAATATTGGTGTAGAGACCTATTAAATTAGTAAAGGGGTATTATCATTGAGTTTCTTCCTCAACACGATATTACTTACTTTATTATTTATTTTATCTAACTTACTTATTATAATTATTGTAAATTACGGATTGTAAATTAATTTTCTTAATAAAAAAAAAAAAATATTAATATTTTATTTTATTTAATTAAATTGTGAAAACATTTTCAATATAATATGACCCAATGTGCGAGTACATAATATGTCAATGGTGAGTACTAACACAGATCAGTACCTTATTTATGTTAACATAATTTATAACGTTTTTTCATATTTTCCTTGGTGGATAATAAATCATCAATACGAAACACACCGACTTCAATGTTCAATAAAGTTGAAATTTCAAGTTATCTACGAATCATTTGAAACAATTGAGACAAATAATTGAATAACGAATGAAAGACAACTCGAACAACCCGTAGAATAATGAATAAAATTGTATTCAAATAATATTAATCAAACGATATTTTATTTGACTTACTTATCTAACTCTGCTGCGCGATATCGAGCACGGAGCACACCTACAGGAAGACGAGAAACATAACGAACCGTGCACAAACGGTTAGAGCGCACGTACGTACAATTGATAGGACGACGTGGACGATTGAGCGTACGGTAGGAAATCACGGAAAAGAACACGATTTTGACGGGCGACAAGTGGGGTTAAAAACGAAGAGAACGTGGGTGCATGTGTTTTTTTTTTCAAACCAGATGAAAAATTGTTTTAAAAGTAAGTTTGCATTGCGGTTGACGTTGTTCTCCATATGAAGTTTCGGGCGCATGAAGCCGCGACGGTTATCCTCCTGAATGATCGATGATCCCACAACGTCCATCGCACGTTCGTCGTGTTATTAACTAATCCCATGCGATTGCCCAGCCGGATCGGTGAGCAACAACCCCGCGCGTTGCCATCGTGACTCGTGCGTTGTTCGAAACGGCACGGACGTTCCAAAAAATCCCTTCAAGCGATACATTGGTGAGGCCGCGAAGGAGGAGTGCGTGTTAAAGTGAGACGGCTGACGAATCATTCGGGTGAGGTTCCCAAAGGCGGATAGTGGCGTTTACTTAAAAAATTAGCTGCTACGCATTTCGCATTTCAACTACTTGGACAACGTCGCATTTCGAAAACACGAGACGACCAATCACCATCGGCATACACCTCACATATTTCATAAACTTAACTGTTCGAACACAGAATTTGATAAACATTTAAAGGTACTGTATCTGTTCGTCGTTACATAAACTAAAACGTAATATTGAACTCAATGATGATTACCCTACGATTATTCTTGTGTCTTATATATATATATATATATATATATTATATAATTCGATAATAATGTGAACAATGTCTTGTTATACCATACTTACTTTCTCTCCTAGTTGCATGCAGCCTACACATATGTATACAAGATGCTAGCACACATAAGAATTATTTTGTGATGATTAATTGTATACATAATTTATAAGACGAAAAAAACGGTATTTTTAATTATGGCTCATAGCAAAATATGGCAGTATTTTAAACGTATCAAGTCGAATGATTTGGCTAAATGTTTAATTTTTGTATTGATGAACAATGGATCTACTTCATCATTGTGGCCATATTTTAAATCCATGGCACAAAGAAGAGAATAAAACTTCACAACCAAACAGTAATAGGTAATTAAAATTATATTTTTAATTTATTGAAATTTAAACAATTAAATAAAACCAATAAATCCCAGATTGAACATTAAAAATTAAATAATCTAAATAAATTATCAAATCATTGTATATAGATAACAGTTATATTAAAATAATGAACAAGTTCTTATATAAGTTATTTCTAAGTCTAAGATTTGTTTTGATAATATGTATTTTGTGTACTCGTCCAATTTGCTATCTACCATAGACATTTTATCTTCCGTAATTGGACGATAGTTTAGTATATCTACCATATGTCCGTATGCTGTATATTGTATATACTTTATAATATTGCAATTAAGATTAAGCTTTCACAAAACCCCAAATTATATTATGTCAGTTCACGTTCAGCGTCTATCGCATGCACGCCGCCTCGCACGCTCCGCTCTTGTGTTTCATTATTTTTTTTTTTTCCGTCATTAACATTTACTATGTCAAATATGTAAAATCTAGGTACTAATCAACGTTCACGCTTTTAATTTAACTTATGTGAAATTATAAATTTCAATATTGTCTCTATAGAGTTGTTTATAAATAATAAAAATTCAATAACATGCCATCGTCTACCTACATTTTTCGCTATTACGTAAAACGTGCCGTTTTAACGAGTCGTCCTTATCGCACGCCGCGGATGATGGCAGTGACTTATTATTGCTCGTCGCGGGTGGCAGTAATGACCTTGTTCGTATTGTGCATTAATTATGCCGCAATCAACGTACAGAAATAAAAATTCAAATTTTATCACCACAAATACTAACGACATTAGTAAAACACAGACTGTTCGTCTAAATAAAACTCCAATAACTAACAACAGTGGCCGTCCAGTCAGCAACCAGGATATCACCGACATGAATAACTTTTCTTCTCATTCTCCATCAGACAGTTGAACAACGACCTCATAAAAAAACAAAAGAAACCACTCCTCTTCATCCAAAAAAAATTCACCGAAGATTCAAAACAACAACAAATTATTTTTTACATTAAATCGTTATGAAGTTCTCTCATAAGACGAACCATTGTTTGCTACCACATCAAATACTACCCGACCGGACTCTTCCATGCAGTATATGGAGGAAACCCTTAGCATCGGTATTAAATCAACTCTACCTCCACGAACTTTTGTTAGAGGCGTTATCAATTTTACAGATCTTTATGCAAGCCTATTGAACTAATTGATGTAGATAATTTTTACTGTAAATCCTCGACAGATCGCCTAAAATTTATAACAAATAACCCAAATTCCTGTAGAACGCTGATCCATTTCCTAAAAGAACAAAAAACAGAATATCACGCTTATCAGCTCAAGGATGACAAGTCAACGCGTGAAGTCATTAGAAATCTTCATCCATCTACGTCTACAGAACTTATCAAATCAGAGCTTGAACTGTGCCTATTTGAAATCCACCAAATAACAAGTGTATTACATAAAATCAATAAACTCCCACTACCTCTCTTCTTCGTAGACCTTGAGCCTATGAGCCTACTATAAAAGTTAACGAAATATATAAACTTACATCCTTCAACCACACCATGATAAAAGTGAAAGAGCCTTATAAAGCGAAATCCATGAACTAGTGCATCAATTGCTAGGAGTATGAGCACTATAAATCGTATTGTGGCTACCCAAATCGATGCGTAGGTTAGATGGTGCTCACCATTCTTTTTCGGCCTACCCAAACCCTCGAGATGCTACTCCAAATTTTGCCCTCTGCTCCGGCGATCACTCCTCAAACTATAAAGGCTGTTCAGTGTACAAGGATCTCCAACATCGAAACAAGCCAAAAATGACTGTTATTTTGTCGGATAATATTATTCATAAGGAAAATGTAAATGTTAGTCATCCTAGTGGTAAACCCCTCATCACATCAATCAGAATCATCCCAAACCTATGCGCAAGCTACTTCCGGTTCCCATCCCTACAACACTATCCTGCCTCCTATATCAGTTATAAATAAATTCCTTGATGAATTCAAACTACTCATATATCCACTAATAGCCCTACTCACCAAAGTTATCTCAAAACTTTTAGATAAAAATTAATGTCGACATACATAATCATATCCTTCTATTCAACTCAAATGGTCTTAAAAACCACTCAAACGAACTTCAATAGTACTCCAGGAAAAGCGCAATGATATTGCTTTGATATCAGAAATCCATTTCACAAAGTTCTCTCACATCCCCATACCTGGTTACCAGCAATTAAAATAAAATCACTCAGAGAACACTGCAAAGGCGCTGCAATTTATATTAAATCATCCTTGTCATTTTAAACCCTTCCAAATTTTTCCCAACCCCATATATAGTCTTGTGATATTCTGCTTCATCTCAATAATATATCAACAACTATAGCAGCAATATATTCCCCTCCGAGACATAATATCAATATTCAAAATTACTTAGATTTCTTTACACTCTTAGTCAGAACTTCATAATAGGTGGTGATTACAATGCAAAGCACCACAGCTGGGCCTATCGATCAAACAACCCAAGAGACTTGGTTTCCTACATTTTTGTTAATCTTAAGGGTTTTAAAATTATCGCAACCACCGGATCAACTTATTGGCCTACCACTATAAGAAAAAACCAGACATACTCGACATTTTTGTAATTAATACACCAAGTAACTTGTTCTGTACAACCACCAATCTTCTAGAACCAAGTGCAGATCATACTGCAGTCCTTCTGTCAATCAATGTTTCTTCTCCAATCCGGCCCACTCTATCTAAACTATTTCACTCTTCAACTGATTGACGTAAATTTTACGATTTGGTTGATAAAAATATTAAGTTACAAATTAGTCTTAAATCCATAATTTAAATTGATATAGCCATAAATAACTTAATAAACATAATATAATTAGAAGCTTAGGCTTCTAGTCCTGCAAATATTACATTTTTCTTTTGTAGAAAATAAAGGACTTAAAAATCTTATGAACCTATTCGAGCCGAATTATAATATACCATGTCGAAAAACAACATGCAGTGTCATAGAAAACGTATATGAAGATAAATTAAATTATACTAATAATTATTTTAAAAATATTAGTGGTATCGCTTAAACTACAGATGGATGGTGTTCACTTGACATAGATTCCTATAATACATACGAGTACACTGGTCACTATTTCGATACGAATTTGAAATTATGTAATGCAACATTGGCCATTGAAAAAATTATAGAATCACGTACAGCTGACCATCTAAATGATGAAATTATTGAGATTTTGACAAATGGAGTATACCTGATAAGGTCTCTGACATTAATCATAACAATGCATCAAATACAGTAAGGAATTTAGAAGATTAATTAAATTAATATTCCAGCAGATGTGCAGCACATACCATTCAGTTAGCTATTGATATAGTTTCGATGAAAATTTTTGTAGTAATCTGTTAAAAACAGTTTTATCAATTGTAGCTTATTTTAGAAAGTTATCTAAGCAATCCAATGCACTACAATTGTATTTACAACAGATAGACCAAAAACAGTTAACTCTATTACAAAGTGGTCCAACTAGTCCCTAGCAATGTTGGACCGTTTGCTTATACTCCGTAGGGCTGTTGTGGCAATTATATCGGAGACAAAGAGTACTTTAATATAAGAACTGCAAAAAAAAATTAAAAATTTTTGAAAACGATTGGAACAAAATTGAAGTTCTTGTAAAATTATTGAAACCGGAGTAAAACCAATTATGATTTTACGAATTTTTTTTTTTTTTTAAGTGGCCGTAAATGTTGGTGAAAATGTTATTCAATTGCTCTCCAATGTAGCGATATTTATTCAGTGTTTATTTATGAGTTCTTGATGTGAATTATGTATACAGGAAGGAAAGATAAGTACTTTTTTCCACGTAGCATTTAGCTTTTTCATTGCTCCGATTTGATTTCCGACTTTATGCGCATTGTCCTTTTTCGAATGATTAACAGTAGGATCAGATTATTAACTCTTTGTGTGAAACACAAGCACCATTGCACTCGTACTGTGAACGAAAATATACCATCGCAGACTATGTCCTTGTTAATAATAAACCATATATACTGCAAACTCGCCAAATGAAGGATAATATCATGCGTGATATACTTGTGTTCAGTAAATGGCGGCTATGGCGGTAGTGTATGATATACGATACGGAATTTATGCTATTCTGCGGTAAACAAACATTTCCATCCCGCTCGTTTAAATATCATACACTTTAATTATTTTCTGTCCACGAGATTTATCGTCAAAAGAGTAATGTACGGGAAAAATTGATTGGTGCCCATATACAATACTAGGTGAATTTTTCTATCCGACCTCACTCCGGAGATATTATACTATATTAGATTTAAGCAATTACCACCTACCTTTTTCGATGTAAAATAAAATTTTAAATTTAAAAAAACGGCCGTATCATTATACTAATAGCACAGATTATATAATTATAATATATATTATATATTCTTATAATCGGTGCTAATAGTATCTATTTTTGTTTATTTATACCATAAAATCAATGTGCGTATAATTCAATCGATGATTATTAAAACCAACATGTTAAACGTAAGTAAATTTAAATTACGTTAATTTAAGTTAAAATTAATGTCAATACGTAAATATCATCAACATGTAAAATAAGTCCATGTGATAGTTTTGGCACGTTAATCAGTTAGAGTAAGTAGGATTAATTTCAATTGTATATATTTATATATTATGCAGTGATTTACTCGAATTTAAAATTGTACTGATACTTTTCGGAAATATTTCTGACGAAATTATTTAATCATTATAATGATTATAATACTTAACGAATAATTTTACGGCTTCCAAAAGTATGCATATGTTTACAATACAGCCGGATATCACTGGCTCGTAATCTACCAGATTATGTGCATATAAAAAATAAAAAAAATCATGTTTTAAATTATTAAAGAGATTTATTACCCCATGACATTTAAATTTCATTCATTAAATATATCGAAATATTTTTCCTTGATAAATGTTTCAATAAAAAAAAAAAAAGAAAGTATCGCGTTTCTAATTCAAACACTATTTACTTGTCTTCGATGAGAAAACGTTAAAAAAAATTCTAAAAAATACCATTTCGTTATTCAAATGATGCTACACTTCTCTTACACAGTAATTTAGCAGTTTTTATTAACTTAATTTAGAAAACATTATCAACAAATACCGTTGTAGGTAGAGGTAATACAAGTGCCTCTAAAACAGCTTTGTGGTAAAACTTTCATCTTATATTTGTAGTTTATTGGGTTAAATATAAAAATGAACAATCACAATTATTGGTACGTTAACATTTATTGTGTGTATAGTTAATAAAAATTAGAATTCAATCAAATACAGCAAGTGAATAAAAAATAGTGAAAATAACAATAAAGTGGAAACGATTTACCAAGAATAATTTTTATCAATTATTTGTTACCTACAACTGTATCAGTAGATAAAATTATGTTCAGGATAATTTTATTTTAATACCCTTCTTAATCAAAAAAGAGGTCACCTAGATCATCGTCATTTGACTATATTAAGTGCATTGAAAATGTGACTATGGAATTTTTGTTGTTTTATCTCGACGTTTTTAGGAACGTCTAGGACCTGACAAAAGCGATTCGTAATTATATGTTGAGTAGATGTTGAACCTTTCATACAAAAGCCAAGTTAGAATTGGGCAAATTAACAAGAATTTCAAACGAGTCATTAGAGTCAAATGAAACGAGGTACAACGTAATGTTTTAGTGTATGCATTCAAAAACATTCAAAGATTAATGGTATAATAGTAGATGATGGAATAGTTAACGCCCGATTGTTGACGTTCCACCGTATTTTACAAAAATCAGCCTGAATTGAGATAAAAATGAGAAGGCTTCTAAATATATAATTTAAATAAAAATTAATTGCAATTTTGACTTTTCTTTTAAATATAATTGCACTTATGGTTTGTTTAAAATAAAATTCAATTAAAATTTAGGGGTGAAATGGGGTATCAATTTAAAAAAAATCGAATAATCGTGGGAAAAAAATAGCTGGTGTGCGGGTTGTACGGTATGAAAAATCATTCGTAACAACCGATAGGACGAAGGGTGTGGTCAAATGTGAGGGAGCGCCGACATAAATGTAGTCAATCAAATTTTAAGAACGCCATTATTATTCTAATATTGTATACTGTCACCGCATAACTATAGAATTTTTTTTCGGCCGGAGCTCGGACGGTACAAGTGACACAAGTTAACTGCAGATGTTGAGATAAGTATGTATGGTTCACATGTATTAACGATTGTTCGATGTTGTTGATACAAACTCGCAAACCCGATGCTCACGGATTAGAATTATTAGCCTTAAAAATTCCGCCTTGTAACGAGGGGGCGTCGGCACTTGGCGTTTTTTCCTATCGGTTTTGGAGAAAACGTGATCACTCGAACGAAAATTCGTGTCGGCCAAAACGAATTTTGGTGGAACGTTCTAACGTTATAATCCTCGTCATAGCTGATGAATCGTACACGGTCTAACGTGTCTGACCGTCAACGGCTTTGCGAAGTACTAAAATTAATTGACCGGCTAACATAAGCCCGAACGAATTGTTGTTTTATTGGGCCGCCCGTACAAACAACATTGTTGTCGGTGTGACATAGGTCAGAACACTTGAAAAGACTACGCGTGTTTGCCGTTTCAATTATTAACGAGCTGCCCGTCCACTCGCGACCACTCGTATACCGTTTTTGTTTATTCGCCGTAAGCCGGAATAACCGGACGAAAACGTGAACGGTCGAGTGCGACGCGTTACGGCGTGGTAAAACCGCACGCACGACCCGTTGAACGTGGCCCGTCCGTGTCGTTTTACATCGGCGTTGCAATAAGCGTCACACAACCCATCGAAGAGGAGTTCGGGAAGTCGACGGATACGTTCATACGTGCGGAGACGTTACTGCGGTCCGCTTGCACGAAACCGACCAGAACGGTTCAACAACATTGGTACCAGATTTCAACACTCGTCGTGAGAACGTCGAACCGGCCGACGAACTTGGCCGGTTTAAGATCGTTGTTCAAAAGCACCACGGCGGTTTGAACTTTCGCGCCATGAACGTCACGGACTTTCGAGAATTTTCACGACACCCCCTCCCCCCTCTACGTCACTGGGCAGTCGTGATGACCGGTCTGCGACTAGGCCCTTGCGGTTCTGGTTCTGTGTCGTACGTCCACTCGACGCGATTCCGCTACGCCTTTTCACGTCGGTCGCCAAGCGGAACTCACACGGGGCGAAATCGTTCGTCCGTGACGCGCGTCTGCCGTTCGTGGTGCGTAACGCAACGATCGTTTTTTTCGGTGTCTGTTACTCGCGTTCGACCGTCGTCCTCGCCACGGGGCAAGGTTAGGTTAGGTCTATGCGAGAGTGATCGTGGCGAAACGGACGTACGCGCGCGTTCGTCAAGTCTGGGGACCCACACGAGCGTACAAAATCGGTACGCACGTACTTTTTGACGCGCGTCGTAGGACCACATTATCGGTGATGGGAGCAGACCACACGTGAGTAACGCACGTCACGTCATATTTTATCGACGTATTATCTCTTCAACGCACGTACGACGGACGTCGAAAATATCAACGCCGAAATTAAATTTGTATTGTTTTTAAACGTGAACGTCGGCCGCGTGGTCGCACGGGCGCACTTTCGTACGCAGTACGCGCGTTAACCAGACGTTTCTAACCACCCGTCCACGTGTACACGAAAAATAATAACACATTTTTAACGGACGTCATCAGAGATGGAACTAGGAATTTTTACGACCGGGTAAAATGTTAAAATCACGTCCTATCCATAGACTAATAAGCAAACACTCAAATGAATTGTGTTCTTATAATCAATATACAATCGTACTTGTTGAGTTTTAACCTAATATCAGTATTTGACGAAGTTAAAAATATCAAATTAATCGTTAACAATTACGAAAATTGCACCCTCTAAAACGTTACGCCCGGGGATAAATCCCCGACTTCCCCCCCCCCCCCCCCCCAGAACCGGCCCTGGACGTCATATCGGCGCTCGTGTGCCCGCTCAAGCGCGCGCGTTGAACAGTACATGTCCGTCGCAACGCGCGTACTTAGTGCGTCCGTGTGGCCCCAGACTGAGCAGCGTACCGCGGGCCTGTAAACACGCGTGTTCGTCGCATAACGTTTGGCGGACAGTACACGTTGCGGTTCCGTTGTGTCGCCAATGCCGGGCAGAGTGCGCCGTTATCCGCGCGCGCGTGCAGTTGACACGCCGCCGTCGTTCGAAGATTTTCACCGGTTTCCGGGGCCGTGTTTCTTCTGCGTCTTCGTCGCGGTCCCGTAGACGGTCCGTCATCCGTGGACGTCCAGCGGGGCTGGTCATTCGGTGATATCCGTATATTTTTTTATTTTTTTCATATTATTTCGCGTATCCCCGTGCACGTTATCATTATAATTACGTATTGCGTGCGTCGAGTGCTCGACTGTTCATTATATTATATTATTGCGCACCTTGAACTTGGGCGCCTTATCATCGTCATCGTCATCAGTTTTTTGTTCACCTATTTATTTTGTTCGCGCAATCCGACCTGTGATAACGATTACCTGGTCCTTTACCGCGCGAGTCGGAGCCGCCGACCACCGTAATCGTAGGAGCGGTTCTGGCGCAAACGATCATGATTTATTATTTATCGATCGGAAATCACAATTAGGTTATATTAACGATTTTTTACAGCTCCGCGGAGCAATGGAATTACATTTACATTATTCCTGAACTCATCGTTGGCAAGGGTCTATCAACGTTTTCGAATTCGTCTGTAACACGAATCGTTATCGTTCAAAAAACTATTGGTTTTATCATTTATTCGGTGCGAATCGTATCGTTTGATAAAATTATCGATACAATTTACAAATGTTTTTGTCACGTGAGTGTTATCGTTTCCAGCGTGCGTGTAATAATTTTCAAAAAATTACTAAAATATTACTTAATAATACGAGTGACGGACGGACATGGACGCAATAATTAATCTGGTACGCATACGTATTTACTTAATCACTCACAATCAACTATCAATTGATATCATGTTCACGCTATTGGTCGGAGCGTATGTTTATGTAATAGCGAGCAATCGACAACTGTCGAATTTTGTCCATGGTAAACGATGAGTGTTCGGAATCAAACGACAAGGCAGGGCACTTATATACTACATAAAACCGAAAAGGATCACGTCGTTGGCGGATTTCGGATGGAACCGTGATACAATATTATGAAGGGTAGATCAACTTTTATTGGTTGTTTTTTCTCCCTTCTAAACATCTAACCTTTTACGCGCAATTTTTTGATGGAAGATTATTTTTATAAACTCGGTTTCATAAAAAGTTCGAAAACCTATAAAAATGCAAGAAGTTGAAAAACAGTAAAAAAAAAAAAAAAGAAAAATGAGCTCCGTATAACTCGACCAAAATTACATACACCTTCTGGAGCACGAAAAAATGTCAAACACGCCGAACAGCGGATTAGTGGAAAAAAAAAAAAAACGAAAACGCTGTACTTACAGGTGTACGCATAGGTATGTACTTACGATTTTCCCCGAGTAGGGGGTTCAACGTGAGTGCCGCGTTGGACATTTCGATTTCACTGCTTTCGTCGGGCGCACACTCTCGTACGGTGTTAAGACGTATTAGATGTTATGCCGTTGTCGCCGACGGATGTTGTTGAATATCGGATCGAGGGATCACGCGCATCATTATCGATGGTAGCGCACGACTTTGCACGGGCGCATATCGTTTCGTTATGAACTCGTTCACACTGCCCGTACAAGACTATTATTGACACGATAGGTTTGGACGATTCAGACGCGCGTTCGAACGCATAAGGTATACTACGTTTGATGTGATATAAACGTATAACGATAAAACAATCACGCGAGAAAAACGAACCGCAGGAATTCGCGAGAAACTTTTAAGAAAGGTTTTTATTACAGTTTTCGTTTCGGTTCGCCCATACACATATACATATTTCATCTGCGTTCAGGTGTATAACATACCGTTTAGGTGCACCGCGACCTAATGGAATCGGCCGAGTGTGTACGCAACGCGCGGGTGCTGCAGTAGTCGTCAGAGTATGGATGTAGGATGTGTATAGGCGGTAGTGTACGTACACACGGCTGGTAACTGATATGGCATTAGTCGTAATAAGACACCCCTTCGAGACGAGGCGTCGTTTGCCTAATTTTCTACGAGTATTTCGGAAAAGTGAAAACGTATACGTTCGCAAACAGGTGTAACATGGCGCGGTGACGTCCGGCACCGCAATATAAAAAAAAAAAAAAAACAAGACCGGCAACGACTGCGCAACTAATTCACTCGGCCACTCACTACTGTACTAAAGTTAAACGAAAAAATAAAAACTCATTCGGTGCGCGTTTGAACGATGGTAAAATCGCAACATAGATATCCAGCGAATTGGCACACACAAAAACACACACATTTATATACATATGTTTAAATTGATTTATCGGGTGGATAAAGATCCAATTGTTTCCGACGAGAGGAAATAGTCGAGAATAAAACCGAGGCTTTTTCGACCATTACAATACGACTCATTAATATTGTTGTTACGTTTACAGCTCTTATCTCCACACGGACATCTTTGTTAACATACTGCTGGCCTCAATTGTTGGTTTCGCGTTCACAATAACTCTAAAGGATTATTTTATTATTTACTTGTATGTTAGATCAAAACCGTATAGGGATATCGCATTTTCGACGACACCACCAGGGATATTTCTGTTTACGAATAACTATACGAGTTTATGATGATAATAACATGGTGTTGCGATAGTGAAAAAATACAAATACGACCGATGATTATTGTTAATGTACTATCGAATTGAGAACACACGGCGCAAACACGTTGTGAAACGGATTTCAGAAAATAATACATCGGATAAACTCAACGCCTGTCTACGGTAATGTACGCTTAGACGTACATTTATATACATCTGGTAAAGTATTGATCTGTATATAAAATATTAAGTGTATTGCATAAAAGTGGTGTTCGGTAACTACGTTCGCTATTTCACAAACAGGATCGTTCCTGAAGCGTATGATTTTTTACGGGTGACCACACAGTGTGACGGTGAAAATATGAATTTGATTGAAACGGCTGTTTTTCCAACAAAATTCAACATGTGCATGAATCCAAAGGGAGAGAGATTATGCATTTATGTGTGTATGCATGTGTATTTAATGTATTTATTTCTTGAAGAATTATAATATTTATTTAATTCGTTTCAGTACCGCACCGAAGATGCTTACTGATAAACGATATTATTATTTTCCTTTACTGGTAGAAAATCTGGCACCACCGACAGTATTGCGTTAAAATTTAAATTATATTATTTCGCATTTATCAAAATAGTTTGATGCATTTTGATTTAAAACCCTACATCAACTTACAGTATGGTATTTTTCCATTCATTCACGGAGTGTTCCATTTGACGTAGTTTGATTAAACATCGGTCAATATATTTTGTTTTCGTTATTCAGTGTAAAATAATTGGGTTAAAAATAAAAGTTTAAAATATTTTAACTTTCGATTTCAAACAACGTTTTGAAAATACAAAAATAAGCATTGAATAAATATATTATCGCGTTTGTAATTACAGTAGACTCTCGATAATTCAAACCTTCGATAATTCGAAACCTTTGGTAATTCAAAGTAAATGCTTTGTCCCTTGAAAATCACGCTGTAATTCGAATAAAAACAATGCATTTAAGTGCACTCTATAATTCGAAATTTCAATTTTGAGAAAACTTGCGACTAACACGTGACAATTCGAAGTATCATCCGTTCAACGTTCGGCAATTCAAAGTACTCGTATATTGAGCAAATTTATCTGTATTCTTAAAATTTTTTTGTTAATATTTTACTATACAATCGTGTAGAAATTTAGTGTATTATTTTATATATATAGTATACATATATATATATATTTCTATAGAATTAATATTGTAAGAACTTTATCATTTTATTTCTTCTCGTCACTAATCGTAATTTATCTCTTCGATAGCCGTCAGCCAAATGTAGTTTTATTTTGGTCAGTTAAAAAGTTTTTGTGATAAATGCATCAAATTAAAAAAGTATTATTGAAAAATGAAACTAAATTCAATGAAATAGAAAACCATTAAAGATTTCTTCAAAATATAATCATTTTTCATAATAATAATTTAATTAACATAATTTAATAATTATTTAGTTAAAACTTACATTTTGAAAAACAATAAATAACTAATACTACCTAATTTACTGAAATAATTAATAATTACGTACAGTAATAAAACTCATAATTTATCTCAGTAATTGGAATTTTTTTTTTCTCTCTCGTTTTTTCGAACTACTCAATATTTCGAACTCTTAGTTACTTGAAACTTTTTAACAGTCCCATCAAATTCGAATTATCGAGATTCGACTGTATTTCGAATTTAAAAGTGACGAATTCTTACGTACTTACTCTAGAAACTCATTATTTATAAATTAAAAAAGTAGATGAATTGCAATTCATTTTTTTTTCTACGCTCCATACCATTTATCATACATCATAAAGTAATTACTATGAACCATAATGGGCCATAACCTGTGTAAACACACGTTTAAGACATATATATTGAGGTATTAATATTAAAAAAAAATGTGCTGACAAATTTGAGATTTTTAGCCAAACACATGTTATTACAAAAATTTTTTTTTTTTTTATTTTATTTAAGAAAAAATTACAATCTATATACAATTTATATAATAAGTAAATATGATGAGATGAATATTACAGGACATGAAAATCTTGAGGGAAGGGAATATCCAGTGACACTACTTCCAATTTAAACTTAGTGGGAACTTTATAATAATAGCACTAGGCATTATTTAATAAATCACGCTGCCATTTGCGTTTGAGGCGACGAGGGGGGTTATCAGGTATTGTGCAAGAAGAAAGTTTAGATATGAGTGGGTTTGGATGGTTAAAGGTATTTTTATGAAATTTTTTATAATGATAAGAGGCAAGATTGGATATTGATGGTATGTTAAGATCATGATGTAGGGTGCGGTTGCTGACGTACCAGGGAGCATTAGAGAGGACACGCAGAGATATTGATTGGAATGCTTGGAATTTTATTAGGTTTGAATTTTTAGTGGTACCCCACAGCTGTATTCCGTAAGTCATTGCTGGACGTAATATTTGTTTATATATTAGAGTTTTGTTATTTAAAGAGATTTTGGATCGAAGAAGTGGTCTTAATTTGTGAAACCTGAGGTTAAGGGAAGTACTTTTAGCTTTGACGTGATTAGCCCAAGTTAGTCTTTTGTCGAGGAGTCCTAGGTATTTAACGGAATTGACAATGGGAATTGTTTGGTTATTTATGTAAACTGAAGGAATTGTTGTAGGCCTAAGGGTAAAAGTGATGTGAGTGGATATATTTTCATGAACTTTAATTTTCTATAAGCTGAACCAATCTTGTAGTTGGGTCAGGTGGTCTTGGAGGTTGTTTGTAGTGGTGGCTATTTCGGAGTTGGTTGATATTATGGCTGTGTTATCGGTGAAGGTAGCTAGAGTAGTGTTGATAGATTGTGGTATATCTGCTGTATATATATTATAGAGAGTTGGGGAAAGAATACTTCCTTGAGGAACGCCTGCTTTAATAGGATGGGGGTCAGAAGTTTCATCTTCACATCTTACTTAAAAAGTACGGTTTAATAGGAAGGATTTGATTAAGAGGAATAACGGAGTGGGTAAAAATAATAATTTAAACAGTAGTCCTTCGTGCCAGACCCGATCAAACGCCTGAGCAACATCAAGAAAAACCCCAGAACAAATTTTTTTTTGTTCAAGAGATGAGGCAATAGTGTCGACTAGTCTGTGTAGTTGGTAGAGAGAGGAGTGCTTACTTCTAAAGCCGAATTGAGCGTTTGGAATACTTTGTTTATCGTTAAGTATCGGATAAATTATTTTTAATATGATTTTTTCTAAAATTTTTTGAAGGTAGGAAGTAAGCTAATAGGCCTATATGAGGAGGGTTGGTCAGGAGGTTTTCCTGGCTTGTAGATTAGGATGATAACTGAGTGTTTCCAGATGGGAGGGATATAGGATAGACGAAGAATGCTATTGTAAATATAAGTGAAAAGTAAAATTGCTTTCTTAGGCAGGTATTTAGCAATAGTATTGGTTATCAGGTCGTGGCCTGGGGATTTATTATTTTTTATGTTTTTAATGATATTTAGGACTTCAGAAGGGGAGGTATGTTTTGTAGGGAGACACATTGGGAGAGTGTTTAGGATTGATGCTTCAATATTAGAATAGTGGCTTCTAGTGAGAAAGTTTGGATGTGGTGAGAATCTATTTTCAAGATCTGATGCGAATAAGTTTGCTTTGTCAAGATTTGACGAGGCTAGGGAGTTGTCGAGGTACCATAGGGGAGGTATTTTACTTTTTTCCTTTAGGATGTTTTTAGTGGTTTTCCAAAAAAAGTTGTCTGTGTTAGAGAGAGATTCCAAATAGTTGTGAAATTTGTCAGAATTGTATTTTCGAGGAATATTTTTTAAGGAGTTGTTGAGAGTGTTGAAATGCTTTTTATCACTCGGCAAGTGTGTTCTTTGCCATATACGGCGGGCTCGACGCTTTTCTGTAATGAGTTGTATTATGTGTGAGGGTAAAACATTGGTTGTATAAGTGGAGGAAGAGTTGTTTTTAGAAGCATCGAGTGCAGCATCTTGAATGATATTTGTGAAAGAGTGGACTGCAGTATCTAAGTCAGATGTGTTCTTTAAGGAGATGTTGAGAGTGATGGCATTTTCTATAGTTTGACTAAATTTTTTCCAGTTTGTTTTGCCCGGAGTGATAGTTGGGTGGTTTTTTGTAGCAGTTGAAGTATCCTATAGAGTGAGTAATATTGGTGTATGGTCAGAAGAGAGGTCTGAGGAATTGGTAATAGTGTACTTTATGTGGCCAGGGAGCGTAGTGATAAAAAAGTCTAGAACGTCAGGACGTCTATTGGCATATGAGGGCCAATATGTAAGGTAAGGAGGAGATATTATTTTATGATTGTGATCGAGGATAAATCTGTTGAGAGTTCGACCTCTAGTATTAGGTTGACTAAAATCCCACTGGGGATGTTTGGTGTTGAAGTCCCCTCCTACCAGGACGTGAGTACCGAGGGAATTAAAGAAGTGCTCGAGATCATTGGGATTTAATTTAGTGCTTGGACGGATGTAAATCGATGAGGTAGTGGTAGGAATATGATTTAATGTTAGGGAGATGTTAGTGGACTGTATGACGTTATTTTAATATGGGGGAAGAATGGTATGTTTAATATTTGACTTTAATAATATTGCAGAACCCGCATGGGAAGAGCCATCGGGATGGTTACATTGATATGTAGTATAGCCAGGAATGTTAAAGGAAGAGTTTGGTGTCAGATGTGCTTCACAGATGAGTAAAATATCAATGGAGTTTATAGAGAGGAAGGCATGAAGTTCGTTTTTTTGACGCACTAGTCCATTAGCATTCCATTGAAGGATTGAGATAGAGTGAGGAATATTATTTTGTCTATTTATCATTCAGTGAGAGTAGTAAGTAGAGAGATCAGTGGATTAATGGTGGATTGGAAGTTTTTGAGAAAAAGCGCCATTTGGTGGGCTAGGGGGTCGGTATTTTGGGATGCGTTGGTGGGGATGTCTTGGCTCGGTAAATCGGTTGTTGTAGCTTGAGCATAAGATTTTTTGGGTTGGGTGTTCATATTGGAAGTAGAGTTTAAATTAGTGAATTTTACATTAGAGGGTACTTCTTTCAGGTTAGCTTGAGTTGGGTTTGACCTTTTGAGATGGTAGACAGCTTGAATTTTTTTGAACACAGGGCAACCTCTGTAATTGGCTGGGTGGGCACCACTACATAGTGCGCATGTTGCTGGTTGGTCAGCAGATTTTACACAGCTTTCAGATGCGTGAGAGTCTCCACAGCGAATACACTTTGGCTGGTGGTTGCAGTATGATTTTTTATGGCCGAAGCCTTGGCAACGGAGACATTGAATTGGTTGGTTGTTTGGTCGGGGTTCTTCAATTTTTATCTTAGTATAGTAAAGGTGGTCAATTTTAAAGACATCTTTGTTGTTGATATCAGGCTCCAAATCAACGAAAAAGAGCGGGAGAGGTTGTTTCGTGGTTCTATGTAAAACATTTGTGACGTTACGAGGCATGTGCCCGAGCGCTAAGAGTTCTTTCTCTATTTCATTAATTGGTGTAGAGTGGTGAAGATTTCTAATAACTATTCTGAAGACTCTGACTTGTTTTAGTTGATAAGTGTGAAAAGGAGCTTTATTAGATTGTAGAAATTTAATGAGAGAACGATACGAATCTGGTGAGCTTGTAGAAAGTTTTATGCCTTTTATGGAACTTTTACATACGAAGGATTCACCATTCGTAAGTTAATTAATGTTGTCACAGAAAACATTGTAATCATTAACCACGCGAATAAAAATAGGTGGGGGGGGGATTGGTAGGTGCGGAAGAGTTTTCTAATTGCTCAGGTTCTTGGTCCATTTTTTCGGGTTCTGGATTGTTTTCGGATGCGTCGATCGTATCCGAAAATAAGGAAAATCGATTTTGAGTAACAAATATTTTTTTTGTTACTTGCGGTCTTGAGGTTGGGGTAGATGGAGAAGTAATTGTGCATTTTTCTGAAGTGCGGGTGATCCAGCCATCGTTGGGATCAGAATTTAAAGATTGATTAGGCGATCTATTTGGCACGCTCTGTATACGTGCTTTAGAAATGATGATACGACGGTTTTAGATTTTTGTGATGGCATGGTGGTCTATCGTTTATTGAGTGCGTTGCGCAATCGAACGTCGATTAACGAGACGGACGGCCGAGTGCGTCCGCCGTAGATAACGATTACAATTAAATAGAGGTACCTAATTAATTTGTTTAAAGTTACCTGAGCTATAAGCTGGAACTGCTTCGGTTGGATGTCGTTGCGCTTGATTTGGTTGGAGATCACTTTTAACGAGAAACACGTTTTTGAATGATAAAAATCGGAGCAGAATTGTTTGAGTAATTTAGAAATTACGGAACAATATAGTGGCGAACAATGATTCATGATCAACGGTCGCCACGAGAGTGATTACAAAAAGTTCGAAATATTATGCACGAAAATACTTCGAAGGTGATGGAGCGTTTATTTCACGTAAACGGGTTGATGTAAAATGTATAGAATATATTTATTATTAACAAGTCTGTATGGTCCTCTTATATGACGTTTATTATTACGAATACTCTACGTAATAATTAAATTATGAACCATTTCAATAGGCTTGAACAATAATTTACTCGTTTATTATATCTGTATTTTATCCCTTAGGCAGTAAATGGATGGTTAAATGATACAGGAAATGAAACAATCGGAAATAATTGCCTCCTTATTCGGAGAAATAAATACAAGCGTTACCATGGCCCTTTTTCATACGAATTTCATACGTATTTTTATTTTGCTTAATATTTAGTATGTAAATTTTTTTTACAGTTTTTTGTGTATAGCGCCGTGACGAATCTGCATGAATTTGGTGATTAGTTATTCGAACTCACAAAATATACATATTAAATATTTAGAAGAAAAAAATTATGAGATTCATTTGAGGGGTTGCTGGGATAACGAATGTAAATAACTCAGAGAATAAATTAAAGGTTTTCTATTCAAAAGTTCAAACAAAATAGTACCAGACGTGTGCAGATATACGTTTGAGTTGCTATTGCCAGTAATATATTAGTACGTATGTTAATTAACTGCAAATTCGGTCATCATAACCTTTGGCTACAACGTAAGTCTTATCAACAATTTTATAAATCTAACAGTTGTTGTAATAGTATACCTATTTATGTTGTTTTGGGTATTTTATCAACAAAATTAGATAAAATAGGCAAAGCCACGTCTCTACTATAAAACTCGTACAACCAACCTATAAAAGTTAAGTAACTTACACGTACCTACATATAATCTGTTTTTTTATACTCAACACCTTTTTTGGATTATTAGGTGTATATTCGTACGGTTTTTTTTTGTTAAAATATGCAATATAAAGTTTTGATATTTAATTAATATTTTTGGACACTCATGGACTGCATATATATAATGTTGAAAATAGCAACATGCATTTTGTGTAAAATCCGATTTTTACTAATAAATATTAATGGGCCTATAATCTATATAGGCATGATAATATAACAGTTTTTGGAATTCTGTAATGAAATAATAATAACAATAACTTGTTTTTTTTTAAACGAGTTAGGTTTGGATTATTTTACACATTCAATTCAACTTGTTGGGTTATAACTTATCAAAATTAACTAGTTAAGTTAGAAAATTACTTATTAAGTAACTTTCTAACTAAAATTTCTAACTAGTTAGTGCCCAACTCCACACTAAATATTTAGCGGATAGAAAATTACGAGGCTTGTATGATGGGTGATAGGAATCAAGTACGTGAAGATGATGCAATAAGATTGTCCGTTCGAAAAGTTCTTGTTAGATTGGTAATGAAACGTCGAACGATGATCATCATAATATCGGTTTCAGATAGCATTTTCATTAGTTCTTGTTTATGAGTTACTACACAGAGTAATACGGTTGATTATTATAATATAACGATTTGTTTCACAAGAATTTTTATTGTACACGTGGACCAAGTAATTAATTTTTATTCGCGTTGCATATTAGTACCGCGCAGCGCTAAGCAACTAAATAGTGTAAATGACGTAACATAGTGTTTCTCAAAATGTTCTTAGTTGACGCCTCCTTTAGATTTTAAGAAATCTTTCACCTACACCTTTTCATACATTTCTAATCAATTTTTTGATTTGATGAGAAATTTTCGAACCGTTTTCAAGCCATTTTCGACTAAGTATGTTGACAGGATAGTCATAATTTATAACTAAACTTCTTTCCAAAGTTGAAAGTATATAGTTTTTGGTTTACTTCAAAACAGCTCGTATGATGATAATGTAAATTATGACAGAATTGGCTTGTTAAATCAAACGAATTTCTCAAAGTTAAAAATGTTTCCGGAGAATGGCAGCACCCACGTTGTATATAGATTAATTATGCATCCAACGTTTCGAACGATGAATTAATATAATATTCATAAGAAGAGTACCACGTTTTAACATAATATAGTAACGAATATTTTCAAACGTCTAAATGTTATTAAGCTTATGATTTTTCCTTGCGAAATAAAATTCAATTACAGCAAGCTTTAAGACTTTTTCAAATAAGATATAAGATTTCCGTACATTTTATCATTATATAGCAACAAAAATTGTTTTTTACTCTCGAAAACATGTTAATGCACTAATACAAATATATTCCGTTACTGGATCTCTTGATTCAGCTATGTTTTCCATATAAGTAAACGAACACTGTTTTCGACCTGTCCGCGTTCCATAGATGACTTTATCTCGAAGAAAAATATGTCATTCGTTCCACCGGATAGTTAACAAACACGGAGTTATGATGTTATAATTATTAATCACATTCTTGTTTTATGCTCGTTCACAGTTCTGACAAATGTAAAACGTATAAATAAATCTGAGTAAAGTATAATTCACTTAACGCGATTCTATAAATATTTTTTCTATACATACGGCGCATGCATATGTTACACACAGTCTATATTATGTGTATATATGTGAAAGTGGTAAAGTAAATAAATATTATTTTTGTTTCATAAATAAGCAAAGGCAATAAAATCGTCGAGTGTTTAAATAATTAAACAATCTCAACTTTTCACTATCAAAGTGCAAATCACGTTGGTACGCACGTGCACTTACAATTATGTAGGCATAAAATGAGTATATATCATATAAATAATAAATTGTTTCAATTTTTATCTCATCAAATAATAATTATATAATATTCTTTCCGATCATAGTATCTTGCACACCTTCCGATTTCCTTTTTCCATCGATTTCCATACTCAAGTTTTCCGTCTTCCAATCTTGGCTATTATTTCTGCAGCTTAATCATTTTAAATCATCAACTTTTCCACTAATTCTTTTGACCAAATACCTTGAAATTAAATACTTTGTAATGCATATAACCGTCGAATGGGTTCTGAGTCACATGAGTAGTCTAGATAAAAGAACGTTGACTTATTGGCTACCTCCTTCAATAATATAATTGTTCCGCCTTCAAAAAACCTCATATCTGTTCTCTTTTCCACCCTTCATAAAACTTTGAAAAAGCTTTTAGTCTACTCTTGGTTCTTTTTTCCCTCCAACTTTGCTTCTTAGCATAGATCAGTCCCTCCATCCACCATTATCTCTCCTTGGTTCCATGATGTAGACTTCTCCCGATTTACAATCGAATTCTTCATACGATTCCGTATTGACTATTAACTTCATTCTCCCTCCATTAATTTTACTTATCATTAAATTTCTCCCCCTCCTTTGCATAACACACAACGATAAAATATTCTGTGACATCCATTATATTCTATTCACTTTTCCTTTGCTTTTCCTTCTCCTTCCTACTTTACTTTTCAAACTTTCTTTCAACTAAAAAATTATACTTTTAAATTTTGTTCATCACCTGTCAACTTCTTTATTATTCTTTCCATACTTGATTTCTTAGTTTTCAGCTTCCCCATTTAATAAAAATAAAAAATGTAACAAAAAATGTAAATGCATGTTTATTCTAATAGTTATTGTAATTGTAATAACGACAGATAAATTCAATAATAACCAAATTATAATAATAATAATAATAATAATACATTGTTTCTATTTAACCAACTATGAAATAAAAAATATTTTTTTAATACATTTTTTTGAATTCTTTTTCAGATTTGTTTTTACTTTTTTTTAAAAAAATACTTAAACTTAATACTTAATACTAAGTTATGAAAAATCTCAGTTGGTTTATGGACACAAAACCGTTGAACGCAGTCGACTAATGATATAACACAAACTTTATAAAACGTTGAATACTTTTACGAGTTCAAAGAACAATCAAAAATCAATTTTCACAAAAACTTGTGATAAAACCTGTTAAAATCGATGTATGAGTACCTAGTATTTGAAAATAATTTTTACATCGCTTTCCCGTTGAATGATCGTTAATCAAATTTAAATGATTTCGTTTGAAATTGTTTTCTTTAACCGTTGAACAATACACGCCTTAGTAATAATATAATTGAAGAGCATGCTGCAACAACCAGATAAATCCACTTTTTTTCAAAACTCAATTTTTTGCGGAAATTATACTTGAAAATCAGACGCAACAACCAGTTAAATCCGATGTACACTGAAAAAGTTATTAATGAAATGGATTTATCTTGTTTTGTAATTCGCTGCAACAACCATACAAATGCAAATAGTTTTCAAACTAAATTTGCATTGTCCTGAACAATTTCAAAAAGTGGATTTATCTGGTTTTTGCAGCAAGCCCTTTTATAGTTTATTTATATTTTATAAGGTTTAATGTCCGCTTGATTAGAAATAAAAAAAATAAAACGGTTATGTATTGCACTGTGCAACTAATGAATTGATTTGAAACAAATGCTTCGTTAACCGCCCGTAATTTAATTAATACCGTTAAATAATTGTGGAAAAGTAACGGCGTTACACGGTGCGCACTAATACCGGATACGTGGACTGATCAAGAAATAAAAGCACCGTGTGATTAATCCCGCCTAGATGACTGATATATAAAGTTTGAAGACAAATTACTATCTCGTTAACCCGAAACATGAGTAGTGTTCCCCATATCTGTCGAGTGATAAGGGTATAAGTGCATGGCCGCAGAACGTCATTAAATTTATCTTTACTGTACAAACGAGTTTCGAAACAAAAGTGTACGTTTACGTTCCCTTTTCCCCTAATTGTCCGACGTGGATCACGGCTAGAGCTCGAACAGGCGCACGAATATGCGCAATACGCGCGATTAATGGCTGTAATGCGCTGAGTAGACGTTTTGTTTGTCCTTCAAAAAGACCTTTTTTCGCTGATTTCACGCGAAACGAAGAACTGTTGTGCGGGCATTGTAACGAATAGTTTCCGTACAACATGACACGTTTTGGCCCCTCCCCCTCTCGAAACGTTTTAACGGCCACATTATTAACTCTGCGCTCGCATTTACATAAGTATTATAACTTATCACTGTTGGAGTTCTTCGATTAAGCCCGTTACTCCTCGACACGTGAACTCGATTTCAATAACGGTTGGTATTTTCAGACCCTTTGGTGTTCATGGTTCGCGAAACGGAATGTTTAACCGTATCATTTTCGCGACTTAACTACTGCATCGTATAGATGTACCCATAGATATACCGCGCAAAAAAAACATATTATTTACTCGCTAACTGCTGACGGACTGGACCCGTGTAACCGGTCGAGGTTGAATGTACTTCAAATATTTACTTCTGGATCTACGAGCTATTATGCCATCGAGTGTACCGTTAAAGGGATCAACATTCAGGACCAAAGCAAGCTGAAGTAAATTTAAAAGACTGATGGAGACGACGAGCATCCCCTACCTACCGTACTCCACAATTCCACCATAACCATAATGCATCATTATTATACTGCTAATCAATCACGTGCAAATGTTAACCGCATAAATATTTCACGATAATGCAAACACCATGGGAGAGTGTTGACTCTGCTTCCCCTCGATAAAACACAAAGACTGTATCACCCCTCGGATACCCTTTTGCTACAACACCTAATTGCGACTGTAGAATTTCTGATCAAGCTCTTTGAGAAAAAAAAAGTGTAAGATTTACACCTGCAGCCGTCTTTATATTTCTCATCATTTACGGAGGAACTTGGTCGTATTTATTAAAAATATAAAATCGATAAAATCAAACGCTGTAACGTAAATTCACGATTTATAATATTTTTAATAGTACCGCAGATGGCATTTTCATAATGTTTATAATATCATTGAAGCAGTATTGCGAATGCATCAGTTTAAACGAGAAAGAGATATATTTTTTTTTTAATGAAAATCAGATTAATATATAATATATATATATTACTACATTATTATTATAAAGTTGAAAATTTATTTTTAATTTTTAATTGTCTTAAATTGCACAAATTATTAGAATAGTGTTAAATGGTAATGGTTGACGGACTATATACAAATAAAGCATTACAATATTATCAACAGTTTCGATAAAAACCAAAATGTTGCACTGAATATGATATCGCCATGATTTAAATAATGCAACATTCTTCGAAATGGATTCTGAAACCGAATATACGGGTGAAATATAATTTCAGATTATTATGATTTATCGTCGTACTGTATCTTGGTCGGCGGCAACATTGCGACGAAGGGATGAAAATCATAAGTCCACAATAGGTTAGACGTACCATAACAGACTTTCGCTGAAAACAATCTCAATACATTATAAATTTCTAGTAGTATTTTAACATAAAATTATTATTATATCTGCCATATACGAGTATTCGTACTTTCCACGGATTATTTTATAGACCGTGACGCATAACAAATACACGTCTTTCGGCATACGATTGTTAACTGCTATAAGTTTCATTAACGCATTATTATTATTATTATTATTATTATTATTATTATTATTATTATTAT